>NC_092051.1:127414961-128014961 GCF_003086295.3 Arachis hypogaea | reverse complement strand
TCCTCGTGGGATCGACCCTCACTCACCTAAGGTATTACTTGGTACGACCCAGTGCACTTGTCGGTTAGTTTGTTGTTATAAATTTTGCACCAAGTTTTTGGCGCCGTTGCCGGGGATTGACTGTGATTAACAACTATCAGTTGTTTGATTGCTTAGATTACGCATTTTAGTTTTAATTTTATTTAAATTTTTCCTTATTATTTTCAAAATTTTCTCTAATAACAGTATTAATATTTTTCTTTAATTTCTGAAATTAAGTTTGGTGTCACCTAGTTAATTTTATTTTTCCTATTTATTTTTCCTGTTAATTTTCGAAATTTTTTTTATTAAATTCAGTAATTAGTTTCGATTTTTTTTACTTATTCATTTAGTATTTTTATTTTATTATTTTACACAGGATACCTCGCTGGGACTTCTCTGCACTCTGACGTAGAGAATCCCATCTTTTCTTGTATTCTGTTTGTTTATGCGCAGGAACAGAGACAAAGAACATCTCTTAGACTTTGATCCTGAACCTGAAAGAACTTTCAGGCGGTGTTTACAACAAGCAAGACTTTGCAAGGCTACAGAATCCACTATGGATCATAATAATGCTGTTAATGCCAATATGGCAAATCTGAATGGGGATGATCAACAAAGGAGATTGCTTGGCTCTTACTCTGCCCCTACTGCGGATCTTTATGGAAAAATTATTGTGGTACCCCCTATAGCTGCAAATAACTTTGAGTTGAAGCCACAATTGGTCACCCTGGTACAACAGAACTGCCAGTATCTTGGGCTTCCTCATGAAGATCCAAATTAGTTTATATCTGATTTTCTGCAGATTTGGATACTGTGAAGACAAATGGAGTGAACCCAGAGGTGTATAGGCTCATGCTCTTCCCGTTTGCTCTGAAGGATAAAGCAAAGCGATGGCTAGATTCCCAACCAAAGGAGAGTTTGAATACTTGGGAAAAGGTTGTTACTGAGTTTCTCACTAAATTTTTCCCACCAAAGAAGCTGACTAAGCTTAGGTTGGAGGTTCAGACTTTCAGGCAAAAGGAGGGTGAAACTCTTTATGAAGCTTGGGAGAGATACAAGCTACTGACTAGGCAATGCCCTCCGGACATGTTCTCCAAATGGACCCAACTAGATATCTTTTATGAAGGCTTGGGTGAGATGTTCAAGACGAGCTTAGATACCTCTGCAGGGGGTTCATTACACAAGAAGAAGACACCAGAGGAGACTATTGAGCTTATTGAATTGGTTGCTAGCAACCAATATTTATACTCATCTAACAAGAATTCTGTAAACTCTGAGACCTCTCAGAAGAGAGGCGTATTGGAAGTAGAAGCTGTTAATGCTCTTCTTGCTCAGAACAAGCTTATGTCTCAGCAAATAAATTTACTTACTGAACAAATGGGTGGCATGCAAGTCTCAGCTATCAACACCTAAAATCCACCACAGGAAGTCTCTTATGACATGGCAGGTAATTTTGTGCAAAAAGATAATTATGATTATGCTCAACCTTCTTCTGAACAGGTAAATTACATGGAGAGTGGTCCTAGAAATCCCAACAATGATCCATATTCGAAGACATACAATCAGGGATGGAGAAATCACCCAAATTTTAGGTGGAGAGACCAACCTCAGAGACCTCATAACTTCAACAATAATTTCCAGGGCGGCTTTCAACAGAACAATTACAATAACTGCCAATTTCAATCTCATCAACAACAACCACCTCAGCGGGCAAACTCTAAACCCCAAGAAGATTCTAATTAGGAGATGATGAGGAGTTTTATACAAGAAACCGGAGCCTCCATTAGAAACTTGGAAGTGCAAATGGGCCAACTGAGCAAGCAAATACCTGAGAGGTCTACAAGTACATTTCCAGGTGATACAGTGGTGAACCCAAGAGAAGATTGCAAGGCTATTCAATTGAGAAGTGGTAAAGTAGCTGACTCTGAGACCAAGGCCAATGAAGAGCTAGTTGAAAAGGAAGTTCCAGAGGGGAAAAAGGGAGATGTGGAGCACCTCCTAAACGTGCAGACAACCCGTTTCCTGACTCTCTTGACACTTATCCCACCTTGCCAAGGCTCCTGAATACAAGCCAAAAATGTCATATCCTCAAAGGCTTCAGAAGGCATCCAAAGAAAAGTAATTCTCTAAATTTTTAGATGTCATCAAGAAGCTACAGATTAACATTCCTTTTGCAAAGGCTCTGGAGCAAATGCCTCTCTATGCTAAATTTATGAAAGAATTGTTGACCCACAAGAGGAATTGGAAGGAACAAGAGACAGTGGTGTTAACCAAGGAATGTAGTGCCATAATTTAACACAACCTTCCTGAGAAGATGCCAGACCCAGGGAGTTTTGTCATTCCTTGTACCATTGGAGATGTCGGCATTCAGAGAGCTTTATGTGATCTTGGAACTAGCATCAACCCCATGCCACTTTCAGTAATGAAAAAGCTTCAAATTGAGGAGGTAAAACCCACTCGTACTTCTCTTCAACTTGCTGATCTTTCTATTAAATTACCTGTGGGTGTGGTTGAGGATTTACTTGTTAAAGTAGGACCATTTATTTTCCCTGTTGATTTTGTTATATTAGACATGGAAGAGGAGGTAAAATCCTCTATTATACTTGGTAGACCCCTTTTTAGCTACAGGCAGAGCTCTGATTGATGTGCAAAAGGGTGAATTAACCCTGAGAGTCAATGAAGAACAGGTAGTCCTAAATGTTTTTGAAGCCCTCAAGCACCCTAATGATTCTGAGGGGTGTATGAAAATAGATGTTATTGAATCACTTGTTCAAGAAGTACTGGAAGCTGAGGTACTTGAAGATGTTCTGAATCCTATTTCTGAATATGAATTAGTTGAAGTTGATGATTCACTACTCCAAAAGGAGTTGATGAACACGCCAATAAAGAAGGAGGAAGTCCCCAAGCTTGAGCTCAAACCTTTACCTCCTTCTCTGAAATATGTGTTTGGGTAAAAATGATTCATATCCAGTGATTATTAGTTCTTCTCTGAAGCCTGAAGAAGAAGAGGCATTTATTTCAGTGCTCAGGAGCCATAAAACAGCTCTTGGGTGGACCATTAGTGACTTGAAGGGGATTAGTCCAACCAAGTGCATGCACAAGATCCGCCTTAAAGATGATGCTAAACCAGTTGTGAAACCACAAAGGAGACTCAATCCAACTATGAAAGAGGTGGTCCGAAAAGAGGTAATGAAACTATGGGAAGCAGGTATTATTTACCCTATTTTTGACAGTCCTTAGGTAAGTTCTGTGCAGGTAGTTCCCAAAAAAGGAGGGATGACATTGATCAAGAATGAAGAGAATGAGCTTATTTCCACAAGAACAATCATAGGATGGAGAATGTGTATAGACTACAGGAGGCTCAACACTGCTACAAGGAAGGATCACTTCCCCCTGCCTTTCATTGATCAGATGCTTGAGAGGTTAGCTGGTCATGCTTTTTACTGTTTTCTAGATGGATATTCTGGATATAATCAAATTGCAGTGGACCCTCAAGATCAAGAAAAGACAGCATTCACATTCCCCTTTGGAGTATTTGCCTACAGAAGAATGCCTTTTGGACTTTGCAATACTCCAACAACTTTTCAGAGGTGTATGCTTTCAATTTTTTCTAATATGGTTGAAAAGTTTATTGAGGTATTTATGGATGAATTTTCTGTCTTTGATAATTCTTTTAAATCCTGCCTTAAGCATTTATCTCTTATTCTGAAACGGTGTCAAGAATCAAACCTTGTTTTAAATTCGAAAAAATTCCATTTTATAGTTATAGAAGGTATTGTTCTTGGACACCGGATTTCAAGTAAGGGAATTGAAGTTGATAGAGCAAAGGTGGAGGTAATTGAAAAATTACCACTACCAACTAATGTTAAGGCAGTCAGGAGTTTCTTGGGTCATGCAGGATTTTATAGAAGATTTATAAAGGATTTTTCTAAAATTGCTACACCTTTAAGCAACCTGTTGGTTGCTGATGTTCCTTTTATCTTTGATTCTGATTGTCTGCATGCTTTTGAAACTCTGAAAGCAAACCTTACCTCTGCTCCCATTATAGCTCCCCTTGACTGGGATTTACCATTTGAATTAATGTGTGATGCTAGTGATTTTGCTATAGGAGCTATTTTAGGACAGAGGCATGGTAAGCTTATACATGTCATTTATTATGCCAGTCGTGTGCTAAATGATGCCCAAAAGAATCACACAACTACAGAAAAAGAATTATTAGCTGTTGTGTATGCTATTGATAAGTTTAGGTCCTATTTACTTGGTTCTAAGGTTATTGTTTATACTGACCATGCTGCTTTGAAGTACCTTCTAACCAAATAGGATTCTAAACCAAGATTAATCAGATGGGTGTTGCTCCTTCAGGAGTTTGATATTGAGATAAAGGACAGGAAAGGGTCAGAGAATCAAGTAGCTGACCATCTCTCCAGAATTGAGCCTGAAGCTGGAGTACAACCACCCACAGCTGTGATTGCGACGTTTCTGGATGAGCAATTGTTCCTCATTCAGCAGGCTCCATGGTTTGCAGACATTGTAAATTATAAGGCCATGAATTTTATCCCAAGGAAGTACAGCAGGCAACAAGTAAAGAAGCTATTGACTGATGCCAAGTACTACATTTGGGAGGAACCATACCTCTTTAAAAGGTGTTCAGATGGCATCATCCGAAGATGTGTCCCAGATGAAGAAACACAACAGATTCTTTGGCACTATCATGGTTCTAATTATGGAGGCCACTTTGGCGGTGAAAGGACAGCTACAAAGATCCTTCAGAGCGGGTTTTACTGGCCGACCCTCTTTAGAAATTCAAGAGAATTCGTGAAGCACTGTGATAGATGTGCAAAGGCCACGAATCTCCCTGCCAACCATGAAATGCCACATCAGGGGATTCTTGAGGTTGAGTTGTTTGATGTGTGGGGTATTGATTTCATGGGATCTTTCCCACCCTCACATTCAAACAACTATATTCTAGTGGCAGTTGACTATGTGTCCAAGTGGGTGGAAGTGGTGGCTCTACCCACCAATGATGCCAAGGTGGTAATGAGCTTTCTTTAGAGGTATATCTTTAGCCGGTTTGGTGTCCCAAGGACACTCATTAGTGATGGAGGAAGTCACTTCTATAACAGACAGCTGGATTCTCTTCTGCAAAGATATGGAGTCCGTCATAAGATGGCAACCCCCTATCACCCTCAGACAAGTGAACAGGTTGAAGTTTCCAACAGGGAACTTAAGAGGATTTTAGAGAAGACCGTTAGTGTTTCAAGAAAGGACTGGTCTAGGAAGCTTGATGATGCTCTCTGGGCATACTGGACAGCTTACAAGACTCCCAATAGCATGTCCCCATATCAGTTGGTCCATGGCAAAGCCTGTCACTTGCCAGTTGAGCTGGAGCACAAGGCTTACTAGGCAATCAGGTACCTGAATCTTGATTCAGAAGCTGCAGAAATTAAGCGAATGCTTCAGTTGAATGAGCTTGATAAATTTAGATATTCAGCTTATGAGAATGCCAAGATTTATAAGGAGAGAACCAAGCTACTGCATGACAAGAAGATTGCCATCAGAGTCTTTGAGCCAGGACAGAAAGTGCTTCTGTATAATTCAAAGCTCAAACTCTTTCCTGGGAAGCTAAAATCCCGGTGGTCAGGACCGTTTGTAGTTACCAGAGCTTCACCATATGGTTATGTGAAAATACAGGAAGAGAATTCTGACAGAAAATTTACAGTGAATGGCCAGAGGCTGAAGCACTATCTTGGAGGCGAGATCGATCGCCAGAGGTCTACTCATCTACTGACCTAGCAGGACTGACCGTCAAGCTAGTGACATTAAAGAAGCACTTCTCGGGAGGCAACCCGATAAATTCGTATCCTTAGCTATTTTTCGTAGTAGTAGTTTTCTTCCTTATTTGATTTTTACTAAGTTTTTACTGTTTTTCAGATCATGCAGCTATCTTAGAACAGGAGCTGAAAAAAAAGAGATCACTCGACGCGCAAGCGTCGCTGACGCGTACGCGTCAGAGGGGTATGCGTGAAAAATAAAAATGAACAAAGAGTTGCGCGGGAGTGGCACAGGAATGATGCCTTTCGCACAAACAAGCCCACGCGTACGCATACCCCATGCGTGCGCGTCATTCGTGATTTTGGCACTACATACGCGTGACCTTAAAAATCGACGTAAATAAGTGTTTGGGCAGAGAGTTATGCTGGCTTAGGGATGGAAGTGTGCTAGAAGCACAAAACTTGTTCACGCGTACGCGTCCCTGACGCGTGCGCGTCATCTGCACAAATGGTCATCCATGACGCGCACGCATCGCATGAAATTGTTGGTTCCCAAGCCACACGAACAGAGAGTTGTGCGTGCGCGCGGCTGGCTTCGCGCGAATCATGGGCACGCGGACGCGTGCCTGACGCTCACGCATCATTAAGGAAAATTCGCGACCCATGCGTACGCGTGCTGTACGCGTACGCGTCGCCTTCGCCGCACAACTACACTAGTTCGCCGCCCAGTTTTAATTTTCTTTCTCTCTCTCCCAATCCTAATTTTCTCTTGTTCTTTTATCCTTTTATTCTTCTGTCATCATAATAGTTGTTTCTTTCTGTTTTCAGTTCTTCTTTGCTTGAGGACAAGCAAACCTTTAAGTTTGGTGTTGACGCTTCGCTTAGAAGTTTTCTGTTTATTCTTATGGCACCAAAGGGAGGTGAATCATCTTCGCAGGAGGAGCACAACCTGAAAAATAAAACGACCGCTAGGATAACTAAGGTGGTTGAGTTTCTTTCATTCTATATTCCTTCCTGCTTTTACTATATTATGTTCCGGTTTTCTGCTATTTTGCTTTGTTTGTTGCATGATCCTTTATTAGTTAGAATCCTAGGTCTAGTTTAGTTTTCTCTTAATTGCTTTAATTCCGAAAAGATGTCTCATGTATTACTCACTGAGCTTGAATTCAAAAAAAATACAGAAGTGATGTGTTGCATGAGAAAGTGAGTTTATATTGAAGAATAGTCTTATTTAGTTAGATGTGGTGGTATTTTCTGTAACTCTGAATGCATGACATGAACAGTGCATATTTAAATTTGAAGCAAAGAATGTTGATGTACTAAGAACAGAAATTTAGAGAATTATTATGACTTCTCTGAAATAAGTAAAAATTTTAATCCTTGAAGCAAAAGAAACAGCACTGAAAAAAAACCAGGTCCAAGACTCTGAGTATCAATGACTAGGGAGGTTAGACATGATTAAAAGCTCAAAGAGTTATTTCCCTAGTTATATGCTTGTGGTGTTCTTGTGTCTCGTAATCCTTGAGACAAAACATTTAGAGTCGAGATCAATTGCAATTAGAAGAGTATGCCAAAGGCTTTGAGTACCACTTTCTGGGAGTAGCTGAAAGAAAAATCAAAACTGCAAAAAGAGTTCCCCAGTTAAGTGCTTGTGGTGTTTCTGTGTCAAGTAAAACTTGAGACAAAACATTTAAAGTCACGGCTAGGCTCAAGGTGCAAAGCACCAAAGAAAAGAAAAATAGTTGTGTTCAAGGGTTAAATTGAGTTACAAAAGATCAGAGAATTCATAATATTATCCAGATTCTAATTCCGAATGGCACTGACATCCTTCTAATTCAAAGGAGAGTGAGATGCCAAAACTACTCAGGATTGCAGTTGTAAACCCCACTATAAGCAGAGACATGAGCTTAATCGAACTCTCATTCTCATGCAAATTCACATTCTAAGCCTATATTAGTTATGGTTGCTTGAGGACAAGCAACAATTCAAGTTTGGTGTTGTGATGTGTGAGCATCTTTCCTATCTTTTCCTAGTGAATTTGCATCAAATTTGTTGAGTTTAATAAAGAATTAATTATCTTTTAGCCAATATGGATGCTACTTTGAGTCTTTTGCAATTTTGTTTATTTTAGGTAGCATTCGACTGGATTTGATGGAGTTTCTGCAGCACAAGGACCAAAGGAGATGGCAGCAAGGAGCGACGCATACGCGTGACTGACGCGTGCACGTGATTTGGAGCTTTTCCTGGCGACGCGTGCGCGTGAATTGAAGATTTGCTCGGCGACGCGTACGCGTGACTGACGCGTATGCGTGACATGCGCCACGTGCAGAAAACGCTGGGGACGATTTCTGGGCTGTTTTGACTCAGTTTTCAGCCCAAAAAACACAGATTAGAAGCTGCAGAATGGACAAAACGAGTGTCCCCATCCATCTACTGAAGACTTGTTAATTAATTCTAATTTAAATTCAAATATTATTTTTAGGAAAAGATATTATTTTAGTTTTAAGAAGATAGATTTTAAATCAATTAGGATTAGATATAAAAAGGGATGCCAACAGGGTGGTTCCAACAAAACATTATTCCATTCCAATTTACCATCCTTATTTTTCTCTGAACCATGAGCAACTAAACCTCCACGGTTAAGGTTAGGAGCTCTGTCTATTTGTATAGATTGATTTTATTGCTTTTTCTATTTTAATTCATGTATGGATTTATAATTTAAGAATTGTTTTCGATCTTTATCTTATGAATTTGGGTGGAACGGAAGTATGACCCTCTTTCTATTTGAATTCTTGTATAACTTGGAAAAGCTCTTTACTTGAACAATAGCTTGAAAACATATTCTCCTAAATTTTAATTATCTGGATTTAACGGGATACGTGACATATTTGGGTAATTAGAGTTTTTGTGGCATATAAACTGGAATTTGATCATCACCCTCTAATTGGAATTAATTGACCAAGGAATTGGCTGTTGATGAATTTTAGAGGAGACTAGAAAGGTCGTCTAAGGAATTAGGGTCTAGTCACATATGGTTTGCCATAAATTAAATCCTACATGATTAAAATAGTTAGTAAGAAAAGTTAATCCGAAAAATTAGATAACTCTAAAACCTTAACTGCTTTCCCCATATTTTATCCTCAACCCATTTACTTTACTATTTTAATTTTTGTACGATTGTTTAATACTCTTTGAATATTCAAACACTCTTTTCTGTTTGTCTAACTAAGCAAATCAATCAATCATTGTTGCTTGATCCATCAATCCTCGTGGGATTGACCCTCACTCACCTAAGGTATTACTTGATACGACTCGGTGCACTTGCCGGTTAATTTGTGGTTATAAATTCCGCACCACTTCCCGTCCCATCTTCGCGACAATTGGCGGATATATTCACCAAGCCTCTCCCAACACATTCCTTTCATGCCAATTGATCCAAGTTGGGAATTCTTGACGTATATCATCCTCCAACTTGCGGGAGTGTATTAGTCCATTTGTCCCACAGACAAACAAGTCCAATTAAATGATCAACAACTCTATAATTTTTCATTATATCACATGTTTATTTCTACTTTCTTTTATTCTTCTAGAATGTGTGAGCCAATTTATATTCTTTATTCTATTAGCATCCTATTAGAATATTCTATAAATTAAAAAAAATTGCTAGATATAATTATACGTATGATAAACTGGTAAAAATTGTATATATTACAACAACATACAACAAAATAAATAAAAAAAAAAAGTATTACATATTTTTTACCGTTCTCTCCTCTTTATTGCCCAAAATTTAGTAAGAGATTTGAGAAATAAAAAAAAGTTGAGTGGTAAAACGCATTGATTTTATTTGCTATAAATAATATATATACATTATGATCTACATTATGATCTAAGGGTGAAGCTTCTATATCTAACTAACTCTAACTAATGCATATGCAACATGTACAACATGTGTGATGCCAACTAAGCTAAAACTAACTCCAACTAACTTCTCGTTAGCATTTGCATGTTGCTGCATGTGTCCCCATGTATGTGCATGTGCTAATAATATTTTTGGTGACTTCATGTTCTAATAATATGAGAATACGTATTGTGATCTTTGGTGGGGGCTAGATAATTCACACCACACGACTTTCTTTTGGAAGATAAGATTAAATCGCTGCCAGACGATTGCCTACTCTTAATAATTGCCATTAAAACACTTATTTAAAAAAAAAACAAATTAAAAATTAATATTTTTTATTAATATTAGTGAATATTTTAATTAATATTTTATTTTTATACTATTAAAAAATATATTTTAAAATTTAAAAAAATTTAAAATTTAATTTTTAGTATTTAAAATTAATTAAATATTAATAAAATTAATAAATTTTGTTGATTATATAGCATTATTTTTTTTCTGAATTGCTGAACATTATATCATGGACGGATCAATTTTTTTAAAATAAAAAAATTGATAAAGTGGAAAGATAAAAGTTTAATAATCTTTAAATCAAAGTAATGCGAGTTAAATATAATAAAAAGTTACGAATTGAATTATAATTAATTTTTTTCCCTACTATATTAATTTCTTTAGATTATCTGTATTTCTGTTATGGATAGTATGTTTCATGTGCATAAAAGAAATAAAATTTGTTAAGGAATTAATTAAGCTTTGTAAAAATAGATATTGTTGATATTATCAACATATATTGTTTTTATAAATAATAGGATAAAATACTTTATTTTGTCGTTTAAAAATATTTTCTTAAAAAGAAATTGTAATTCTATATTCTGTAAGCAATTTTTATTTCATAAAAAAAAATGTTTTTTAAGCTAATGTAGTGAGTTCGTTATACTATTGATCTATAAGCTCCATTCAGAACTTTCTTTAATTTCTGGTATATTAAATAAGTTCAAAGACATTTCATAGTCAAATCTCTCAATTTTTGTAGAAGACAGATTGAATACTTACAGGAAAAAGAAAGATAGAAGTCATGTGCATGAGTATGGATCTATATAAGAGTACCCGATTTCATTGAGAAAGTACATATAAAATCAGCTTTAATTTAGCTAATATTTATTAATTTTAAGATTTAAAATTTATATTTTAAAGGATAGAGTTAAAATTTGTATGATCTAGGATTTAAAATTTAAAATAAATAAAATAATTTAAAAAAATTGACTGATGTTAAATAAAAAATTAATTTTTTTAATATTATTCGTATGATAAATTTTATTGGAGTTGATGTGATAATAAATAAAAAAAATAAAAATATTATTTATACACTAAAATCAATTACTAAAATTAGTCGTTATGTATTTGTATATAAATATATATATTATTTAATTTATTATTAATATGTATTTTATATTTTAATACATATTTTATATTAATTACTGAATTTGGTAACCGAACAAGAAAAATAGATACTAAGCAAAAGAGGGGGAAGGTATGAGGCAAAGAGGAGATTTCTTGTGCATTGTAATGCCAATTGCTTCTTGCATGTCAAGCTCTTCCCTTCCGACTCCATTTGGCAGTTTCCAATCAAAACGGAACAAAAGATTCGCCAGAGAAAGCTCAACCAATGGCATGGCGAAGTTCACTCCAGGGCAGCCCCTCCGACCAGCTCCAAAGGGAAACATCTCAACGTGATGCCCTCCGAAATCAATTGGACTATGAAGGAACCTCTCCGGAGAGAACTCCGTTGGATTCTCCCAACAAGTTGGGTCCATTGCTATGGTTTTCGCGTTGATGAAAACCCTCGTTCCGGCAGCGATTTCATACCCTTTGATGGTGCAGGTTTGGATTGTCTCTCTTGGGACCAGGAGTGGTGCTGGAGGATGGATTCTTAGTGCCTCCTTTACTACTGATTTGAGGTATGGAAGCATTGGAAGGTCACTCTCTTCCACCATAACTTTTTTCTTCGACAAGACTACTTCTCTTACCTCTTGTTGTGCTCTTTCCATTTTCTCTGGGTTCCTTATTAGCTCCGACATTGTCCATATCGTTGTGGCAGCTGCCGTGTCGGTTCCAGCTATGAAAATATCCTGCATTTACATCATGTGTACATATGATTAGTGGCCCTATGTATGCCAAAATCTTGTGCACCACATTTTCCAAATGTAATGGTGAAGAAGTTAATATATATTCAAACAAGGGATGCTCCAATAAAGATAAAACGTCTTTTTTTTAAGATATTTTTTAATAATTAAAATTTAACACACATACAATTATTTAAATTATGTTATTTTTGTTAAAATTACGTCAGATAAATTAATTTAACTGAAAAATAGTGAATTAAATTTTGAATCAGTCTAAATTAATATTATTTTTTATAAAAAATGATTACAATACTCCTATTATATAAAATGACTAAAATACTTTTATTATATATGTTAATTTTGAGAATCATAAATTCTAGCCCTTTTTTTCTTTGTCGTTATAGGGTTAGAATTTAAAACTTTTAAAATTAATATATATATATATATATAATAGAGATATTTTAGTTGTGTTTTATAATAGGGGTATTGTAGTAATTTTTATAAAAAATATTAATTTATATCGATTCAAAATTTAATTTATTAATTTTTTTGCTAAACTGATTTGTCCGATCTAATTTTAATAAAAATAATATAATTTAATTTATTATATATATTAAATTTTAATTTTTTAAAAAATATCTTTAGAAAAAGATGTTTTTAATATCTTTATCTAAGTGACTCCCTTCAAACAATTATATTATTAGATATTCACCAAAATCAATCATTAATATAAGATAAATATCAACAATAAATTAAATAACATATATATTTATACGTAAATATATGGTAGTTAATTTTTATTTTTAATAGATAAATAATATTTTTGTATTGAATGGAGTACATATACTAATATACATAAGGGGCGACCACACACAAAAGGGTAATGCTACCGACTTTCAGTAATCATTGTTTAAAGTTTAAACATGAGCAACGACAAGATACATACATATATAGTCAAAAAAATTACTTTAATTTATAAAATGAATAAAAATTTATTGCGTATATATACATACTGTTAGAACACCCTTGATTTGGTCATCGCTGAGGGCTATCTCTTGATTTGAATCCTTTTGAAGTCGAAGAAGAACATGAACAAGATCTTCATCATGACGTTGCTCCATAATACCAAGCCTCTCAGAATCATCATTATTAACTGCATGCTCCTTTATCACTTTGTCGTAGAAGTTATCCAACTCTTTGAAGTTCTTCTCTAGCCTACTCTCATAACCGTTGAATTTGTTGAGCCATCCCAACCAAGGAAAGAAATCAGCCAAGCAGAATCCTCCCAGTAACTCCTGTGTTTCCCTAAGCATCTCATAGAACTTACTACTTGCATCCCCAAATCTGTTTAGAGAAGTATTAAACTATTAATAATTAGAATGCATATGTAAGTCGAATAAATAATAACTAAAAGAGAAACACTAGGATTCATTACCTTCTAGCAATATTATATTTTTTTACTATTAACATTTAGAATTTAAAATTTAAAATTTAATATAAAATAATTTTATTGATTAAATATTAAAAAAATAATAAATTTTATTTATCTTATAATATCATTGATAATTAAAATTAACAGATTAAATGAGATACTACAGAAATAAGTCAAATACTAAATCAATAATAAGAGTTTGATTTTTGCCAATAAAAAAATAATGAGCCAACTTCTTTGAACTCATAATTATTCATTTTTTACAATAATAATTCAAATCCTTAATCTATATTTGTATATTATTTTGGCAATAATATTAAAAAAAAAAAACAGTCACAACTTATTTTATTTAATATTCATTAATAATCGTAACAATGAATGAATGTTAAATAAAACAAATTATAACTATTTTTGTCGAATTTTTTATTTGTTATTAAACATTTCTCTTATTTTGGCAACTGGTTAAAGAAAAATTAATGCGTCCAAACAAAACAATTTGAACAATACCTTGTGCCTAATGCGATCCGACAAACGATATTATTGGTAAGAGAAAGCGTCAAGTGGCTTAGGTTAACAGGACTACCGCAGGAAAGTGCTATGGAATGGAGGAGAACTTGAACCTCTTCAAACCTCACAGCTTGAAAAGATTGAACCCTCTTTGCACTCAGCAATTCCAACATCACAATTTTCCTTATTTTCTTCCAGTAGTCACCGTAAGGAGTGAAAGTCATAGCTGAACCGTTGTATCCCAAACGGTTCCCGGCATAAAGTTTGGGACGGCCGGAGAAGGCCAAGTCATGGTTCTTGAAGATCTCTTTGGCTATCTCGGCGGAGGAGACCACCAAAGTAGGAACAGAACCCAACTTCAAGTACATGAGTGGCCCATGATGACTTGACAATTCTTGAAGTGATAGATAGGGGAGCTCGCCAATTTGGTGAAGGTTGCCGATGAATGGTAGTCTCCGTGGGCCAGGAGGAAGATTTCTTTGTAGATCTGATTTTCTAAATGTTAAGATGAAAAAGAGTAGTGTAAGGAAAACAAGGAGGGCGTAAGAGAGAATCATTGTTCGTTGTTGGTGCGTGTTGATGTTTTGGACAGAACCAAAATTAATGAAAGTAGTGTGCTACTTAAATTGGCAAATCAAATTAAATAGTACAACATATTACATGAGATATTTTTGGAAAATGGGCGGAGCTAAAGTCATTGATGAGACGGGTCAAAAGATTTCAGTCTCACACATATATTTACGTTGTGAATGTTATGGTGTCTAAAAAATGGTGTCTATTTATTAAAAAAATTAAAAATTATTATTTAATTTAAAAATATAAAAATAAATAATTTTAAAAAAATTAAAACTTACTAAAAAAATAAAAACAAAAATTCATAAACACTATAGAAATGGCCTATCCACATTTGATAAAAATCACTTGCTAAAGTTTCTAAAAGGTCGGTTATAGTGTGAACATGGTATTCAATATTGATGAATATGTGGTGGCTATGTAATGACAGTCGAATAAGGAAAGTACATCTGTCAAACCGAGATTAGCATTAATCTTGTTTAGGATGAATAAAATGCTAATTACTTGGGTTATTATGATAAATATTTTTAGTGCAAAAATATATTAATTAATATTAGTTCAAAAATAAGAAAAAAAAATAAAAAATTGTTGATCACTAAACATTTTTCGAAAAGTTCTTAGACTTTTTAAAAGAATATATAATAATATGGTAAATAGCAAATATATTATTTCTAGTTAGATCGATGCATGTTAGGCACAATATTTATTTTGCTTCATTAGAGAGGATGGAACAAAATGTCAATAGAGGCGTCCGAGCCAGCGTGGGCGCCGAAAAATTCTATTTTGTTATTTTAAATTATGTTAAAAAGTATGAAATTTATCAATTAATTTATATAATTGTGGTTTAATTAATTAAATTTTTAAAATTTTTTTCAATAAAATTATATGCGGAAAACATGTCTTTTGGGTTTTTAATTGTCATATTCTCAATTTCTTTTTTTTATGCCATTTGATATCGTCGTGATAAAATTTTTTTAAGTGTTTCAGGATTAAGGTCATTAATAATTTCAAATGATCGAAAAAAGCATACATTACATGAAAAACATTGAGTACTGTCAGAATTACTGTCGAAAAAATGAATAAAATCCGACGGAATAAACCTCGTCAATAATATATTACCTGCGAATTTTTTGTATCCGACGATAATTTTCGTCGGATGTAACGACGGAATATAGATTGTAAGGAAATGAAATCTGTTGAATGTTATCGTCGAAAATTTTTTGACGATAATGTTGGCGCCATATCATACGTCTCCGCGCCATTTTGCGGGCAGATTAATCCGACGGTAACGCCGACGGAAATTTTTTTTATTTTTTTTTTGAAAAAATGACTGGACTGTTACCATCGGTATATTCCAACAGTAGTTTTTTTTATTTTTTTTTAAAATTATTTTCCATCCATCTATAATGTATCCTGATAATTAATAATTGAAACAGTGCTCTAAACCTAGTGTGAAATATCAAACATACAAAGTAAAAATACGGATTGATGGTAATTGAAATATCTAAAAAAATGATAATTATATTACATTCTTTTCAAAGTTTGGTAAAGAAATACATATCATAGAACTATATTTATATTAACCTTATTCAGATTTATCATCTTCTTCCTCTGATTTACCATCCTCCTCTTCCGAGATAGTTTCCTGATCATCAAACTCGTCTTCCTCTTCTTCGTCGCCATTGACCCCGTCTTCTTTTTGAAGATCGTCGTGTCAGCCTATAGATTAAGGGAAAGTAGTGTATCCGTTTCATTGGAACTCTCTTTAGCCGATATTTACCAATCTGTTGTCTCTCCAGATGGCTCAATGTTCAAGCTCAACAAGTCTTTGTATGGCCTAAAACAGGAAGTTCATCTATGGAATACGAAGTTGGTCTCAGTTTTGTCCGAGTCTGGCTACACCCAATCCAAGTCTAATTACTCACTTTTTACTAGAAGCACTCCCGAAGGCTTTACTGCCATCTTAGACTCTTAGTGTACGTTGATGATCTTGTGTTAGCATGCAACGATACTCACGAAATTGAGCAAATTAAGAAGATTTTTGATGTTCATTTTAGCATCAAGGATCTTGGAAAACTTAAGTATTTTCTAGGCATGGAGGTGGCATATAATACTAAAGGTTTAGCTTTGTATCAAAAGAAATACATCACTGATTTGTTGGAAGAATTCGGGATGCTAGATTGCAAGCCTATTTCTATACCTATGGATTATTCGTCTCACTTAACTAAGGACAAGGGCACCCTATTGGATGATCCTACACCATACCAGAGATTGATTGGAAAGCTTTAATATCTTACTAGCACAAGGCCTGACATTGCTTTTGCTGTCCAGAAACTGAGTCAGTATTTGGATTCTCTAGCCATTACACATCACCAAGCTGCCATAAGAGTATTAAGATACTTGAAAACTGCCTCAGCGACTGATCTTTTCTTTCCTATTAGCACCAATTTCACACTTACTGGCTTTGCTAATGCTGATTGGGCCATATGTCCCGATACTAGACGATCTGTCTTCGGCTACTATTTCTTCTTAGGCACCACCTTGATCTCTTGGAAGAGTAGCAAGCAGTATACCGTATCTCGATCTTCCTCTAAGGCTGAGTACCGAGCGCTTGCGAATGCCACTTGTGAGGGTCTTTGGTTATTGCGGTTGCTACGGGTTCTTGGTGTTGATCATGACAGGCCCTTCACGTTGTACAACGACAGTCAATCTGCCTTTCATATGGCTGCTAATTCAATTCTGCACGAGTCCACCAAGCAAATTGAAGCAGATTGCTACATTGTGCACGATAAAGCCAATAAAGGAGTTCTCAAATTGCTACTAGTTACCTCGGCCAACCAAATAGCAAATTTCCTTACAAAATCACTAGCTCCATGTCTTTTTCAGTCTTGCTATGTCAAACTAGGATTGTTGGACATCCAAACTCTGAGTATGAGGGAGGGATGTTAGTTGATATAGGTGATATCATCAACTTTGATATTAGCCTTACATTATCTATTACATTAGGCAATTAGTTAACCAAGTTCACTAACTGTGCTCACTAATTTACCATGGTTAGAAATCTGTTAGATGCATAGTTAGAAAGTAATCATGGTAGAATTAGTTAGGTGCTCTTAGTTATATTGTATATATAGCAACTCTTGTAATGAGTCACAATTTGAGATGCTCTATTTTACATCAGCAAGTTTACCTTACACTCATTTTTTTCTTTCTCTTCTTTCCTCTCTTCTCTCATCGTTACTAAATCTTTGCAACCTCAAATTGATTGTGCTCACACTTTTGTCAAGAATCATGTTTAATCATAATTGAACAAATTTTGTTCTTCAGTTGTAGAATTTGGTGAGGAACGTCGAGCTCACATTATGTGAGAGTAGGGAATCAAAAAATGAAAGCTAGGAGAGTGGTAAAACACACACAAATTTCATTCATCGTTTGGTATATATACACACTATTGCTACCGATATTTGTTTCTTATTCTAACAACCTGCACAATTTCTTTCACATGATATACACGCCACGGTGGCAAATTGGCAATCATAACAAACTATACTAATTAATTAATATTTCATATCTTGCTATATTGACTAATATGCTTTTACAAATTATAATTAGCTTCTAATTTGATGAATATTTTTTATCATGTCCTCCCTCAAGATGGGTGTATGAATGTTTATTTGTCCCAGCTTGGACCGAGAAGTATAAAATATAGCTGGTGGCAGCACCTTTGTTAAGACATTAGCTGCTTCATTAGTAGATAAAACTGGTAGAAATTTAATCACACCCTTTTGAACTTTGTTGGGCAGAGTATGGCAGTTGATTTTGATGTTCTTTGTGCGCTTGTGGAAGACTAAATTGGCTACAATGTGCAAAGCTGGTGCGCAGAAATCGTAACGGTTCCATTCTTTGGTAACGGCGCTGAAAACTTTATACGCACGTTCATAATCTTAATTTTTTGTCACAACTTCGCACAGCTGACCAGCGAGTGCACTGGGTCGTCCAAGTAATAAACCTTACGTGGGTAAAGGTCGATCCCACGGAGATTGTCGGCTTGAAGCAAGCTATGGTCACCCTGTAAATCTCAGTCAGGCGGATTCAAATGGATATAGAGTTTTAATAATTAAAAGATAAATAAAATATAAACTAGGATAGAGATACTTATGTAATTCATTAGTGAGAGTTTCAGATAAGCGTGCAGAGATGCTTTTGTTCCTCTGAACCTCTGCTTTCCTGCTGTCTTCATCCAACCATTCCTACTCCTTTCCATGGCAAGCTTTATGTAGGGCATCACCGTTGTCAATGGCTACATCCCATCCTCTCTGTGAAAATGGTCCAATGCGCTGTCACTGCATGGCTAATCATCTGGCGGTTCTCGATCATACTGGAATAGGATTTACTATCCTTTTGCGTCTATCACTACGCCCAGCACTCGCGAGTTTGAAGCTCGTCACAGCCATCCCTTCCCAGATCCTACTCGGAATACCACAGACAAGGTTTAGACTTTCCGGATCTCAAGAATGGCCATCCATGGGTTCTAACTTATACTACGAAGATTCTAATATCTCGAACTCGGTCCTCTGTATTAGATATCTAAGAGATATTCATTCTAGCCTGTTTGCATGTAGAATGGAAGTGTTTGTCAGGCACGCGTTTATAAGTGAGAATGATGATGAGCGTCACACAATCATCACATTCATCATGTTCTTGGGTGCGAATGGATATCTGAGAATAGGAATAAGCTTGAATTGAATAGAAAAACAGTAGTACTTTGTATTAATTCATGAGGAACAGCAGAGCTCCACACCTTAATCTATGGTGTGTAGAAACTCTACCGTTAAAAATACATAAGTGATAAGGTCCAGGCATGGCCGAGAGGCCAGCCCCCAAACGTGATCTAAAGATGAAACTAAAGATGTTCCAAAGATAGTAAAAAGTCCTATTTATACTAAACTAGTTACTAGGGATTACAGAAATAAGTAAATGATGTAGAAATCCACTTCTGGGGACCACTTGGTGTGTGCTTGGGCTGAGCATTGAGCTTTACACGTGTGGAGGCTTCTCTTGGAGTTGAACGCCAGTTTGTAACCTGTTTCTGGCATTTAACTCCACTTTGCAACCTGTTTCTGGCGTTTGACTCCAGAATGCAGCATGGAACTGGCGTTCAACGCCCGTTTACGTCATCTATCCTTAATCAAAGTATGGACTATTATATATTTCTGGAAAGCCCTGGATGTCTACTTTCCAACGCAATTGAGAGCGTGCCATTTGGAGTTCTGTAGCTCCATAAATTCCACTTTGAGTGTAGGGAGGTCAGAATCCAACAGCATCTGCAGTCCTTCTTCAACCTCTGAATCTGATTTTTGCTCAAGTCCCTCAATTTTAGCCAAAAAATACCTGAAATCACAAAAAAATACACAAACTCATAGTAAAATCCAAAAATGTGAATTTTAATTAAAAAATAATAAAAATATACTAAAAACTAACTAAATCATACTGAAAACTATGTAAAAACAATGCCAAAAAGCGTATAAATTATCCGCTCATCACAACACCAAACTTAAATTGTTGCTTGTCCCCAAGCAACTGAAAATCAAGTAGGATAAAAAGAAGAGAATATACTATAAATTTCAAAATATCAATGAAACTTAGCTCCAATCAGATGAGCGGGACTTGTAGCTTTTTGCCTCTTGAATAGTTTTGGCATCTCACTTTATCCATTGAGGTTCAGAATGATTGGCATCTATAGGAACTCAGAGTTCAGATAGTATTATTGATTCTCCTAGTTCATTATGTTGACTCTTGAACACAGCTACTTTATGAGTCTTGGCCGTGGCCCTAAGCACTTTGTTTTCCAGTATTACCACCGGATACATAAATGCCACAGACACATAACTGGGTGAACCTATTCAGATTGTGACTCAGCTTTGCTAAAGTTCCCAATTAGAAGTGTCCAGGGTTCTTAAGCACACTCTTCTTTTTGCTTTGGACCTTGACTTTAACCGCTCAGTCTCAAGTTTTCACTTGACACCTTCACGCCACAAGCACATGGTTAAGGACAGCTTGGTTTAGCCGCTTAGGCCAGGATTTTATTCCTTTAGGCCCTCCTATCCACTGATGCTCAAAGCCTTGGATCCTTTTTGTTACCCTTGACTTTTGATTTTAAGGGCTATTGGCTTTTTGCTCTTGCCTTTTGGTTTAAAGAGCTTTTGGCTTTTTCTGCTTGCTTTTTTTTCGCCATTTTTCTTTTCCCTTTTTTTTTTTTCTGCAAGCTTTTGTATTCACTACTTTTTCTTGCTTCAAGAATCATTTTTATGATTTTTCAGATTATCAAATAACATTTCTCCTTCTCATCATTCTTTCAAGAGCCAACATATTTAACATTCATAAACAACAACTTCAAAAGACATATGCACTGTTCAAGCATACATTCAGAAAACAAAAAGTATTGCCACCACATCAAAATAATTAAACTAGTTTCAAGGATGAATTCGAAACCATGTACTTCTTGTTCTTTTGTAATTAAAACATTTTTCATTCAAGAAAGGTGATGAATTCATATTCATAACTTTAAGGCATAGACACTTAGACACTAATGATCATGTAATAAGACACAAATATAAATAATCATAAAGCTTAAAATCGAAAAACAGGAAAATAAATAAATAAGGAAATTAAGGAATGAGTCCACCTTAGTGAGGGTGGCGTCTTCCTCTTCTTGAAGAACCAATGGTGCTCTTGAGCTCCTCTATGTCTCTTCCTTGTCTTTCTTGCTCCTCCCTCATAGCTCTTTGATCTTCTCTAATTTCATGGAGGATGATGGAGTGCTCTTGGTGCTCCACCCTTAGTTGTCCCATGTTAGAACTTAATTCTCCTAGAGAAGTGTTGATTTGCTCCCAATAATTCTGTGGAGGAAAGTGCATCCCTTGAGGCATCTCAGGGATTTCATGGTGAGGAATCTCCTCATGCTCATGTTGAGGTCCATCATCTCTTGTTTGTTCCATCCTTTTCTTAGTGATGGGCTTATCCTCTTCAATGAGGATATCTCCCTCTATGTCAATTCCAGCTGAATTGCAGAGGTGGCATATGAGGTGAGGAAAGGCTAACCTTGCCCAAGTGGAGGACTTGTCAGCCACCTTGTAAAGTTCTTGAGGTATAATCTCATGAACTTCCACCTCCTCTCCAATCATAATACTATGGATCATGATGGCCCAGTCTATAGTAACTTCAGATCGGTTACTAGTAGGAATGATTGAGCATTGAATGAACTCTAGCCATCCCCTAGCCACTGGTTTGAGGTCATGCCTTCTTAGTTGAATCGGCTTGCCTCTTGAGTCAATTTTCCATTGAGCTCCTTCCTCACATATGTCTATGAGGACTTGGTCCAACCTTTTATCAAAGTTGACCCTTCTTGTGTAGGGGCGTGCGTTCTCTTCCATCATTGGCAAGTTGAACGCCAACATTACATTTTTCGGACTGAAATCTAAGTATTTCCCCGAACCATAGTAAGCCAATGCTTTGGATTTGGGTTCACACTTTGATCATGGTTCCTTGTGATCCATGCGTTTGCATAGAACTCTTGAACCATTAGGATCCTGGCTTGTTGAATGGGGTTGGTGAGCACTTCCCAACCTCTTCTTCGGATCTCATGTCGGATTTTCGGATACTCATTCTTTTTGAGCTTGAAAGGAACCTCAGGGATCACTTTCTTCTTGGCCACAACTTCATAGAAGTGGTCTTGATGGACCTTTGAGATGAATCTCTCCATCTCCCATGACTCAGAGGTGGAAGCAATTGCCTTCCCTTTCCTCTTTCTAGAGGTTTCTCTGGCCTTAGGTGCCATAAATGGTTATGGAAAAATAAAAAGCTATACTTTTACCACACCAAACTTAAAATGTTTGCTCGTCCCCGAGCAAAAGAAGAAAGAAAGAAGTAGAAGAAGAAGAGAAATGGAGGAGAGAGGGAGAGAGTAGGTTTCGGCCAAGGGGAAGAAGAGAGGGTTGTGTTGTGTGAAAATGAAGAGGGAATGAGGGGTTTATAGAGGAGTGGGGAGGGGTGTAGGTTCGGCCATTTAGGGTTGGGTTTGGGAGGGAAAATATTTTGAATTTGAAGGTAGGTGGGGTTTATGGGGAAGAGAAGATGGATGTGAGTGGTGAGGGGGTGATGGGAAATAGTGATTGAAGTGATTGGTGAAGGGCATTTGGGGAAGAGTTATGAAAAGGTGTGAAGAGGAGAGAATAAGGGTAGGTGGGGATCCTGTGGGGTCCACAGATCCTATGGGGTCCACAGATCCAGTGGGGCCACGGACTTAACATCCCTGCCTCAATTAGGCGTGTAAAACGCCCTCATTGTGCAATTTTGGCGTTTAACGCCACTTCCATGCTTGTTTCTGTCGTTAAACGCCAGCTCCATGCTTGTTTCTGGCGTTAAACGCCTAAATGGAGCTTGTTTCTGGCGTTTAATGCCAGCTTTCCTCTGGGTGCAATCCTGGTGTTTAAACGCCAGACTACTGTTTGTTTCTGGCGTTTAACGCCAGTTTCATGCTCTGTTATGGCGTTAAACGCCAGCCAGATGCTCCTTATTGGCGTTTAAACGCCAGTAAGCTCTTCCTCCAGGGTGTGCTGTTTTCAATGCTATTTTTCATTCTGTTTTTAATTTTTCAGTAGTTTTTGTGACTTCACATGATCATCAACCTAATAAAACATGAAATAATAAAGAGAAAATAAAATAAAATTGATTAAATAACATTGGGTTGCCTCCCAACAAGCGCTTCTTTAATGTCAATAGCTTGACAGTGAGCTCTCATGGAGCCTCACAGATGTACAGAGCATTGTTGAGACTTCCCAACACCAAACTTGGAGTTTGGATATGGGAGTTCAACACCAAACTTAAAGTTTGACTGTGGGGGCTTTGGTTGACTCTGCAGTGAGAAAAGCTTTTCATGCTTCCTCTCCATGGTTACAGAAGGAGATCCTTGAGTTTTAAACACAAGGTTGTCCTCATTAAGTTGAAGGATCAATTCTCCTCTGTCCACATCAATCACAGCTTTTGCTGTAGCTAGGAAGGGTCTTCCAAGGATGATAGATTCAACCTCATCCTTCCCAATATCCAGGATTATGAAATCAGCAGGGATGTAAAGGCCTTCAACCTTTACTAGCACATCCTCTACTAGTCCATAAGCCTGTTTCATGGATTTGTCTGCCATCTCTAATGAGAATTTGGCAGCCTGTACCTCAAAGATTCTCAGTTTCTCCATTACAGAGAGTGGCATGAAGTTTATCCCTGATCCAAGGTCATATAGAGCCTTCTCAAAGGTCATGGTGCCTATGGTACAAGGTATTAAGAACTTTCCAGGATCCTGTTTCTTCTGAGGCAATCTCAGTTGATCCAGATCACTCAGTTCATTGATGAGCAAGGGAGGTTCATCTTCCCAAGTCTCATTACCAAATAATTTAGCATTCAGCTTCATGATTGCACCAAGGTACTTGGCAACTTGCTCTTCAGTAACATCTTCATTCTCTTCAGAAGAAGAATATTCATCAAAGCTCATGAATGGCATAAGGAGGTTCAATGGAATCTCTATGGTCTCTAGATGAGTCTCAGATTCCTTTGGTTCCTCAGAGAGAAACTCCTTGTTGATCACTGGACGTCCCACGAGGTCTTCCTCACTAGGATTCACGTCCTCCTCCTCCCTTGTAGGTTCGGCCATGATGCTTAAATTAATGGCCTTGCACTCTCTTTTTGGATTCTCTTCTGTATTGCTTGGGAGGGTACTAGGAGGAGTTTTAGTGATTCTTTTACTCAGCTGGCCCACTTGTGCCTCCAGATTTCTAATGGAGGACCTTGTTTCATTCATGAAACTTAAAGTACCCTTAGATAGATCAGAGACTATATTTGCTAAGTTAGATGGATCCTGCTCAGGACTCTCTGTCTTTTGCTGAGTGGATGATGGAAAAGGCTTGCTATTGCTAAACCTGTTTCTTCCACCATTGTTAAAGCCTTGTTGAGGCTTTTGTTGATCCTTCCATGAGAAATTTGGATGATTTCTCCATGAGGGATTATAGGTGTTTCCATAGGGTTCACCCATGTAATTCACCTCTGCTATTACAGGGTTCTCAGGATCATAAGCTTCTTCTTCTTCAGAAGATGCCTCTTTAGTACTGTTGGATGATTCCTTCAATCCATTCAGACTCTGAGAGATCATATTGACTTGCTGAGTCAATATTTTATTCTGAGCTAATATGGCATTCAGAGTATCAATTTCAAGAACTCCCTTCCTCATAGGCGTCCTATTATTCACAAGATTCCTTTCAGAAGTGTAGATGAACTGGTTATTTGCAACCATGTCAATGAGTTCTTGAGCTTCTGCAGGCGTTTTCTTTAGGTGAATGGATCCACCTGCAGAATGGTCCAATGACATCTTTGATAATTCAGACAGACCATCATAGAATATATCCAGGATGGTCCATTCTGAAAGCATGTCAAAAGGACACTTTTTGGTCAGTTCCTTGTAGCTCTCCCAAGCTTCATAGATGGATTCTTCTTCTTTCTGTCTAAAGGTTTGAACATCCACTCTAAGCTTGCTAAGCTTTTGAGGAGGAAAGAACTTGGCTAAGAAAGTTGTGACCAGCTTATCCCAAGAGTTCAGGCTATCTTTAGGTTGAGAGTCCAACCATACTCTAGCTCTGTCTCTTACAGCAAACGGGAAAAGCATAAGCCTGTAGACCTCGGGATCAACCCCATTGGTCTTAACAGTGTCACAGATCTGCAAGAATTCAGTTAAGAGCTGAAAAGGATCTTCGGATGGAAGTCCGTGAAACTTGTAGTTCTGTTGCATCAGAGAAACTAATTGAGGTTTAAGCTCAAAATTGTTTGCTCCAATGGCAGGATTGAGATGCTTCTTTCATGTAAATTGGAATTTGGTGCAGTGAAGTCACCAAGCATCTTCCTTGCATTGTTATTATTTTCGGCCATGTCTCTTTTTTCGAAAATTTCTGTCAGATTTTCTCCAGAGAGTTGTGCTTTGGCTTCCCTTAGCTTCCTCTTCAGAGTCCTTTCAGGTTCAGGATCAGCTTCAACAAGAATGTTCTTATCCTTGTTCCTGCTCATATGAAAAAGAAGAAAACAGAAAAGAAAATATAGAATCCTCTATGTCACAGTATAGAGATTCCTTTATGTGAGTAGAAAAAAGTAGGAATAGAAGAAGGAAAAGATGAGAATCCAAACACAGGGGTGAGGATAGAAGTGTTAATGGATGAATAAATAAATAGAAGGAGATTAGGGATGAGAGAAATAACAAAATAAAATAAAAATATTTTAAATTTAAATTTAAAATTCGAAAATTAAAATTGAAATTAAATTAAATTAAAATTAAAACAATTAGTTAATTAAAAAGGAATTTTGAAAAAGAGGGAAAGGTTTTTTCGAAAATTAGAAAGAGAGAGTTAGTTAGGTAGTTTTGAAAAAGATATGATTGAAACAAAAAGTTAAGTGGTTAATTGAAAAAGATTTGAAAATCAAATTTTGAAAAGATAAAAAGTTAGAAAAGATTTTGAAATTGATTTTGAAAAAGATATGATTGAAACTTAATTTGAAAAAGATTTGAAAAAGATATTTGAAAAGATTTGATTTTTGAAATCAAAGTTGATTACTTGACTAACAAGAAACTAAAAAGATATGATTCTAGAGCTTAAAGATTGAACCTTTCTTATTAGGTAAGTAACAAACTTAATATTTTTTTTTTTGAATCAATCACATTAATTGTTAGTAAAGATTTGAAATTATGAAACAAAATAAGAAAAAAATTTTTGAAAATCATTTTGGAATTTTTGAAAATTATGAAAGAAAAATGAAAAAGATTTGATTTTTGGAAAAGATTTGAAAAAGATAGAGTTTTTAAAATGAAAATTTGATTTGACTCATAAGAAACAACTAGATTTTAAAAATTTTTGAAAAAGTCAACCCAAATTTTCAAAAATTTATGAGAGAAAAAGGGAAATATATTTTTGATTTTTGAATTTTTAATGATGAAAGAGAAAAATAACCCAAAGACTCAATGCATGAAAATTTTGGATCAAAACATGTGATGCATGCAAGAACACTATGAATGTCAAGATGAACACCAAGAACACTTTGAATGTCAAGATGAACACCAAGAACTTATTTTTGAAAAATTTTCAAGAAAAGAAAACATGCAAGACACTAAACTTAAAATTTTTTTATTCTTTAGACATTAACAAATTGAAAATGCGAACGAAAAACAAGAAAAGACACAAAACAAGAAAATATGAAGATCAAACAAGAAGACTGGCCAAGAACAACTTGAAGATCATGAAGAATGCAATGCATGAAATTTTCGAAAAAAAAATTTTTTTTTAGAAAATTAAAAAGATGCAATTGACACCAAACTTAAAACTTGACTCTAGACTCAAACAAGAAACACCAAATTATTTTTGATTTTATGATTTTATAATTTTTTTTTTGTATTTTTTGAAATTTAATTGGGAAAAACGAAAAAAGAAAAATTTTTGATTTTTTTGAAAATAAGAATAATAAAAACAAAAAGGTTAAAATTAAAATAAAGTTACCTAATCTGAGCAACAAGATGAACCGTCAGTTGTCCAAACTCGAACAATCCCCGGCAACGGCGCCAAAAACTTGGTGCGCAGAAATCGTGACGGTTCCATTCCTTGGTAACGGCGCTGAAAACTTTATACGCACGTTCATAATCTTAATTCTTTGTCACAACTTCGCACAACTGACCAGCAACTGCACTGGGTCGTCCAAGTAATAAACCTTACGTGAGTAAGGGTCGATCCCACGGAGATTGTCAACTTGAAGCAAGCTATGGTCACCTTGTAAATCTCAGTCAGGCGGACTCAAATGGATATAGAGTTTTAATAATTAAAAGATAAATAAAACATAAACTAGGATAGAGATACTTATGTAATTCATTAGTGAGAATTTCAGATAAGCGTATAGAGATGCTTTCGTTCCTCTGAACCTCTGCTTTCCTGCTGTCTTCATCCAACCATTCCTACTCCTTTCCATGGCAAGCTTTATGTAGGGCATCACCGTTGTCAATGACTACATCCCATCCTCGCTGTGAAAATGGTCCAATGCGCTGTCACTGCATGGCTAATCATTTGGCGGTTCTCGATCATACTGGAATAGGATTTACTATCCTTTTGCGTCTGTCACTACGCCCAGCACTCGCGAGTTTGAAGCTCGTCACAGCCATCCCTTCCCAGATCCTACTCGGAATACCACAGACAAGGTTTAGACTTTCCGGATATCAAGAATGGCCATCCATGGGTTCTAACTTATACCACGAAGATTCTAATATCTCGGACTCGGTCCTCTGTATTAGATATCTAAGAGATATTCATTCTAACCTGTTTGCATGTAGAACGGAAGTGTTTGTCAGGCACGCGTTTATAAGTGAGAATGATGATGAGCGTCACATAATCATCACATTCATCATGTTCTTGGGTGCGAATGGATATCTTAGAGAAGGAATAAGCTTGAATTGAATAGAAAAATAGTAGTACTTTGTATTAATTCATGAGGAACAGCAGAGCTCCACACCTTAATCTATAGTGTGTAGAAACTCTACCGTTAAAAATACATAAGTGATAAGGTCCAGGCATGGCCGAGAGGCCAGCCCCCAAACGTGATCTAAAGATGAAACTAAAGATGTTCCAAAGATAGTAAAAAGTCCTATTTATACTAAACTAGTTACTAGGGTTTACAGAAATAAGTAAATGATGTAGAAATCTACTTCCGCGGCCCACTTGGTGTGTGCTTGGGCTGAGCATTGAGCTTTACACGTGTAGAGGCTTCTCTTGGAGTTGAACACCAGTTTGTAACCTGTTTCTGGCGTTTAACTCCACTTTGCACCCTGTTTCTGGCGTTTGACTCCATAATGCAGCATGGAACTGGCGTTCAACGCCAGTTTACGTCATCTATCCTTAATCAAAGTATGGACTATTATATATTGCTGGAAATTCTTGGATGTCTACTTTCCAACTCAATTGAGAGCGCACCATTTGGAGTTCGGTAGCTCTAGAAAATCTACTTTGAGTGCACGGAGGTCAGAATCCAACAGCATCTGCAGTCCTTCTTCAACCTCTAAATCTGATTTTTGCTCAAGTCCCTCAATTTCAGCCAGAAAATACCTGAAATCACAAAAAAACACACAAACTCATAGTAAAGTCCAGAAATGTGAATTTTAATTAAAAACTAATAAAAATATACTAAAAACTAACTAAATCATACTGAAAACTATGTAAAAACAATGCCAAAAAGCGTATAAATTATCCGCTCATCAATAGCAGATTAGTTGTCACAGTATAAAATGATGGGTTGAGTGGGAGGAAGATTAAAGACTCCGAGAATATTGGAAATCCATATAACTTCACACGTTACAACATCCATGGCTCTATATTCAGCCACAGCTGATGAGCGAGCAATACTGGATTATTTCTTGCTTCTCCATGACATCAAAGATGATCCAAGAAAAAAAAACAAAAACAAATAACTGAACGTATTGAATCTGTATAGGAACCCCAATCTGAGTTAGAAAATACTTTCAATTGAAGATTCTTGAAAGAAGATAAAAACACGCCCTTAGCTAGTGCACCCTTCAAGTATCTAAGAACATGTAGAGTAGCTTCAAAGTGTTTGGTGGTAGCATAGTCCATGTATTTACTTAACTTGCTTATGGTGAAGCAAATATCAAGCATGGTATTAGTTAAGTAAATCAGCCGCCCAATGAGTCGACGGTAGCTAGTTACATCAGGTAGAGGGTCTCCTGAATTCTGGAAAGCTTGGTTTGGAATCAAGTAGACCAAACTCTTTTAACAAATCCAGTGTGTACTTCCACTGATATAGAGCTATGAAGGTTCTTAATGGCCTAGAGAAGGGAGTTGAATCTCTGGCCTTCTGTTTATCTTGAATAATAAGTTCTCAAACCAGAAAATGAAACTTTGCTTCTTTTTAGATTGCGAAGTTGATTATGCAGAAGCCAATTTTATTTTGTCTCATAAATTGTGAAAAACAGAATTAGAGGAGGGAAGAAGAAGATGACTCAGCCATGTATCATAGTTTAGCTGCCTTGTGCAATGCAACCTACATCCAGTCTCTACCACAACAGTGATGAAATTTTGACTATCTTTTCAAGTATTACATACACCAATTCCCAAGGATTCAACTTAATTCTATTAGGTACAAACCAAACTACTACACAAGCTTGATTTAGTTAGGTTCACTGCCTATACTTTCAACCACTAAGTGCTCACCCAACTTAGCAAGGGAATCCTCTCAGGATCATGATACAATCACTAAGTGCTCACCCAACTTAGCAAGGGATACCTCTCAGATACAAGATACAAAATAAAAATATAATCAAAAGAGATATGATATAAATCTTGACTTTTCTCTCCAAGTTCCTCTCTTTGCCTTTCCTCTCAATGATTTTTTCTTAAAGCCTCACTTATATGCCTTTTACCACTGAATAGAAACAAAAAAAGATACAACATACAAACAAAATATTCAATGATAAACCATGAAGGAAATTATGTTGAACAACTCTGAAGCTATAAGATGAATCGGATTCAACACTCTCATATGTAGCTCTCCATCTTGGAAGAATGTTTCTTTGATGTAGAAATATTGTCCAAAATGTTGAGCAAGAACAATACAGAAGCTCTTAATGAAACTCAAACTCTAGTTCACTCTCCTTAAACAAAACTAAAGTTGATTTTCCTTTTTGTATTGAGCTCTGTTTCCATAGCTAAAGCTTCTTTCCAAAGTCATCTTCTTGAATCTTGAACCAGCTGAAGTTTCCCTTTCTTTTTCTTCCATCAGATAAAAAAATTAAGGATTAGATATCAAAGCTAATCATAGTAGAGGAGAGATGAGCAGTAGCAACTTGCTTCCTTAATGAATTTTTCAAATCTAAACCCTTAATCTTGTACTTTGGCCCCAAGTTTTATTATCAACCATTGATTTATAGCGGAACAAGATAGCCACCACTTTCTTCATGTTACCCGAAATAGTTATGCAGAGGGAAGAAGAAATCAGCAAGTAATTGACTTGCATATTAATGAAAACTTCATACCTTTATCCTTTGATTTTGCTTAACTTCTTTATGTTGATTTTGATTTGACATAGCTATCAGAGATTGCTTTTTCTTTCTTCATCTTTAGTTCTCAAGAGAAAATTGATTTTTCCTTTCTTCTTTATGCCTTATCCGAAACGACATAGCACCACCAGCAAGAAGATGCTCTTCCTTTCAAGAATGGCAATGGGCTGAATTGGAGGCTTAGTCCAAGTAGCTATGGCTCAGATGCTTGATTTCTTTGTTTGGACTGTATAATGACATTTGGGCCTTTTTTATTTCAGCTTGAACTAATTATGAACTTGCTGATTTTGCTTGTGAAGTTACTAAGTCTTGGTTAGTGTTCAGCAACGTTGGGAATAATATAGCTTCAAATTCTTATTGAGTATATTGTTAATTTCCAAAACACCAACAACGTGGACTAAAGATAAAGCAATTATGCCAGAAAATTTGACTCATTGACAGAATGATAATAATAATTTTAAGCCCATCCTATTGTAATCAACAATTTATTCATGTACAATAGTAATGAAATCTTAACAATGATCACACTAAAATAAAAGCTTTACTATAGTTGGCAACAAACAGTATCATTTGTTAGAGTTGTTTTTATAATTATAGGTTGCAATACACAATTAATGGCTTAAATAATTGGCTCTAAATCTATTGGGATAAGAGACGTTAGCAAAATAAGGAAATACAAATGAAAATGCTTGACAAATACAAATCATTATTTTTCTTACACTAAGATGTCGTCTTTTTTGTTGGCCCTGTTAGGGTTTTTTAGTGCTCTGTTAGGGTTTCTTAACGGAGTTTCTACTGCCGTCAAGGCTACATTGTCAACGTCAATTAAATCTCAATACAAGTCTACGTAATCTGCATGACTGAGACAGCGAGGGATGAAGATCGGACCGAGGAAGACAACCGGAAAGGAGGTAGGAATGTGATTCTACTGGAAGAGGCAGACATATCAGAAAGTATTAACGCTTGCTCCAATAGTCTCTATGGCAGACTCTTTGCTTCCAAAACCTTCTCAGTTGGAATCATGGGGAATGCTTTAAAGGCTATATTGGAAAACCCAGAAGGATTTAGCGTGAGTGACAAAGGGGACAATTCCTTCCAATTCTTTTTTAATAAAGAAGTGGATGTCTTGCGTGTTGAATGTGGTTCTCCATGGCTATTCAAAGATTATGTGCTCCATGTCAAGAGATGGAAGGAAGATCAGAACTGAGATGAAGATATTATTTCCAATTTTTCAGTTTGGGTTCAATTTTGGGGTTTGCCAGAATCGTTTAAAACCTTCGAAGTTGGACGTAAATTGGGAGAGAGACTGGGAACAGTGTTGGAGGTAGGTAAATTTCATATTCGGGGCAGAGAAACTAGGATTGTGACGGCCAAAATCAATATTGATGCTGCCAGGCAAGTGAGGGATCAGTTAATAGTGGCAGAACCTAATAAAAAGGAGGTAGAAGTGGCATTGCACTATAAGAGACTTGGAAAGTTCTGTACCTATTGCGCAAAATTGGGGCACGAGGTGAAAAACTGCCATGATCTGCTGAAGGACACAGAGAGTGATATGGTAAAAGAGGATGACATTGGTGAATGGGTTAAAGCCAGCCAAGTGGGAACGCGAATCTACTCTGAAGGAGAAAGAACATTCAACAACTCAACCCAAAATCATAATAAGGCACTCAACGTAATAAAAAATCGGTCTTAAACTGCTTATTGGAAGAATTTGCAGGGATGTCAATGCAAGAAGGGAAACAAAGTTTAAAACCACAAGACACTGGTAACAGGACAGCACCTGAGTCACCTCAATCAGCCAATTTTAGAACAGAATGCATGGAGGTTATCATAGCTGGTCAGTCCAATGCCAAGGAAGATGAAGGGCAGCTTATGCAATTCGCTATTGGGCAGTGTCTCACCACAAAGAAAGGTAGGAAGTGGAAAAGGTTAGCAAGATAAGGTGCTGGAGGGTCAGATACTAAAAGTGAATCCAAAAGAAGGTTGATGAGTGATGTAGCTGAAAGATCTACAAAGAAAGCAAGAACAGAGGATGAAAATGCAGTTGAACAGATGGTGGAGGGTGCCAGCCTACAAATGGCACCCAAGGCGCCATGAGAACTATAGTTTGGAATTGTCAGGGTTTGGGGAGACCCCTGACAATTCACACCCTAAAAGGGATCTGTAAATCCCATTCCCCCGAGATTGTGTTTATAAGTGAAACAAAGAACCAATCTTGACATGTGGAAGCAAAACTTCAGGTATGCGGCTACGAAAACTGGCATATTGTTAACCCGGCAGGAGTGGCAGGAGGACTTGTGCTAGCTTGGAAGGACAACATCAATGTTCAAATTATTAACAGTGGAGAATTCTTTGTGGCAGCCGAAATTAAGAAAGTCGGAAGCAGTGAGGTATGTGTGTTCATTGGTGTCCATTTGAGTTGTTCGGAACAAATTCGATCCTTACAGTTTGAGGAGCTTACAACAATGAGTCAACAGCTGGGAGAAAAAGTGGTAATAGCAGGCGATTTTAATGCTATAACAAGCCAAGAAGGAAAGGAAAGTGGAGGCCAAAAATCAGCAACCACCATTGCAACATTCACTAATTTTATTGATAGTAACGAATTAGTGGATATTGGAATGGTGGGGCGCTCTTTCACGTGGACAAATCGAAGACAAGGAGAGGATTTGGTGAAGGAGAGGCTTGACCGCTATTTAGTTGGGATGGGATGGAAGCTGAAGTTTCCAAATGCAGTGGTGCACAGGCTCACAGTGTCAGGCTCGGATCATGCTCCAATCTTGATGGAAACCGAACCTCAATCCTGGCATAGTAAAATGCATTTTAAATACCAGAAACGTTGGTGTAGAGAAGAGGATGTCAAGAGAATTTTCAGTGAAGTGTGTAGAATGGAAGTTGTAGGCTCGGCTATATTCTCCTTGGCCCAAAAGTTGAAAGATAGTAGACATAGACTAGTTCAATGGCAGAAAACTCACAAAGCAAACTCCCGGAAAGAAATTGAGGACCTTCAAGCTAAACTAGAGGAGTTGCGGGTGGCTGGAATCAATAGGAGAGAGGAGGTTACCAGTTTGGAGGAGAAGTTGGAGCTGGCATATTTGAAAGAAGTGAGCTATTAGCGAGAAAAATCTAGAGTCAAGTGGCTAAAAGAAGGAGATCAGAACACTAGATTCTTTCACCAGAAATTTCAATCAAGAGTGCGAAGGAACAGAATTTGGAGATTAGTAGGGAGGGACAATGAGATTGCATCGAAACCGGAGGATATTGCAAAGGTAGCTGAAGACTACTTTTGTGATATTTTTACTTCTTCTTGTTCGGCTGATCCGAATCCATACTTAGAGGATTTGGAGCCTAAGGTTACAGCTTCCATGAACCGCAGGCTCCAAAGGCCGATAACTATGGACGAGGTCAAAAGAGCTACATTTAGTGTTCATGCTCAGAGTGCTCCTGGTGATGACGGGTTTACAGCTAAGTTTTTTTACTTTTTCTGGGATATAGTTGGAGGTGACATTTTTAAGGCAGTGAGAAGTTTCTTTCACAGTGGCAGAATTCTAAAAAGCTTCAATCATACTCAAATTTGTTTGATTCCAAAGGTGCCAGATGCCAGTGACATGACTCAGGTATGACCGATCAGTTTATCTTCAGTTATGTATAAAATTATTTCTAAAGTTATGGTGCACCGATTACAAGGTATTAGGAATAAAATTATAAGCCCAAATCAGAGTGCGTTTCTCAAAGTTAGACTCATTTCAGATAATATTCTAATTGTCCACGAATGTATGCACTATTTGAAAAATAAGAGAAGTGGGGCAGAGCATGAGATGGCTATTAAACTAGACATGAGCAAGGCTTATGATAGGGTTGAATGGCATTTCTTATGGTATATTATGGATAAGTTGGGCTTTGATGCTAAATGGATTAACTGGACTAAGGAATTGGTAACGACTGTTTCTTACTCTGTTATTGTAGAAGGTCAACATTTTGGCTATTTTAGGCCAAATAGGGGCATCCGACAGGGTGACCCCCTATCTCCATATCTCTTTCTTTTTTGTGCAGAAGGACTTTCCTTCTTGCTACACAAGGCAGAGCAAAACAGATTAATTCAAGGAGTTCAAGTTAATCGAAGATGCCAAATAGTTAATCACCTTTTGTTTGCTGATGATTCAATCCTTTTTTTGCAAGAGCGCACCTAATACAAGCCAAAGTATTCTAGAATTGCTAGAGATCTATGAGGGTTTCAGTAGGCAAAAATTCAATTTGAATAAGTTGGCCATCTTTTTCAGTCACAACATACCTCAGAACACAAGACTAGCAATTGCTCAGACACTAAATATTGAACATATCGGAGCACAAGACAAATACTTAGGGCTGCTCTCCATAGTCCAAAAATCAAAGAAAGCAACCTTTGGAGCTATCAAGGATAAAGTTCAAAAGAGGATTATGGGTTGGAAAAGAAGTCTATTGTCATCAGGTGGCAGACACACGCTATTGAGAGCGGTAGGGGAGGCGATTCCTATTTATACACTCTCTTGTTTCAAGCTCCCGGACACGCTGTTGACTGAGATTCATAGCATGCTCTCGTAATTTTGGTGGGGTCAAAAAGGCGTAGAACGAAGAATGGTTTAGATTAAATGGGACACATTGACGAAATCGAAGAAAGATGGAGGGCTGGGGATCAAGGACCTAAGGGTGCAAAATTTGGCCTTATTGGGCAAGCAATGTTGGCGTCTAATGAAATATCCTAATTCTACTCTATCAAGAATGCTCAAGGCTAAATATTTCAGATATACAGATTTTCTACATGCAGAGATAGGAAGCGTACCGTCGTGGGGCTGGAGAAGTGTTCTTGAAGGGCGCAAGGTGATCGAGAAAGGCTTGTTATGGAAAATAGGCTCTGGTACTCATGTTCGCATCTTTCATGACCCCTGGCTCCCACCACCAGTGCCCTTTAATGTCCCTCAAAATGCACTCACAATCCAGCCAAATCTGCAAGTGTATTACGTTAGTGCGTTACTAAATTCTGATAGAAGCTAGAACAGAAATCTGATTGAGTCAATTTTTTCAGTTGATATATGCAATAAAATTTTTTCAATCAAACCAACAGAGGAGGAGGATGAAGTTAATTGGTGCTGGACAAAATCTGGTATATATGAAGTTGGGTCAGGATACAAAATTGCTTATGGATTCTTTCATTCTCCTACTTCATTGAGGCCCCAAAACATACAGAACAATAGAGTATGGAATAGCATTTGGGAATTGAAATTACCTCATAAAATTAAAATTTTTCTATGGAAGAGTCTTCATGAAAAGCTTCCGTTGTTGCAACAAGTTCACAGCCGGTTCGCATCCACCCCTGCCACTTGTCCAAGATGCATGTTGAAGGCTGAATCAATTTCTCATGCTTTGTTCCAATGCCCCTTGTCTTCAATAATCTGGAGCCTAAGCTTAATAACCCCTGACCTATGGATGAGAGAAGAAGATACATTTTTCAATTGGTGGCAACGAGTCTTATCTTGGGCAGCAGCTTAATTCGACGGTAGACAAAAGACCCTCTTCATAGCAGCGCTGTGTTGGAGCACTTGAAAAGCGAGGAATCAATGTGTTTTTGAGAAGGTAATAAGTCCGGCACCAGAGATAGTGAAAGAAGCCAACAGTTTAGTGCGTGAACTCGTGAGACATACCTGATGGATGCTGCTAATTCTCTTTACTCTTACTTTACTCTTTTATAAACTCTTAATCTTTCAATCACAGTTGATGATAAATAGAATTATCCAATTCTTTTGTACTTCCTTATGGAAAAATCTTTATTTTATATTAATAAAATAACATTTATCTTTGGAAAAAAAAAAAGATGTCGTCTTTTTTCTCCCCTTTTTTCTCAAAAGAAATCAATTTACTATCTGGCTGTGAAAAGAATGAATATTTTTTTTCATTTAGATGAATGTTTTGTCCGTTTTATTTTTTTCATAGAATCAAATGTGAATTTCATTTTCTTATCCTCTTTCTTTTCACATTTATCAACGATGTACTCAACTACTCGCTTATTTTCATTATACGGTCATTCATAACAAATAGCACCCAATTAGTTTTTATCATAATCAGTTATGAAAAACAAATTATTCATATAATAATTTATATAAGTCATTTCTTGCACAAATAATATAAACACTCCCTACAAGAGCCTTCAATGTGTTTGTAAAAATGCTTGTTCAAGATGCTTTTAGGATACATAAGCTGCTGCACACGCTTTGGTGAAAGCAATCAATGCAAGAAAAATAGAAGTGGACAAGAAAGTAGAAGCTAACCTGAAAGTAATTTGAGAAATCAAGGCTGCAACTTATATGACTCTTAGGAATGCAGATATAGCAGATTCTACGAAAGAAGCAGTTAAGAATAAGCTAAGAAGGTGGCGTGAAAAACAAAACAACGATATGGACTACGCAAAAAATTATGCAACATCAATCTCCTTGCACAAGTACAAGGCAATAGAAAGTCAAAGATCAGATATTTAGATAGTGTTCAATCTATAATCAAAAGGAGCAAAAAGGAACCATATTGATTGTAGCATTTTAAATTTTGCCCTTTTTCTTTTGGATTTGGGAGGTTCGTTTCAACTACATGTCTATGACGATCATTTTATGGATCAACAACTTCCATAAAATAATTTGCAAATGCAGATAACCTTATTGTCAAAATCTGTTTTAAAGTTTTAGGTTCCTAGGACCCTTAAAACTTACAACAGCTTAAAAATAAAAAAAAAAAACACAATGGTTTAGGAGAAAATATTTAGATTTAGCTTCTCTTTAGGGGACTTTCTTAACTTTGCAAAATATAAAAGGCTGAAGATGATGACTTAGTGCAAGAAATGAAGGACATTTGCAATTTGTTTTCAAATGAGACAATAAATTGGGCAAGGGCAACTTCTGGTAATATTACATTGTAGAATGAAGAATTAAAAAAAACAAACAAATCAACCTTCACAATATTTAACTAATTTAGAAGTTCATGAGCCAGGAACGAAAAGAATTTTTTCAAATAATGAAAACGGATAAACTAGCTCTTGTAATTACAATTGCAAACTTTAGGGACAAGATTCTTCGCATCAAAAATTATGAAAAGAGATAGAGAAATATTAGGATTCATTACCTTCTAGCAATATTATAATTTTTTACTATTAACATTCAGGATGTAGAATTTAAAATTTAGTATAAAATACTTTTATTGACTAAATATTAAAAAAATAAATTTTATTGATCTTATAATATTATTGATAATTAAAATTAACAGATTAAATGAGATACTACAAAAATAAGCCAAATACTAAATCAATAATAAAAGTTTATTTTTGCAAATAAAAAATAATGAGCCAATCTCTTTGAACTAATAATTATTCATTTTTTTACAATAATAATTCAAATCCTTAATCTATATTTGTATATTATTTAGGCAACTGGTTAAAGAAAAATTAATGTGTCCAAACAAAACAATTTGAACAATACCTTTTTACTGGTAAGAGAAAGCTTCAAGTGGCTTAGGTTAACAGGACTACCGCAGGAAAGTGCTATGAAATGGAGGAGAACTTGAACCTCTTCAAACCTCACAGCTTGAAAAGATTGAACCCTCTTTGCACTCAGCAAATCCAACATCACAATTTTCCTTATTTCCTTCCAGTAGTCACCGTAAGGAGTGAAAGTCATAGCTGAACCGTTGTATCCAAAACGGTTCATGGCATAAAGTTTGGGACGGCCGAAGAAAGCCATTTCATGGTTCTTGAAGGTCTCTTTGGCTATCTCGGCGGAGGAGACCACCAAAGTAGGAATAGAACCCAACTTCAAGAACATGAATGGCCCATGATGACTTGACGATTCTTGAAGTGATAGATAGCGGAGTTCACCAATTTGGTGAAGGTTGCCGATGAATGGTAGTCTCTGTGGGCCTGGAGGAAGGTTTCTTTGTAGATCTGATTTTCTAAATGTTAAGATGAAAAAAGAGAGAGCAAGAGAGAATCATTGTTCATTGTTGGTGCATGTTGATGTTTTGGACAGAACCAATCTCTCTAATATAGAATGGCCATGAATTGAATCATTCTATTAAGCCACGTGTCGATCATATATTCATTTTATTTCCTTCTAATTTCTCCCTCAACACTTATTCGGTAAGCTTACTTATATGTCTTTCTTATATCTTAAACTTCAATGCAAACAACAACTTACCCTATATATAATCTTAATCTTCAAATAGCTTTCTTTATAAAATTTCAAAAACATTGAATTTAAAAGATTCTGCCACTAAAGCTTAATATGATATTGTTGAGTTTAGATTGATTTTGATACACAATTATAATGACAAATATTTATTGGGCTAAAAACCCAATTATGGTTTAATGTGTTTTTTAGTGATGCAGGCTCATTATTCATTTCTCAGTCCAACAATATTGCTTGAGTATTCCTTTAATGCTTCAAGTTAATGCTAAAACCCAATGAATTTAACAAGCACCGTTCAGCAAAATGCAAAGAAAGAAGGATTTACATTAACAAAGTGATAAAGGGGCATTTGTCTTTATTATGAAAAATAAAGGACAGCTGGAACAAAAAGACACTAACAACACAACAAAGACAGTTGGTACACTCTCAAGACACTAGGACATCAACATACCACTACAAGGACATCAGAGGATCAACATTCAGAAAAAAAGAAAGAGCAAAATGCAACATGCAAGAACAATACAGTAACACAAGGACAACAGAGGTAGTGAAAAAGTTTCACAAAAAGCAGAGGTGGTGGAGCAACTCCTCAACAAGTAGAGTTAATGGAGCAGAATGGAGAAAGCATTGCATGCCAATAGAGACAGCTTCAATAGGTTGATGGTACGAGGAATTGGAAGAGGCAATGAAAAACAAATTGGAAGAGCAAGATGATTCAATAAAAGAGGCCTTATGTCAACATTTGAAAGCAAGAAAAATAGAGCAAATTCAAGAGTATCATCTAAACAAACTTGAGTTGAATTCTTTTTCTTCTACTAGTGCTTCATTTCTGATTTTCTTTGTTATGGCTATCTAATGTCATCTTTTTGTAATTGAGAAAAGGCTAATTATGTGAGTAGTAAAAGCTATGAGAGAAAAGGTTAGAGAGATGCATGAAAAAGCCAAATGAATTATTTCTATGTAATTTGGTTTCAGTGAACTAGGATTAGTTCTCCTTGCCAAGTTGGGACAGCACTTGGGTAGCTAAGCTTTGGGTAGAAAGTTTAGTGAAGGATACTAGATGAATTAGGTTGTAATTCATTAGTATTAGCGGTTGTAATCAGTTTCATTATAGTGAAAATTTCAACATGGTTGTGGTAGAGACTGGACGTAGGTTTCATGGTACATAAAAACCGAACCAGGATACATGTTGTCCCCTTTCTCTTCTTCCCTTCTTTGTTTCTATCTGGTGTATGAGACAAAACAAAAAAATCTCCTGCATATTTAGCTTCTGCAAAAACAGAGCTTAATAAGTTCAAATTTGAGTTAACTTGATTCAACACCCTTCTCAAGTTCTAGCAGTTTCATCAATCGGTATCAGGAGCAAGGTCTCAAGGAGTCAAGCTTCACAGCTTGGAGTAAAGATCCATGGCCAACAACATGGGATCTAACATCATGGCGTACACACTCACCGAAGGACAGTCAAATAATAGACTTCCCTACTTCAACGGTAGTAACTACTCGTACTGGAAAGAGAGAATGCATATTTTCGTGCAGTCAATCGACTGCAACATCTAAAAGATTACTGTCAATGGACCAGACATTCCAAAAAAGTAAAACGCTAATAGAGATGTGGTGCCAAAGGAAGACAACGAGTGGACAGAGAAAGAAAAGAAGAAGATTGAATTCAATGCCAAGGCAATCAACCTAATGTACTGTGCTATCAGTTTTGAAGAATACAGAAAAGTTTCAAGGTGTAAAATGGCTAAAGAAATCTGGGACAAGCTCAAACTCACCCATGAAGGAACCAAGCAAGTTAGAGAAACCAGGATTGATATGCTAATGAAGGAGTATGAGATGTTCAATATGAAGGAGGACGAAAGCATCGATCAAATGTTCGAAAGATTCTCAATAATTATCAACAACCTGGATGCCATGGAAAAAAGCTATTCCGAAGAAACCTTGGTAAGGAAGATCTTGAGGAGTCTTACCAAGAAGTGAGAAGTAAAAAGTACAACCATCTCTGAAAGAAATGATTTGATAAAAATCACCTATGATGAGTTAAGAGGCAAGCTTCTGGCTTATGAAACTACTCACATGTCTCAAGACAGAGATGACAAAAAAAAGTGTAGCATTGAAATCGAGAATGAAAGCTAAAGAAGAAGAATCTGATGCCAGTTTTTCAGATGAAGAAATTGTGCTCTTTGCAAGAAAAATGAGGAGATTACTGAGATTCAAAAACAAAGGCAAGAAGGATCAACCCAAGTTTACCTATTGGTGCGCGGAAATCGTGACGGTTCCATTCCTTGGTAACGGCGCTGAAAACTTTATACGCACGTTCATAATCTTAATTCTTTGTCACAACTTCGCACAACTGACCAGCAACTGCACTGGGTCGTCCAAGTAATAAACCTTACGTGAGTAAGGGTCGATCCCACGGAGATTGTCAACTTGAAGCAAGCTATGGTCACCTTGTAAATCTCAGTCAGGCGGACTCAAATGGATATAGAGTTTTAATAATTAAAAGATAAATAAAACATAAACTAGGATAGAGATACTTATGTAATTCATTAGTGAGAATTTCAGATAAGCGTATAGAGATGCTTTCGTTCCTCTGAACCTCTGCTATCCTGCTATCTTCATCCAACCATTCCTACTCCTTTCCATGGCAAGCTTTATGTAGGGCATCACCGTTGTCAATGGCTACATCCCATCCTCTCTGTGAAAATGGTCCAATGCGCTGTCACTGCATGGCTAATCATCTGTCGGTTCTCGATCATACTAGAATAGGATTTACTATCTTTTTGCGTCTGTCACTACACCCAGCACTCGCGAGTTTGAAGCTCGTCACAGCCATCCCTTCCCAGATCCTACTCGGAATACCACAGACAAGGTTTAGACTTTTCGGATCTCAAGAATGGCCATCCATGGGTTCTAAATTATACCACAAAGATTTTAATATCTCGGACTCGGTCCCCTGTATTAGATATCTAAGAGATATTCATTCTAGCTTGTTTGCATGTAGAACGGAAGTGTTTGTCAGGCACGCGTTCATAAATGAGAATGATGATGAGCGTCACATAATCATCACATTCATCATGTTCTTGGGTGCGAATGGATATCTGAGAATAGGAATAAGCTTGAATTGAATAGAAAAACAGTAATACTTTGTATTAATTCATGAGGAACAGCAGAGCTCCACACCTTAATCTATGGTGTGTAGAAACTCTACCATTGAAAATACATAAGTGATGAAGGTTCAGGCATGGCCGAATGGCCAGCCCCCAAACGTGATCTAAAGATCAAAAGACAATCCAAAGATGTAAATACAATAGTAAAAAGTCCTATTTATACTAAACTAGTTACTAGGGTTTACAGAAATGAGTAAATGATGCAGAAATCCACTTCTGGGGCCCACTTGGTATGTGCTTGGGCTGAGTATTGAGCTTTACACGTGTAGAGGCTTCTCTTGGAGTTGAACGCCAGTTTGTAACCTGTTTCTGGCGTTTAACTCCACTTTGCAACCTGTTTCTGGCGTTTAACTCCAAAATGCAGCATGGAACTGGCGTTGAATGCCAGTTTGCGTCATCTAAACTCGGGTAAAGTATGGACTATTATATATTGCTGGAAAGCCCTGGATGTTTACTTTCCAACGAAATTGAGAACGCACCATTTGGAGTTTTGTAGCTCCAGAAAATCCACTTTGAGTGCAGAGAGGTCAGAATCCAACAGCATCTGCACTCCTTCTTCAACCTCTGAATCTGATTTTTGCTCAGGTCCCTCAATTTCAGCCAGAGAATACCTGAAATCACAGAAAAACACACAAACTCATAGTAAAGTCCAGAAATGTGAATTTTAAGTAAAAACTAATAAAAATATACTAAAAACTAACTAAATCATACTAAAAACTATGTAAAAACAATGCCAAAAAGCGTATAAATTATCCGCTCATCACAACACCAAACTTAAATTGTTGCTTGTCCCCAAGTAACTGAAAATAAAATAGGATAAAAATAAGAGAATATACTATAAATTCCAAAATATCAATGAAACTTAGCTCCAATCAGATGAGCGGGACTTGTAGCTTTTTGCCTCTTGAATAGTTTTGGCATCTCACTTTATCCATTGAAGTTCAGAATGATTGGCATCTATAGGAAATTAGAATTCAGATAGTGTTATTGATTCTCCAAGTTCAGTATGTTGATTCTTGAACACAACTACTTTATGAGTCTTGGCCGTGGCCCTAAGCACTTTGTTTTCCAGTATTACCACCGGATACATAAATGCCACAGACACATAACTGGGTGAACCTTTTCAGATTGTGACTCAGCTTTGCTAAAGTCTCCAATTAGAGGTGTCCAGGGTTCTTAAGCACACTCTTTTTTTTTGCTTTGGACCTTGACTTTAACCGCTCAGTCTCAAGTTTTCACTTGACACCTTCACGCCACAAGCACATGGTTAGGGACAGCTTGGTTTAGCCGCTTAGGCCAGGATTTTATTCCTTTAGGCCATCCTATCCACTGATGCTCAAAGCCTTGGATCCTTTTTTTATTACCCTTGCCTTTTGGTTTTAAGGGCTATTGGCTTTTTGCTCTTGCCTTTTGGTTTAAAGAGCTTTTGGCTTTTTCTGCTTGCTTTTTCTCTTTCTCTTTCTTTTTTTTTTTTCCTTTTTTTTTCTGCAAGCTTTTGTATTCACTGCTTTTTCTTGCTTCAAGAATCATTTTTATGATTTTTCAGATTATCAAATAACATTTCTCCTTTTTTCTTATTCTTCAAGAGCCAACATATTTAACATTCATAAACATCAAATTCAAAAGACATATACACTGTTCAAGCATACATTCAGAAAACAAAAAGTATTGCCACCACATCAAAATAATTAAACTAGTTTCAAGGATGAATTCGAAACCATGTACTTCTTGTTCTTTTGTAATTAAAACATTTTTCATTCAAGAGAGGTGGTGGATTCATATTCATAGCTTAAAGGCATAGACACTTAGACACTAATGATCTTGTAATAAGACACAAATATAAATAAACATAAAGCTCAAAAATAAAAAAATAGAAAAATAAATAAACAAGGAGATTAAGGAATGAGTCCACCTTAGTGAGGGTGGCGTCTTCCTCTTCTTGAAGAACCAATGGTGCTCTTGAGCTCCTCTATGTCTCTTCCTTGTCTTTCTTGCTCCTCCCTCATAGCTCTTTGATCTTCTCTAATTTCATGGAGGATGATGGAGTGCTCTTGGTGCTCCACCCTTAGTTGTCCCATGTTGGAACTTAATTCTCCTAGGAAAGTGTTGATTTGTTCCCAATAGTTTTGTGGAGGGAAGTGCATCCCTTGAGGCATCTCAGGGATTTTATGGTGAGGAATCTCCTCATGCTCATGTTGAGGTCCATGATCTCTTGTTTGATCCATCTTTTTCTTAGTGATGGGCTTGTCCTCTTCAATAAGGATATCTCCCTCTATGTCAATTCCAGCCAAATTGTAGAGGTGGCAAATGAGGTGAGGAAAGGCTAACCTTGCCCAAGTGGAGGACTTGTCAGCCACCTTGTAAAGTTCTTGAGGTATAATCTCATGAACTTCCACCTCCTCTCCAATCATGATACTATGTATCATGATGGCCCAGTCTATAGTAACTTCAGACCGGTTACTAGTAGGAATGATTGAGCGTTGAATGAACTCTAGCCATCCCCTAGCCACTGGTTTGAGGTCGTGCCTTCTTAATTGAACCGGCTTGCCTCTTGAGTCAATTTCTTGTGATCCATGCGTTTGCATATAACTCTTGAACCATTAGGATCCCGACTTGTTGAATGGGGTTGGTGAGAACTTCCCAACCTCTTCTTTGAATCTCAAGTCGGATCTCCGGATACTCATTCCTTTTGAGCTTGAAAGGAACCTCAGGGATCACTTTCTTCTTGGCCACAACTTCATAGAATGGTCTTGATGGACCTTTGAGATGAATCTCTCCATTTCCCATGACTCAGAGGTGGAAGCAATTTCCTTTCCTTTCCTCTTTCTAGAGGTTTCTCTGGCTTTAGGTGCCATAAATGGTTATGGAAAACAAAAAGCAATGCTTTTACCACACCAAACTTAAAATGTTTGCTCGTCCCTGAGCAAAAGAAGAAGGAAAGAAGTAGAAGAAGAAGAGAAATGGAGGAGAGGGAGAGAGTAGGTTTTGGCCAAGTGGAAGAAGAGAGGGTTGTGTTGTGTGAAATAGAAGAAGGAATGAGGGGTTTATATAGAGGTGGGGAGGGGTTTAGGGTTCGGCCATTTAGGGTTGGGTTTGGGAGGGAAAATATGTTGAATTTGAAGGTAGGTGGGGTTTATGGGGAAGAGAAGATGGATGTGAGTGGTGAGAGGGTGATGGGGAAGGGCATTTGGGGAAGAGAGTTATGAAAAGGTGTGAAGAGGAGAGAATAGGGTTAGGTGGGGATCCTGTGGGGTCCATAGATCTTCAGGTGTCAAGGATTTTTTATCCCTGTACCCTTTAAACGTGTAAAATGCCCTATACATGCAATCCTGGCGTTCAACGCCAGACTGCTTCCTGTTTCTGGCGTTAAACACCACTTCCATGCTCTGTTCTGGCATTTAACGCCAGGTAGATGCTTGTTTCTGGCGTTAAACGCCAGCTTGGTGCCTGTTTCTGGCGTTTAAACGCCAGACTGTTCTCCTCCAGGGTGTGCTGTTTTTCATTCTATTTTTTTTACTCTATTTTTTATTTTTTTCAGTAGTTTTTGTGACTTCACATGATCATCAACCTAAAGAAAACATAGAATAACAATGGAAAATAAATAAATATAATTAGATAACATTGGGTTGCCTCGCAACAAGCGCTTCTTTAATGTCAATAGCTTGACAGTGAGCTCTCATGGAGCCTCACAGATGTTCAGAGCATTGTTGGAACCTCCCAACACCAAATTTAGAGTTTGACTGTGGGGGCTTTGGTTGACTCTGCAATGAGAGAAGATTTTTATGCTTCCTCTCCATGGTTACAGAAGGAGATCCTTGAGTTTTAAACACAAGGTTGTCCTCATTCAGCTGAAGGATCAATTCTCCTCTGTCCACATCAATCACAGCTCTTGCTGTGGCTAGGAAGGGTCTTCCAAGGATGATGGATTCATCCTCATCCTTCCCTGTGTCCAGGATTATGAAAGCAGCAGGGATGTAAAGGCCTTCAACCTTTACTAGCACGTCTTCTACTTGTCCATAAGCCTATTTTCTGGAGTTGTCTGCCATCTCTAATGAGATTCTGGCAGCTTGCACCTCAAAGATTCCCAGTTTCTCCATTACAGAGAGTGGCATGAGGTTTATCCCTGATCCAAGGTCACATAGAGCCTTCTCAAAGGTCATGGTGCCTATGGTACAAGGTATTAAGAACTTTCCAGGATCCTGTTTCTTCTTAGGCAATCTCAGTTGATCCAGATCACTTAGTTCATTGATGAGCAAGGGAGATTCATCTTCCCAAGTCTCATTACCAAATAATTTAGCATTCAGCTTCATGATTGCACCAAGGTCGTACTTGGCAACTTGCTCTTTCGTAACATCTTCATTCTCTTCAGAAGAAGAATACTCATCAGAGCTCATGAATGGCATAAGGAGGTTCAATGGAATCTCTATGGTCTCTAGATGAGTCTCATATTCCTTTGGTTCCTCAGAGGGAAACTCCTTATTGATCACTGGACGTCCCAGGAGGTCTTCCTCACTGGGATTCACGTCCTCTCCCTCCCTTGTAGGTTCGGCCATGTTGGTTAAATCAATGGCCTTGCACTCTCTTCTTGGATTCTCTTCTGTATTGCTTGGGAGAGTACTAGGAGGAGTTTCAGTAACTCTTTTACTCAGCTGGCCCACTTGTGCCTCCAAATTTCTAATGGAGGACCTTGTCTCATTCATGAAACTTAAAGTGACCTTAGATAGATCAGAGACTATATTTGCTAAGCTAGATGGATTCTGCTCAGAATTCTCTGTCTGTTGCTGAGTGGATGATGGAAAAGGCTTGCTATTGCTAAACCTGTTTCTTCCACCATTATTAAAGCCTTGTTGAGGCTTTTGTTGATCCTTCCATGAGAGATTTAGATGATTCCTCCATGAGGGATTATAGGTGTTTCCATAGGGTTCACCCATGTAATCCACCTCTGCTATTGCAGGGTTCTCAGGATCATAAGCTTCTTTTTCAGAAGATGCCTCTTTAGTACTGTTGGATGATTCCTTCAATCCATTCAGACTCTGAGAGATCATATTGACTTGCTGAGTCAATATTTTATTCTGAGCCAATATGGCATTCAGAGTATCAATTTCAAGAACTCCCTTCCTCATAGGCATCCCATTATTCACAGGATTCCTTTCAGAAGTGTACATGAACTGGTTATTTGCAACCATGTCAATGAGTTCTTGAGCTTCTGCAGGCATTTTCTTTAGGTGAATGGATCCACCTACAGAATGGTCTAGTGACATCTTTGATAGCTCAGACAGACCATCATAGAATATATCCAGGATGGTCCATTCTGAAAGCATGTCAGAAGGACACTTTTTGGTCAGTTCCTTGTATCTCTCCCAAGCTTCATAGAGGGATTCACCTTCTTTCTGTTTGAAGGTTTGGACATCCACTCTAAGCTTACTAAGCTTTTGAGGAGGAAAGAACTTGGCTAAGAAAGCCGTGACCAGCTTATCCCAAGAGTTCAGGCTATCCTTAGGTTGAGAGTCCAACCATATTCTAGCTCTGTCTCTTACAGCAAATGGGAAAAGCATAAGCCTGTAGACCTCGGGATCAACCCCATTGGTCTTAACAGTATCACAGATCTGCAAGAATTCAGTTAAGAACTGAAAGAGATCTTCTGATGGAAGTCCATAAAACTTGCAGTTTTGTTGCATCAGAGAAACTAATTGAGGTTTCAGCTCAAAGTTGTTTGCTCCAATGGCAGGGATTGAGATGCTTCTTCCATGTAAATTGGAATTAGGTGCAGTAAAGTTACCAAGCATCTTCCTTGCATTGTTATTATTTTTTTGCCATGTCTCCTTCTTTTTCGAAAATTTCTGTCAGATTTTCTCCAGAGAGTTGTGCTTTAGCTTCCCTTAGCTTCCTCTTCAGAGTCCTTTCAGGTTCAGGATCAGCTTCAACAAGAATGTTCTTATCCCTGTTCCTGCTCATATGAAAAAGAAGAGAACACAAAAGAAAATATGAAATTCTCTATGTCACAGTATAGAAATTTCTTATACAAATATAAGAAGAGAAGAATGTAAGAAGGAGAAGAGGAAAAATTCGAACACAGAGAGGAAGATGGGGTTCGAATTTTAGGTGGAAGAGAAATGTTAGTAGATAAATAAATAAAGAGAAGGAGATAAGAGGGAGAAAATTTCGAAATTAATTAAATTAAAAAAATAAAATTTAAAGTTAAATTTCGAAAATTAAAATTGAAATCAAATTAAATTAAAAATTAAAACAATTAGTTAAAAAAAAGGAATTTTGAAAAAGAGGGAAGGGATTTTCGAAAATTATAGAGAGAGAATTAGTTAGGTAGTTTTGAAAAAGATAAGAATCAATCAAAAAGTTAAGTGGTTAACTGAAAAATATTTGAAAATCAAATTTGAAAAGATAAGAAGTTAGAAAAGATTTTGGAATTGATTTTGAAAAAGATGTGATTGAAATTTATTTTGAAAAAGATTTGAAAAAGAAATTTAAAAAGATTTGATTTTGAAAATTAAAGTTGATTACTTGACTAACAAGAAACTAAAAGATATGATTTTAAAATTTAAAGATTGAACCTTTCTTAATAGACAAGTAACAACTTAATATTTTTGAATCAATCACATTAATTGTTAGTATTAAATTCGAAAATATGAAATAGAAATAAGAAAAAGATTTTTGAAAATCAATTTGAAATTTTCGAAAATTATGAAAGAAAAATGAAAAAGATTTGATTTTTTAAAAAAGATAGAGTTTTTAAAATGAAAATTTGATTTGACTCATAAGAAACAACTAATTTTGAAAAATTTTTGAAAAAGTCAACCCAAATTTTCGAAATTTTATGATAGAATAAGGGAAAGATATTTTTTTGATTTTTTGAATTTTTAATGATGAAAGAGAAAAACATCAAAAAGACTCAATGCATGAAAATTTTGGATCAAAACATGTGATGCATGCAAGAACACTATGAATGTCAAGATGAACACTAAGAACACTTAGAATATCAAGATGAACACTAAGAACTTATTTTTGAAAAATTTTCAAGAAAAGAAAACATGCAAGACACCAAACTTAAAAATTTTTATTCTTTAGACATTAATGTTTCAAGAATGCATATGAAAAATAAGAAAAGACACAAAACAAGAAAATATGAAGATCAAACAAGAAGACTGGCCAAGAACAACTTGAAGATCATGAAGAATGCAATGCATGAAATTTTCGAAAATAATTTTTTTAGAAAATTAAAAAGATTCAATTGACACCAAACTTTAAACTTGACTCTAGACTCAAACAAGAAACACAAAATATTTTTGGTTTCATTAATTTATTAAACTTTTTTTTATTTTTTTCGAAAATTAATTGGGAAAAACGAAAAAAGAAATTTTTTTTGAAATTTTTGAAAATAAGAATAATAAAAACAAAAAGCTTAAAATTAAAATAAAATTACTTAATCTGAGCAACAGGATGAACCGTCAGTTGTCCAAACTCGAACAATCCCCAGCAACGGCGCCAAAAACTTGGTGCACGGAAATCGTGACGGTTCCATTCCTTGGTAACGGCGCTGAAAACTTTATACGCACATTCATAATCTTAATTCTTTGTCACAACTTCGAACAACTGACCAGCAAGTGCACTGGGTCGTCCAAGTAATAAACCTTACGTGAGTAAGGGTCGATCCCACGGAGATTGTCGGCTTGAAGCAAGCTATGGTCACCTTGTAAATCTCAGTCAGGCAGATTCAAATGGATATAGAGTTTTAATAATTAAAAGATAAATAAAATATAAACTAGGATAGAGATACTTATGTAATTCATTAGTGAGAGTTTTAGATAAGCGTATAGAGATGCTTTCGTTCCTCTGAACCTCTGCTTTCCTGCTGTCTTCATCCAACCATTCCTACTCCTTTCCATGGCAAGCTTATGTAGGGCATCACCGTTGTCAATGGCTACATCCCATCCTCTTTGTGAAAATGGTCCAATGCACTGTCACTGCATGGCTAATCATCTGTCGGTTCTCGATCATACTGGAATAGGATTTACTATCCTTTTGCGTCTGTCACTATGCCCAGCACTCGCGAGTTTGAAGCTCATCACAGCCATCCCTTCCCAGATCCTACTCGGAATATCACAAACAAGGTTTAGACTTTCCGGATCTCAAGAATGGCCATCCATGGGTTCTAACTTATACCACAAAGATTCTAATATCTCGGACTCGGTCCCCTGTATTAGATATCTAAGAGATATTCATTCTAGCTTATTTGCATGTAGAACGGAAGTGTTTGTCAGGCACGCGTTCATAAGTGAGAATGATGATGAGCGTCACATAATCATCACATTCATCATGTTCTTGGATGCGAATGGATATCTTAGAATAGGAATAAGCTTGAATTGAATAGAAAAACAGTAGTACTTTGTATTAATTCATGAGGAACAGCAGAGCTCCACACCTTAATCTATGGTGTGTAGAAACTCTACCGTTGAAAATACATAAGTGATGAAGGTTCAGGGATGGCCAAATGGCCAGCCTCCAAACGTGATCTAAAGATCAAAAGATAATCCAAAGATGTAAATACAATAGTAAAAAGTCCTATTTATACTAAACTAGTTACTAGGGTTTACAGAAATAAGTAAATGATGCAGAAATTCACTTCTGGGGCCCACTTGGTGTGTGCTTGGGCTGAGCACTGAGCTTTACACGTGTAGAGGCTTTTCTTGGAGTTGAACGCCAGTTTGTAACCTGTTTCTGGTGTTTAACTCCACTTTGCAACCTGTTTCTGGCGTTTAACTCCAGAATGCAGCATGGAACTGACGTTGAACGCCAGTTTGCGTCATCTAAACTCGGGCAAAGTATAGACTATTATATATTGCTGGAAAGCCCTGGATGTCCACTTTCCAACGCAATTGAGAGCGCACCATTTGGAGTTCTGTAGCTCCAGAAAATTTACTTTGAGTGCAGGGAGGTCAGAATCCAACAGCATCTGTAGTCCTTCTTCAACCTCTGAATCTGATTTTTGCTCAGGTCCCTCAATTTCAGCCAGAGAATACCTGAAATCACAGAAAAACATACAAACTCATAGTAAAGTCCAGAAATGTGAATTTTAATTAAAAACTAATAAAAATATGCTAAAAACTAACTAAATCATACTAAAAACTATGTAAAAACAATGCCAAAAAGCGTATAAATTATCCGCTCATCACCTATCACCACTGTAAAGAACCGGGTCACTTCAAGTCAGATTGACCTCAATTGAAGAAAGGCAAAAAATCCAAGGACAAAAAAAAGTGATGATGGAAACATGGAAAGACTTGAAAAATGACACTGGTTCTGAAGATGAAGAAGATTCAGATCAAAAGACTCAACTATGCTTAATGGTTGATCACATTGATGTAGATGAGGTAGATCTTTCTGACTTATCTATTGATAAATTACACTATATTATCAAATATTTTATTGTTAAATGCAAGAAAGATAATGAAGTATTAAGAGCTGAAAATGAATTTTTATTGGAAAAAGTAAAGGCAATCGAAGCTTGTGATGAAAATTCTTTGAAAGAAGAAAACAATGCTTTGAGAGCTGAATTAAATAAATTCAAACTCAAGCATTCGGTCTCAGCTTCTACTAAATTAATTACTGAAAATGAAAGGCTGAATGAGAAAATTAACAAGCTTAATGAAGACTTAGCAAAATTTGTTCAAGGTTCGCAAAATCTTGACAAATTACTTGCTTGTCAAAAATCCAGCTTTGAAAAATCTGGACTTGGATTCAAAGAGGAAAGCAAATCTGTTTTCAAACCAATGTTTAAAAAATCTGAAGCTTCCTCTTCCAAGATTGTTAAGTCAAAAATTTCAAGCAAGCCTCAAAATTCAGCAAAGGACAAACATTGCTATAAATGCAATAGAAATGGTCATGCTCCTCAACAATGCTTCATCTTTCTAAGATCTTTTGGTAATGATAACAAATTGTATAAAGTTGTTCATGATTATAATGCTCTTGGACAATAAAAAAAATTTCACATAACAAGATCCAAATGGATTTGAAAGATGTTATTATTACCTTAAACTAATACGATTATCTAAACCTACTTCAGGGTAACAGGATACAAGCTTCAGTACCCATGTCATTATTAAAAGATTTCATCCATGTCATTAAGGAGGGTGAAATATATTGCATGAAGAATTTCATCGTCAGTTGTAATAACTTTTGGATTAAGAGTACACAACACTTACATAGATTAATATTTTTCCAAAGGACGACAGTTATGCATGTTTTTGAACCGACCTTCCCTTTTGAGAAATTTGATTTTACATCAATTGGCCAAATTTGTGAAGCTGACATAATTCATGAAAATCAACTCATTGGTTAGTATTCAATTATATTTTTGATGTCTCTTTTACATGCTAAACTATTTCATGGAAACTTATATGTTTCTAATTGTTGCCCCTCATGTATACATGGACTCATTATAACAATATCAGATGTTATTGCTGAGGTAGTTGGCAAAGAAACCCCAAGGAAATTAGTAACAAAGAATGGAAAGGATAGCAAGTGCCTGGTCCTACTGTTGGAAGACATAGAGTGTGTTTTCTTCAATTCTTAAACCAGTGTCTCTTTAATGAATAGTAACAACACAATAAATTCACCAATTGCTAACAAACAACTTTTTCATTGCAGTAAAAACACCATTAGTTGCACTTTATTTGGTGAATTAGTCGACCGTATTTTTTCTTTTCTTGATCGAGAATCTTCTGAACCTCTAATTGTCGTTTTCCAATTGTTTCGACCTAGCATTTACAAAGGTAATATATCCATACATGCTCCTAATTAAAGTTTGTTAGATCACCAACCCATATAGTAAAAACTAATTCTTTTGAGTTTTGTTTTTAGGCAACTGGAGTATTCAAAGTTCATTTTATGCATCTAACATACACATTAATCCTCTGATATCAGAGGTTATTGACTTAAAAAAAAAAGTTACTTGCTTTTGGATCATCTGAATCCCAGAGAATCAACCACATATCCTCTCGACTTTACCACTCCGCCAATTGAAGAACTTAGCAAAGGATTGGTTCCTATAAAAAAATCGAAGATGTCCTGAATTCTACAGATATATGTGTTATTATAATTATCACAAGCATCACAATTAGTAAATTATATGTATGTTGAAATTACATGCCCACAATATATATATACTATACAGACACAATGAATATAATATGTTAAAATAAATCTACATGTTCCTCTCAAAATAACATGTAAAATTCAGAATACACTATTAGATCTGAACTAAATTTTTCATATCAGGAAGGTGTATTATGGATCTTTGTTTCAATTGTTGTATTGGATGTTAGCAAGGATGATTGCTTTTATGATGCCTGAATAATGTGCCAGAAAAAAGCTAAACCAATATGAGATCACTTTAGTTGTGATTTTTGTGTGAAGGAAGTGGTACCTATATCTTTGAGGTATCTCTTTAATATACAATGTCCATACAGTAAATTATCACTTCGTCCAAATTTTCGAATTACCTTACTTACTTATCAGGTTTGCATGTTCTTTTTATTTATGTTATTTTCTCATAACTCAAATTTTCTCATATATAGGCTAAAAGCATATGACGACAGTGGTAGCCTATGCATCGTTATTTGGGAGAATGAGGACAAATTAATAGTTGGAATAGAAGCCAAAAACGTTAAAGCTAAATGCCAAGTCAATTACACTTTAACAAATGATTTTATAGTACCACCATTTTAAAATCCAGCTACAATGTAAGTTAGAAAGCATTATTAATATTCATAAATTTAATTGGACTATTTCCCACGTCGATGTAGGACGACAACTCCAATAACTATCCCAGCGACCTTGATGTAATATTGGATAAGAAGATATTGTTCATGATCAATATTAAAGCTAGCAATATCGCTGGAACTGATGTGGTTTATAATGTTACAAGGATCTGTGATGACTATGATACTATAAAAAAGTTCACTCATGAACTTGACGAAGATTCTGGATCTGTAAGGCTTTCTGTATCATCAAATATTTTCTAACATTTAGAGTCATGCTCACTTTATAAAAATGTTAATATTCCAACTACTCTATTCATTTATGTTCTAGCTGGTAGACGATAGTTCAACTAACAATTCTTTTGGGCCTATTCATAGTCTTGGAGATGATCGTTCTATTTCTCTTTGCCAAGTAATGTACCTTTATCTTCGTCTTTAGCCACATGAATTTTAGATAAGAACACAAATTATAGTTTATTTTTCTTTGGTGAAATAAAATAACTCAACATCTCTATTATTATTGTAGGAGTCAGTGAATGAAATAATTACCATCGGTAGCCTTAGGTCATCACAGAAGAGATTTTCAAGTGAGGTTATACAATAAGTTACTATTGATCTTGACAAAGACAGATACCTACAAGCATCAGCTACAAAGGTGTTAAAGAGGAAGAACAAGAAAATTATGGACTAGAGATTGAATATGTTACTATATTAGTATTATGACAACAGCCAGAGCTTTATTTTTTAAGATATTATTAGTACTACTTATGTTTAATTTGAAGGCATAGTTTAAGATTTATTAGTAACTTCTTAATTAAGATAGACTTTTATGAAGTTTAGCATCATATGTTTTTTATCTTTGTCTTTTTTTATTATGTTATGTAGCCTCCTTTTGAAACTAAATCTATAACTATTTGATGATGAATCAATCAACTGACTAATTATGTATTAACATCAAATATTGGTCTTTACCTATTGTTGTTTCTAAGTTTCTCATTAGCTTTAGTTGTTTCTGTATCACTAAAGAAATAGAATTACCAAATCTTATCAAAGAATAATAAAATATTGTACAAAATCTTAGAAAGGATTTAAAGTATATATTTAACATCTTTAGAAAAATATAAATGTAAATATTGATCACAACTGAAGCAATCTAAACAAAAAATTTTTAAATAATTTCAAATATAAAAGTACTTAATATTATAGTATATATTCACTAGCATTTCAAAAGGCACAGAAATATTAGAATACTTGAGTTATATTCACATGTACTTTTCAATAACTCTCATTTAATGCCACCAACTCAATACAACTTATCTTTTCATGTCTAATCCATATTTAACATAGCTCTCACTTTTTCTCAATTGCTCCATAAATTGTTAGCCTATAACAATTCAATCATAATTAAAAAGATTTATTAAAAATACCATCAAACCTTATAGTCAATGAAATTTAGACCCAAAATAAGAAAATACTATTCATTCAAATTTAAAAGAGGAGAGTTAAGTAAAGTTATTAGATCTTCATTGAATAGCAGACTCCCCACTTTGTTAATATATACCTAATACTATTTTTTTGATAGCATAATTTATTTATAACATTTCTTAACTATATCACAACAAATGAATCAGTGCTAGATTTTGAGATATATATTTAAAAAATTCACATCCATTCAAGTTAAGTATAAATATTTAAAAAATATTTTAACTCTGTTATGTTGTGTTCTAAATTTTTTTTGTCTAATTTATAATCTTTCAGATATTAAAATGCCAATAATTAAATTAAATTAAGCCATATAATTTACACTGACAATAATATAAAATTACTACAATTCAATTAATAAATGAAAGATTTAATTACTTTGTTAGTCTCTAAAGTTTCGTCAAATTTTCAGTTAGGTCCTTATTCTCTTTTTCTTTTCAATTGAGTACTTAAAACAATATTTTTTTTCAATTAAGTCCCTCTTAACAGCAAACATTACAAAAAAAAGTTAAAAAATAAAAAATAAATTTATCATTATAGCCATCATTTTGTTTGATTCAATTACTTTGAGCTGTCACCGCTAATTGAACACATCACTACCATTGTCGTTCCCTCTCATCTCATTCATCAGTGACTTCATTATCACCATCATACCCAATCCCTTTCTCTCTTGATTCTTCCTCTTTCCTTCATCATTGGAGTCACCGCCATTCTTAGTCATTGACACCGACAAACACCCATTCCCTTCTTCTCTCGATCCCTTCCATTTTACTTCATCGCCAGCATCACCGCCATTCAGTGCTGACATCGACACCTATAAACTTCTCCAAAGCGATGAAGTTCGTTGGAATGTTCTCTTTTTTCCTCAGTTTCTCCAACTACTTCCTCTAGTTCATGAATAGAGGGAGTTTTTCCCTTCTCCATTTGCAAGTGACTTATAATATTTATCGGTTGGATTTTTAGTTTTTTTTTCTTTCAGCACTAAGAAATTTGCCATCTCAAGATAACAAAGGAGTTGTAGGAGGTTTAGGGTTCTAAAATTATTAAAGCTGAAAAACCTTCCTAAGCTCATGAAATTAACTAGAAAAAAAGGAGAAAAAATGTTCCTGAAGCCCTATCTATTACAAATTTGTGAGTGTCTTGAATTCAGCTTGCTTTCCTTTCCATTCCTTCTGTTATGGTCATTAAAGTTGAGCTCGTGAGGTGAAAGGAGAGGTTGTCGGGGTGGAATTAGAGAGGATGGAGAGGTGCGGCGGAGGTAGGAGGAATGAGGGTGTGAGAGGGAGACGCGAGAGTAGAGGAGGGGACAGAGAGGAGGAGGAGGAGGATGAGTGATAGGGTTAGTTTTGTCCTTATGAAAATAGAAGGGCAAAGACAACTAGGGATTCAAAAAAAAAGTTAGGGTATCTTTAATTTGGGAACAGAATATTCTGTTAAACCAAATGCTTTTGTTATGATAGGAAACTAATTGAAAAAAAAATATTGGTTTAGGGACCCAATTGAGAGAGAAAAAAGTGTAAGGATCTAATTGAAAATTTGGTAAAACTATAGGAACCAATAGAATAATTAAACCTAAATGAAACTAATTTGCAACAAGTCAATTAACTTAGAGCAAGAAAAAAGAAATTTGAGCATATAAAGTAAAAAAAGCAATACGGGCACAGATTACTTTGTTTTGTATATGTTAAAGAAATATATAAACACTAATTCATGTCACAAAAATGTGTTTTCATTAATTTTTAACTAACTATGAATTTAATTATCTATCTTATTTGATGATACTCTTATTACTGTTTTCTATTATACCTACATCTTCAATATAATTTATTAGATTACTATTGTGAAGTAATATTTTCTTTCATCAATGATCCTTGACAGTTACGAATTATAGCTCTTCATGATTGAATAATGAAATAAATGTTCTCAGCTATTTAATAGGCCAAAAAAGAGATTTCTTAATAAAGACTAAGATTTTGTGAATCAAATTCTAATGTCATGATCTCACACTAAATAATATGGGTGAATAATGTCAATAGATATCTTTTAACATAACAGTTGGATTGAAAAATCTTATTTGAACTGTAGAAAATGAAATCTTATACGTAGATCTATTAATACAAAAAACCAGGTGTAGTACGAAACTAATGAATCCACCTCTATTATTAGAAGAAAGTATCTCCAATATTTAATATATCTTAATGGGTAGTTCATGAATGTTTTAGATACTAGCTCAAAGAACTTCAGACACTACTAATATAATCATTATATACTAAATTTTCAATGATAGTAGACCTTTTATTCTATTTGAGACTCAATATAATCAAAGGTCAACTCATGAATCATGCACTATACATGCAGAATATCTTACGATATCTTCTTCTATATTATCATATGTTAATCCTACTTTTTTACATCAAGCTTGTCCTTAATTGATGTGATTCAATGGTTCAATGAAAAATTTTTAAAAATAAATGTTAAAGTATCTATAGCTTCCACTTTTATTCAAATTGCCACTAAATTTGACATATAAAATGTATAGATATATACTGTTTCCTGTTATCCCTACATCTTCAATACAACTTATTGGATTATTGCTGTGAAATGACATTTTCTTTCATCAACCACCCTTTACATGTTCTGAGTTACAGTCCTTCATGAATGAAAAATGAAATAAATTTTCTGAATTATCTAATAGGTCTGGAAGGATAATTCTTAATAAAGACTACGATTTTGTGAATTAAATTCCAATATCATGACCTCACGGTATTATTAGTAAACAGTCTCCATAAATATTTACTAATAATTTATTGATTAATCAACTATTTAAATGACTAGATACAGAAAAAGTAACACAAATTTTAGTTTGTCTCGGAGACATACTACTATATTGTCTCCCTAAATATAAAAATTTAATTAAAAATATTAGTTACTGCTATTACTTAAAATTACTTGAACCTCTTCGTAGAAGCTACCAATTTATAAAATACTATCTCAAAAATATTATTTGACTTTTACTAATTGTATTTTATGTTAGTTTTTAGCATATTTCATCTTACTATAATTTTTTCAAAAATTTCATTTTGTGATTCTCCTTTTAAGTTTATTTTTAAATAGTCATATTTATATAGGAACAAATTATAATATAAACAAGATCTCAATAAGATAGCAATTGATACAGGAGATAAGAAAGCAATTGATAAATGCAAATGAATATAGGAATACAACCTTTACTATAATTCATATATCCAAAGTGTAAATAAGATATTAGCTCCAGGAATTTCAGATACTACTAATATGATCACCACATACTTCATTCTCAATGATACTAGACCTTCTATTCTTTTTGAGGCTCAATACAGTCAAAGGTGCACTCATTAATTATGAACTATCCAAGTATAAAATGCATTTTCTTATCAGTGAAATATATTCTAATTCAAATATCATATTCATGCAGAACATTTTCTATGTTACAGCACAAAAGGTTTCCTATAGTTTAGGTTCTAATACCTGAGTGTTAGTCTTAATCATAACTCTATGCTACATAGATGCATTATCATTCAAGTCTTACTAAATAAATAAAATCAAATTTAATACTATACATCAGTCATATACTATCTACTATCGAAGAAAGGATATGCATTTATTAATCACTATCTAAAACAACTAAATTAGTACTATCCTATGTAAAATCCAACAGGATCATATAATCTGCATCTACACTTTCAAGTATATCATCAACATAGTATCCAAAAGCTTGGTCTGACAACTTTGATGTACAAGGGACATGCAATATGGATTAATTAGGTTGGTCCATCATTCAATACCCCTCATTCAATTGTGATGTTTTCTTTGAAGTACAAGACTATTGAGAGGTTTAGAATTTCAAGAATTGTCAAGAACCAACTGAATTATATAACATTATTTAGAGATTGTTTGTGCTATGTATCTTATGCTACTGGACTCTCTAATCCCTCGCTGATGTTGTGGAAGGTAAATCCTAAAAAAAATTTCATGGATTTATGGGAGAGATATTTACAGATACGCGGAATTAACATTAGTGACAAGTCAGATTTATTTCTTGGTAACAATGTTCTGTTGCTTCATGAGCATAGTAAAAATCTCATGAGAGCCAATGATAGGGAGACCACAGAAGTTGTTCTCACTACCCTAAATATATATACAAAAGAGTTAAAGCATATCTTTTACAGACATTGGCATGAAGAGGTTCATCTAAATTCTCTAATAGTGCATAACTATAGCCTACTTAATCCATAATCTACAAAATTATTCCACTACATATGTCATGGTATTAATGGGGCTAAGTTGTATTTTACCTTTAAAAACTAGGATTACAAATTACAAATAGTTATGTATTCACTTTTGGTATCTAGAATAGACTTAGTTATGTTTCTCATTTTAATTTATTCCTTTTAGTAGCCAATGGTTTTGTAACCCCTTCTATCACCAGTTTTGTATTATTTAAAAATTTTAATTTATGAAATTTATAATGTTATACATTTGTGCTTTATATGTTAATCCATTTTATAAATCTATTCAAATCGAATAATATATATTAAGTTTTTAAGCATCTATAGAATTATATACAAAAAAAAATTGTTCAATGTCTATTATTTCATTCCATTTTCAAAGAATTTTTGACCAAACTCCTCTACATACCTAAATTAACCATGTAGATAATATTATTTTAATTGTCATCTTCTAGCTAAAATAAACATCTTTTAAACAAAATATTTTCTATTTCACTAAATAGATGTAAATAAATTAAAAACTAGATATCTAGATTCATTATCTATTTTAAATTATTGTATTTTTTATTATAATAATCACAATACTATCAACATAACTAACTCAACCAAAATATAACTACACTTTTCACATATTTTAAATCTTTATCTTATGTAATTTTATATTACTACAATTAAATTAATTAATTGACAACAAGTAAATTAACATAGATAAAAAAATACAAATATATGAAAATAAATAAATAATAGAGTGCATTCAATGACTATGTAGTGACACTATTATTTATAAAATATATATGTGAAAAAATAAAAGAATAGTGACATTATTATTATTTAAAAATAAGAATAAGCACTATTCAGTTTTAATAATAATTATTATTAATTATTATTCCTCACGTCTTTAGATCAAGCATTAACCTACAAATATATACAACCTTAGCTAACCAAGCACTCTATCTAAATAGATATTTAGCGGTTAAATTTTAATTGAAGGGAATACAACTTTTATACTTTTATAATTTAATCCAAATTATTTTTTACAATAATCAATTATTTAAAAAATGTGTTAGATATTTTTTTATTCAGAAGCAATGAAATATATAAAAAGTATTTTTAAATATTTAATTCACCTGCTAAATATTCTTTTCAAAAGAAATAGATTCCTACTAAAAATTAAACAAAAAGACAGCAATCTTTGTTATAGTATAATTCTCAAGACAAAAATTAATATGAATAATTTTCGTCAAAATATAAAATTAATAAATAAAATAAATAGATATAATGATATATTTATGAAAGCTAATTCAAATACTAAATATTATCGCATCATATGTAGTATGATAAATTCAATATTTTTCTTTTATTTTCTTCTTTTCATAAAGTAAAGTTCAATAGTATATTCCATGTATTCTTATACCAAATTAATTGTCATTCAATGAGATACATGAGTGTCTTACAGATACATGAGATACATAAAGTAAAGTTCAATAGCTAGGGAATAAGAAGATGACTCATCCATATATCTTGGTTCAGCTGCCTTGTGCAATGCAACCTACATCCAGTTTCTACTACAACAGCGTAAAATTTTTACTATCTTTTCAAGTATTACATATACCAATTTCCAATGATTCAACCTAATCCTATCAGGGACAAACCAAACTTCTACCCAAACTTGATTTGGCTAGGTTCACTCCCTAAACTTTCAACCACTAAGTGCTCACCCAACTTAGTAAGGGAATTCTCTGAGGAACATGATACAACCACTAAGTGCTCACCCAACTTAGCAAGAGATACCTCTTAGATACAAGATACAAAATAAAAATACAATTAAAAGAGATATTATACAAATCTTGGCTTTTCTCTCCAAGTTCCTCTCTTTCCCTTTTCTCTCAATGGCTTTCTTTTAATACCTCACTTATATGCCTTTGACCATTGAATGAAAACAAAGAAAGATATAACATACAAACAAAATATTCAATGTTAAATCATGAACGAGATGATGTTGAATAGCTCTGAAGCTATAAGATGAATCGAATTCAACACTTTCATATGTAGCTCTCCATCTTGGCAAAATATTTCTTTGATGTAGAAACACTGTCCAAAATGTTGAGCAAGAATAGTAGAGAAGCTCTCAATGAAACTCAAACTCTGGTTCACTCTCCTTAAACAAAACTGAAGTTGATTTTTCTTTTTGTATTGAGCTCTATTTCCAGAGCTAGGGCTTCTTTCCAAAGTCAACTTCTTAAATCTTGAACTAGCTGAAGTGTAAGAACCCAAGTTTTTTACGCAAAAATGTTTTAATAAAATAATAATTTTAAGTGCCCAAGATGGATTCAAAATTTAGAAGTTTTAATTTGAAAATATAAATGTGAAAATTGGTTTCAGTGAATTTTTTTTATTCAGAAAATGTATTTTCTGCGAAAGACCGAGAACCGACAGCCGAATCGGTCGAACCGATTTAAGTCTGTCCGGTACTATGTTTTGAGAAAAATAATATTTTGGAAAATTGATTTATTGTTTTAAAAGGACAAAATAATTTAGAATTGAAAACCGGACACTAATCTTAAAGGTTTTGGCCCAAAGTGGGCCAAACGGGCTAAAAACGTTAACGGATTGGATCGGACCCAAACCGGGCCCAAGGTCCAACATATATAAGCTCATTAATTGAGCTTTGGACTCATTTTCTCTTCCATTTGAAGAGAGGGGCGTGATGAGCGGATATTTTATACGCTTTTTGGGGATAATTTCATATAGTTTAGAGTATGTTTTAGTTAGTTTTTAGTCTATTTCTAGTAGTTTTTAGGAAAAATTCATATTTCTGGACTTTACTATGAGTTGTGTGTTTTTCTGTAATTTCAGGTATTTTTCTGGCTGAAATTGAAGGAGCTGAGCAAAAATCTGATTCAGGCTGAAAAAAGACTGCTGATGCTGTTGGATTCTGACCTCCCTGCACTCAAAGTGGATTTTCTGGAGCTACAGAACTCAAAATGGCATGCTTCCAATTGCGTTGGAAAGTAGACATCCAGGACTTTCCAGCAATATATAATAGTCCATACTTTGCACAAGGATAGATGACATAAACTGGCGTTCAACGCCAGTTCTCTGCCCAATTCTGGCGTCCAGCGCCAGAAAAGGATCAAAAACTGGAGTTGAACGCCCAAACTGGCATAAAAACTGGCGTTAAACTCCACAAATGGCCTCTGCACGTGACTCACTTAAATCTCAGCCCCAGCACACACCAAGTGGGCCCCAGAAGTGGACCTCTGCATCATCCATCATAGTCCACTCATATTTTGTAACCCTAGGCTACTAGTTTAGTATTTAAACAACTTTTAGAAACTTATTTTGTATCTCATGACATTTCATATCTAAACTTTGTATTCTCTGACGGCATGAGTCTCTAAACCCCATTGTTGGGGGTGAGGAGCTCTGCTGTGTCTCGATGAATTAATGCAAGCATTTTTGTTTTCCATTCAAACACGCTTGTTCCTATCTAAGATGTTCATTCGCGCTTAACTGTGATGAAGGTGATGATCAGTGACATTCATCACCTTCCTCAAACCATGAACGTGTGCCTGACAACCACCTCCGTTCTATATCCGATTGAATGAGTATCTCTTAGATTCCTTAATCAGAATCTCCGTGGTATAAGCTAGAACTGATGGCAGCATTCATGAGAATCCGGAAAGTCTAAACCTTGTCTGTGGTATTCCGAGTAGGATTCAAGGATTGAATGACTGTGACGAGCTTCAAACTCCTGAAGGCTGGGCGTTAGTGACAGACGCAAAAGGATAGTAAATCCTATTCCAACCGGATCGAGAACCAACCGGTGATTCGCCGTGCTGTGACAGAGCGCGTGAGCGTAGTTTTCACTGGAAGGATGGAAGGTAGCCATTGACAACGGTGATCCACCAACACACAGCTTGCCATAGGAGGACGTGCGTGCGTGAATCAGAAGACAAAGCATCTCCAAAACTCCAACATATTCTCTATCACTTCATAACAAGTAACTTTTAATTTATGCTCTACTGGTTACTCACAATTCAATTGATAAACATAATTGACTTCCTGACTAAGATTTACAAGATAACCATAGATTGCTTCAAACCAACAATCTCCGTGGGATTCGACCCTTACTCACGTAAGGTATTACTTGGACGACCCAGTGCACTTGCTGGTTAGTGGTACGCGTTGTGAAAAGTGTGATTCACAATTCGTGCACCAAGATTTTGGCGCCGTTGCCGGGGATTGTTCGTGTTTGAACAACTGACGGATTATTTTATTGCTTAGATTAGGAAAAATCTTTCTTTTTTTTGGTTTAGAGTCTTTTATTATTTATCCCTTGTTAAAATACTTTAAACTTATAGCTCAGTTATTTAGAACGTGGTGTTTATGTTCATGATAATTGGCTATCATAATTTTTAAAACCTTTTTCAAAAATAATTTTTCTATTAAATCCTGTGCCAAACTTTAAGTTTGGTGTTTTCAAAAATAATCTTTCTTAAAATTTTTAAAAGTCCCATAACTCATTTGGCTAGAGCATTAATCTGTGTTCTTGGTAATTGGGTTAGAGTCTTTTATATTCTTTTCAAAACCTTCTTTTTCATAAATAATATTTTCTCTATTAAATTTTGTGCCAAACTTAAAGTTTGGTGTTTTCTTGTTGATTTCCCTTTGGTTTTCGAAAATTTTGGTTTGGTTTTCTAAAAATTTTAAGTTTGGTGTTCTTTCTTCATGTTCTTGTGTTCTTGTGAGTCTTCAAAGTGTTCTTGAGTTTTCCTTGTGTCTTGATCTTAAAATTTTTAAGTTTGGTGTTCCTTGGTGTTTTCCCTCCAAATTTTTCGAAAACAAGGAGCATTAGATCTAAAAATTTTAAATCTTGTACTATCTTATTGTTTTTCTCTCTCCTCACTAAATTCAAAAATATCTTTTCAAAATATCTCTTCTTACTTCCTAACTTCTTATCTTTTCAAAATTTGTTTCAACTAACTTTTTGTTTGTTTCTTAACTTTTTCAAAACTACCTAACTAACTCTCCCTCTCTTTAATTTTCGAAAATATCTTCCCTCTTTTTCAAAAATTTCTTTTTTTTAACTAATTAATTTCTTTTTTTATAAACGAAAAAAAAAATTTTTAACTTCAAAATTCAAATTCTTTTTAGTTATTTTATTTTATTTAAGTATTTACTTCTTATAAAATAAAATAAATAAAAAGGTAAATCAGTCCAAGTTATATCCATAGATCCATCATGGACATAAGTGGAAATGAACAGTCCAGGAGGACTCTGGGGTCATATTCTAACCCCTCTACTGCTTCATATGGAAGTAGCATCTGCATACCCTCCATTGGAGTCAGTAGCTTTGAGTTGAATCCTCAGCTCATTATCATGGTGCAGCAAAGTTGCCAGTATTCCGGTCTTCCACAGGAAGAACCTACAGTGTTTCTGGCACAATTTTTACAAATTGCTGACACAGTACATGATAAAGAAATAGATCAGGATGTCTACAGACTATTACTGTTTTCATTTGCTGTAAAAGATCAAGCCAAGAGGTGGTTAAATAACCAACCTAAGGCCAGCATAAGAACATGGAAACAGCTGACAGAAAAATTCCTGAATCAATATTTCCCTCCAAAAAGGATGACACAGCTAAGGCTGGACATCCAAGGCTTTAAACAAGGAGATAATGAATCTCTTTATGATGCCTGGGAGAGATACAGAGAGATGCTACGAAAATGCCCCTCTGAAATGTTTTCAGAGTGGGTTCAGTTAGACATCTTCTACTATGGGCTTGCAGAAGGAGCTCAGATGTCTTTAGATTACTCAGCTGGTGGATCTATCCATATGAGAAAGACAATTGAAGAAGCTCAAGAGCTCATTGATACAGTTGCCAGGAATCAGCATCTGTATCTAAGCAGCAACCCTTCCATGAATGAAGAGGTTAAAACAGTAACTGCTGAATTCAGTACTGTAAAACAAGCTGCTGAATTCAATCAGCAATTAGATTTTCTAATAAAACAGCTAGCTGAATTCAAAGACAGGTTACAGGAGACAAGGATAGCTAATATACATATGGACGAACAGTTTAAGCAAACAAAGCAGCAGCTATCAAAGCAAATAGCAGAAGAATGCCAAGCAGTTCAATTAAGAAGTGGGAAAACATTAAATACCCCACCTCAAGGCATCAAAAATTCAAGAAATGAGCGACCCACCAAAGATTCCCCTGAGGACAGTAAGAGCCCAGAGAAAAATAATTCTGGCACTAAAACGCCAGAAAATGGGTGGAAGGCTGGCGCTGAACGCCCAGACCATGCCCAAAACTGGCGTTCAGTGCCAGAAACAAGGCAGGATTGGCGTTCAACGCCAGAAATGGGCAAGAATCTGGCGTTGAACGCCCAAAGGGGGCATAATCCAGCGTTGAACACCCAAAATGGGCACATTTCTGGCGTTCAGGCGCCAGGAACAGACAGTGAGTTGGCGTCTAACGTCACTCCAGCTTCTGACTCTGGTACTCAATTGCCAGTGAGGGATCAGACACACACAAGTGCTGATAACAACCCCTCTAAAAAGGCTTCTTTAACCACTAAGGTTGAGGAATATAAAGCCAAGATACCTTATCCTCAAAAACTCCGGAAAGAGGAGCAGGATAAGCAATTTGCTCGCTTTGCAGATTATCTAAGGACTCTTGAAATAAAGATTCCTTTTGCAGAGGCACTTGAGCAAATACCTTCTTATGCCAAGTTCATGAAAGAGATCTTGAGTCATAAAAAGGAGTGGAGAGAAACAGAAAGAGTTCTCCTCACTGAAGAATGCAGTGCAGTCATTCTGAAAAGCTTTCCTGAAAAGCTTAAAGACCCTGGGAGTTTTCTGATACCATGCATATTGGAAGGTGATTGCACCAAGACAGCCTTATGCGATCTTGGGGCAAGCATCAACCTAATACCTGCATCCACTATCAGGAAGCTTGGCTTAACTGAAGAAGTTAAACCAACCCGGATATGTCTCCAACTTGCTGATGGTTCCACTAAATACCCATCAGGCGTGATTGAGGACATGATTGTCAGAGTTGGGCCATTCGCCTTTCCCACTGACTTTGTTGTGCTGGAAATGGAGGAGCACAAGAGTGCCACTCTCATTCTAGGAAGACCCTTCCTAGCAACTGGAAGATCCCTCATTGACGTCCAACAAGGGGAAATAACCCTGAGAGTCAACGATGACGAGTTCAAGTTGAACGCTGTCAAAGCCATGCAGCATTCAGACACATCAACAGACTGCATGAAAGTTGACCTTATTGACTCTTTGGTAGAAGAGATCAACATGGCTGAGAGTCTCGAATCAGAGTTGGAAGACATCTTTAAAGATGTTCAGCCTGATTTGGAGGATTCAGGGGACATGAAAGAGCCTCTGAACTTTCTTCTGAAAGAGGAAAAACCTCCTAAACCAGAGCTCAAGCCACTGCCACCATCCTTGAAATATGCATTTCTAGGAGAAGGTGACACCTTTCCAGTGATCATAAGCTCTGCTTTAAATTCACAGGAAGAGGAAGCACTTATTCAAGTGCTAAGGACACACAAGACAGCTCTTGGGTGGTCCATAGGTGACCTTAAGGGCATAAGCCCAGCTAGATGCATGCACAAAATCCTATTGGAGGACAATGCCAAACCAGTGGTCCAACCACAGAGGCGGCTAAATCCAGCCATGAAGGAAGTGGTGCAGAAAGAGGTCACCAAGTTACTAGAGGCTGGGATTATTTATCCCATTTCTGATAGCCTCTGGGTGAGCCCTGTTCAAGTCATCCCAAAAAAGGGAGGCATGACAGTGATTCATAATGAAAAAAATGAACTGGTTCCTACAAGAACAGTTACAGGGTGGCGCATGTGTATTGACTACAGAAGGCTCAATACAGCCACCAGAAAGGATCATTTTCCTTTACCATTCATAGACCAGATGCTAGAGAGACTAGCAGGTCATGATTATTACTACTTTTTGGATGGCTATTCAGGCTATAACCATATTGCAGTGGATCCCCAGGATCAAGAGAAAACAGCATTCACATGTCCATCCGGAGTGTTTGCTTATAGAAGGATGCCATTTGGGCTATGTAATGCGCCTGCAACCTTCCAGAGATGCATGCTCTCTATTTTCTCTGACATGGTTGAAAAATTTCTGGAAGTCTTCATGGATGACTTCTCAGTATATGGAGACTCATTCAGCTCCTGTCTTGATCACCTGAAACTTGTTCTGAAAAGATGCCAAGAAACCAACCTAGTTTTAAACTGGGAAAAGTGTCACTTCATGGTGACTGAAGGAATTGTTCTTGGGCATAAAATCTCAAACAAGGGAATAGAGGTGGATCAGGCAAAAATAGAGGTAATTGAAAAATTACCACCACCTGCCAATGTTAAGGCAATCAGAAGCTTTCTGGGGCATGCAGGATTCTATAGGAGGTTTATAAAGGATTTTTCAAAAATCGCAAAACCTCTAAGCAATCTGCTAGCTGCTGACACGCCATTTGTGTTTGACACAGCATGCCTGCAGGCGTTTGAAACGCTGAAAGCTAAGCTGGTCACAGCACCAGTCATTTCTGCACCAGACTGGACGTTACCATTTGAGTTAATGTGTGATGCCAGTGATCATGCCATTGGTGCAGTATTGGGACAGAGGCATGACAAGCTTCTGCATGTCATTTATTATGCCAGTCGCGTTCTAAATGATGCCCAGAAAAATTACACAACCACAGAAAAAGAACTACTTGCAGTGGTTTACGCCATTGACAAGTTCAGATCATACTTAGTAGGATCAAAAGTGATTGTGTATACTGACCATGCTGCTCTTAAATATCTACTCACAAAGAAGGATTCAAAACCCAGGCTCATCAGATGGGTATTGCTTCTGCAAGAGTTTGATATAGAAATAAGAGACAGAAAAGGGACAGAGAACCAAGTGGCTGATCATCTGTCCCGGATAGAGCCAGTGGAAGGGACGTCCCTCCCCTTTCTTGAGATCTCTGAGACGTTCCCTGATGAGCATCTATTTGCCATTCAGGAAGCACCATGGTTTGCCGATATTGCAAACTATAAAGCTGCAAGGTTCATACCCAAGGAGTACAATAGAATACAAAAGAAGAAATTAGTTACTGATGCAAAGTACTACTTGTGGGATGAACCCTATCTCTTTAAGAGATGTGCAGACGGAATTATCCGTAGGTGTGTCCCCAGAGAGGAAGCACAGAGAATCCTATGGCATTGCCACGGATCTCAATATGGAGGCCATTTCGGAGGTGAGCGAACAGCCACCAAGGTCCTCCAATGTGGCTTCTATTGGCCCACACTCTATAAAGATTCCCGAGAGTTTGTACGTAATTGTGACAGTTGCCAAAGAGCTGGTAACCTGCCTCATGGTTACGCCATGCCTCAACAAGGGATCTTGGAAATAGAGTTGTTTGATGTATGGGGAATTGACTTCATGGGACCTTTTCCACCATCATATTCAAACACTTATATTCTGGTGGCAGTTGACTAAGTATCAAAATGGGTTGAGGCTATTGCCACACCCACCAATGATACTAAAACAGTGCTGAAGTTCCTCCAGAAACATATCTTTAGCAGGTTTGGTGTCCCTAGAGTGTTAATCAGTGATGGGGCACTCACTTCTGCAATAAACAGCTTTACTCTGCCATGGTTCGGTATGGAATTCGCCACAAGGTGGCCACTCCATATCATCCACAAACCAATGGGCAAGCTGAAGTCTCTAATAGAGAATTAAAGAGAATCCTGGAACGGACAGTAAATACCCGTAGAAAGGATTGGGCAAGGAGCTTGGATGATGCTCTGTGGGCTTACAGAACAGCATTCAAGACCCCTATAGGGACCTCTCCATACCAACTTGTGTATGGTAAGGCATGCCACTTGCCCGTGGAACTGGAACACAAGGCCTACTGGGCAACCAGATTCCTAAACTTTGATGCCAAACTAGCAGGAGAAAAACGATTGCTCCAGCTAAATGAGCTAGAGGAATTCAGATTCACAGCTTTCGAAAATGCCAAGCTTTATAAAGAAAAATCAAAAAAATGGCATGACAGAAAGCTGTCATCTAGAATCTTTGAACCAGGACAGAAGGTTCTGTTGTTTAACTCTAGACTCAGGCTATTCCCCGGGAAACTGAAATCCCGGTGGAGGGGACCATACGTGATTACAAGTGTATCACCATATGGTTATGTGGAGCTTCAAGATATTGATTCTGATAAGAAGTTCATTGTCAATGGACAGAGAATCAAGCATTATCTTGAGGGCAACATTGAGCAAGAATGCTCAAGGCTGAAGCTAGATTAAAAGCTCAGCAAGGTCCAGCTAAAGACAATAAAGAAGCGCTTGCTGGGAGGCAACCCAGCCATGGGGCAACAATCATCTAAGCATTATGCCCTATTTTTATTTTTATTTGTTTATATAAAGTTCACTGACACTAAGGTAAAGAATCATTTGCATAAGTTTACAGGGTTACAGAAGGAATCTATACACAAAACAGAGATAGGGAGCTTACTGGCAAGAAAACGCCAGTGAAGGCCATTTTGGGCGTTCAGCGCCCAAAATTGGCATCCAGTGGGCGCTGAACGCCAGTAAGGATAGCTATCTGGCGTTCAACGCCAGAAAAGGGCAACAACTGGGCGTTGAACGCCCAGGAGAGTAGCATTTGGGCGTTGAACGCCCAAAACAGGCAGTGTTTGGGCGTTCAAACGCCAGGATGGTGGGGAGGAGCTCTCCTTCTACCCATCTCCTTCTTTTTCTTTTGCTTGAGGACAAGCAAAGCTCTAAGTTTGGTGTGCTTATCCGTGATCACTAAGATCATGGCCCCTAAAGGAAAACAACCCACTCCAAGAGGAGCAAGGGCGTGATTTAAAGGAACTAAAGCGCCAGAAATTCTCTCTTGAAGGACCAAGCACCTCACAGACTAGAGGAACATCCACTTCCCAAACCTCAAGGGTGTTGAGTTCTAATCTTAGCCTTAACTCTGTGATAACTGTTCTTATTTTAATTTTACCTTAGGAGTCATATAGTAGTAATTAGTATCTATTTTGATTTTATCTCCAATTAAGCTATAGTTTATTTTTCTCATCATCAGCAAACATGAATAAAGTAGTAGATCTTTTGAATAAGAAGCAATAAAATTTCGAGTTTTAACAGGAGAAATTCTAATTAGTTAAATGTGGTGGCAATGCTTTCTGTCTTCTGAATGAATGCTTGAACAGTGCATATGTCTTTTGAATTTGTTGTTTAAAACTGTTAAATATGTTGGCTCTTGAAAGAATGATGAACATGAGACATGTTATTGATAATCTGAAAAATCATAAAAATGATTCTTGAAGCAAGAAAAAGCAGCAAAGAAAAAAGCTTGCAGGAAAAAAAAAAAGAGCAAGCAGAAAAAGCCAATAACCCTTAAAACCAAAAGGCAAGGGCAATTAAAAGGGATCCCAAGGCTTTGAGCATCAGTGGATAGGAGGGCCTAAAGGAATGAAATCCTGGTCTAAGCGGCTAAACCAAGCTGTCCCTAACCATGTGCTTGTGGCGTGAAGGTGTCAAGTGAAAACTTGAGACTGAGCGGTTAAAGTCAAGGTCCAAAGCAAAAAGAAGAGTGTGCTTAAGAACTCTGGACACCTCTAATTGGGGACTTTAGCAAAGCTGAGTCACAATCTGAAAAGGTTCACCCAATTATGTGTCTGTGGCATTTATGTATCCGGTGGTAATACTGGAAAACAAAGTGCTTAGGGCCACGGCCAAGACTCATAAAGAAGCTGTGTTCAAGAATCATCACACTGAACTAAGAGAATCAATAACATTATCTGAATTCTAAGTTCCTATAGATGCCAATCACTCTGAGCTTCAATGGATAAAGTGAGATGCCAAAACTGTTCAGAAGCAAAAAGCTACTAGTCCCGCTCATCTAAGTAGGATCTGAGCTTCATTCAAAAACTCTGAGATATTATTGCCTCTCAACCTATTAGTCTTCTATTTTATTTGTCTAGTTGCTTGATGACAAGCAACAGTTTAAGTTTGGTGTTGTGATGAGCAGATATTTTATACGCTTTTTGGGGATAATTTCATATAGTTTAGAGTATGTTTTAGTTAGTTTTTAGTCTATTTCTAGTAGTTTTTAGGAAAAATTCATATTTCTGGACTTTACTATGAGTTGTGTGTTTTTCTGTAATTTCAGGTATTTTTCTGGCTGAAATTGAAGGAGCTGAGCAAAAATCTGATTCAGGCTGAAAAAGGACTGCTAATGCTGTTGGATTCTGACCTCCCTACACTCAAAGTGGATTTTCTGGAGCTACAGAACTCGAAATGGCATGCTTCCAATTGCGTTGGAAAGTAGACATCCAGTGCTTTCCAGCAATATATAATAGTCCATACTTTGCACAAGGATAGACGACGTAAACTGGCGTTCAACGCTAGTTCTCTGCCCAATTCTGGCGTCCAGCGCCAGAAAAGGATCAAAAACTGGAGTTGAACGCCCAAACTGGCATAAAAACTGGCGTTCAACTCCACAAATGGCCTCTGCACGTGACTCACTTAAATCTCAGCCCCAGCACACACCAAGTGGGCCCCAGAAGTGGACCTCTGCATCATCCATCATAGTCCACTCATATTTTGTAACCCTAGGCTACTAGTTTAGTATTTAAACAACTTTTAGAAACTTATTTTGTATCTCATGACATTTCAGATCTAAACTTTGTATTCTCTGACGGCATGAGTCTCTAAACCCCATTGTTGGGGGTGAGGAGCTCTGCTGTGTCTCGATGAATTAATGCAAGCATTTCTGTTTTCCATTCAAACACGCTTGTTCCTATCTAAGATGTTCATTCGCGCTTAACTGTGATGAAGGTGATGATCAGTGACATTCATCACCTTCCTCAAACCATGAACGTGTGCCTGACAACCACCTCCGTTCTATATCCGATTGAATAAGTATCTCTTAGATTCCTTAATCAGAATCTCCGTGGTATAAGCTAGAACTGATGGCAGCATTCATGAGAATCCGGAAAGTCTAAACCTTGTCTGTGGTATTCCGAGTAGGATTCAAGGATTGAATGACTGTGACGAGCTTCAAACTCCTGAAGGCTGGGCGTTAGTGACAGACGCAAAAGGATAGTAAATCCTATTCCAACCGGATCGAGAACCAACCGGTGATTAGCCGTGCTGTGACAGAGCGCGTGAGCGTAGTTTTCACTGGAAGGATGGAAGGTAGCCATTGACAACGGTGATCCACCAACACACAGCTTGCCATAGGAGGACGTGCGTGCGTGAATCAGAAGACAGAGGAAAGCAGAGATTCAGAAGACAAAGCATCTCCAAAACTCCAACATATTCTCCATCACTTCATAACAAGTAACTTTTAATTTATGCTCTACTGGTTACTCACAATTCAATTGATAAACATAATTGACTTCCTGACTAAGATTTATAAGATAACCATAGATTGCTTCAAACCAACAATCTCCGTGGGATTCGACCCTTACTCACGTAAGGTATTACTTGGACGACCCAGTGCACTTGCTAGTTAGTGGTACGCGTTGTGAAAAGTGTGATTCACAATTCGTGCACCAGGGCGCAGCATAGAGGGAAGAGAGGGAGAAGAGAAGTTACTATTCACTCTCCTCTTCCGGAAGCCATAACTTTTGATCCAGAGCTCCGATTGACGAGCCGTTTGCGGCCACGCAAAGCTCTTGACGAGCTCTTCTTTTCTATCTAAGTTTTTTCTGGTAAAAAATCGAAACTCCATCCCTAGTTTCGTGCCCTAAGATTCTGCGTATTTTAGGTTTAGTTTTTGAGCAAGTTTTGTAGTTTTGGTTGTTTGGTTGATCTCTAATAAGGTAAGGTTCTACTAAATCCTTGTATTTAGTTGTTTTGTGTATCTTAGGTTTTGATTTGATATATATATGTGATGTTAAATTGAGTTTTGGTGTTTGTTGGAGTTGGTTGAGGCTTTGGATCGAGCTTGGTGGCTTTGTTTTGATGTTTGGGACATTTTGGGAATCGGCCAAGGTATGGTTTTAGTTTTCTCTATTTAATATGTAATATTTCTGGAAACTTAGGCTAGTTGACCCTAAGATAGGATTGAATGATATTGGTGTATGAATAATTATATGTGAATTGATGTAATTGTTGGTTATGTTGGATTAGTGTGGTTGATAGTGATTGTTGGGAATTATGAGTATTGATGAGTATTTATGGTGATTAGTTATATTGGTGAATAATAAGGATTTTGGAAATTTAAGGTAATAAGTTAATGCAAAATGTTGTGGTGGTTTGGAATAAAGGATATTGATGATTATGATGTGTGATGATATATGTTGATGATGATTTTTGGATATTGAATCTTGTGGTTGATGTTATGTTAAGGTTGGTAGATTATTGTTGATGTGTAATGTTGTTGAGAATTGTGGGTATGGTTGATAATTGATGATGGGTCGTGAAAATGATATTGATGAATGAGGAGAATTAGGATTATTTGTGATGAATTTTTATTGTTGGAGAATAATGATTTTGATGGTGTGGGATAGTGTAAAAGGGAGATTTTTGATAGTTGAGATTGAAGAATGAGTGGTATGAGCTTTTGGGTTGATTTGGTAGTATTTGGATTGTGAGTAGTTTGGTTTTGAAATGAGAGTTTTGGCAAAAGTAAGTTTTTAAGGTTTTTGGTAAAAACAGATTTTTTGTGAATTTTGACGGATCATAACTTGAGCCTCAGTTTTCAAAATTAGTTGGAATTTGCTTTAAATTAAAGTTCATTGAAAACTCTTCAAATTGATATAAGGTTTGTAAAATTTGGATTTTTGTAGAGGAAGTTATGATCATTCAAAGATTGGTGTCGAAATCTGAAAATTCTGCAGAGTTGCAGAATTTTGTGATTTCTGGTATGTGCGCACGCACAGCCTTGTGCGCACGCACACACCAATGGAGTTTTACAACCTGTGCGTACGCATAGCCTTGTGCGCACGAACAAGTCGGGAAGGGTCTTCTGTTGGGGGCGCTAGCACATCCTGTGCGAGTGAACATACTTTACAAATTTTAGTACCTGTGCGTACGCACAACTGTGTGCGCACGCACACTTTCAAAATCTTCCTGGGCGTGCGCACGCACACCCCTGTGCGTACACACACGCCCTATTCCTTAAATTTTTCCTTGTTTTCAACTATTCTACCTTCCCAACAAGGCTGTAAGCTTCTCTAACACTATTTTAAGACTTTTGGGCTTAATTTTGAGTATGGGAACATGGAAAATAACCTAAGGGTTTTAGTTGATGAATACTTTGAAAAATTAGCGAACAGAGGTCTAGGTTTCTGGGGTATTGAGGATGAGTTTGGTTGCGCGAGAAGGAACAGTAGTGAACTAGGTCATGACCGACAATGAATTGAGAAACTGATGAGCTGATGAGTTCGGAATGGAAATTATGAATTTGATGATGGTTAAGATGAGCTGAGGGCTCAAAAAGGAATGAATGATCTTGATGGATGTTGAGAGTGTGCCAGGCACTATATCCTTGGGTTAATTATGATAGTGTGCAGGGTATCATGTCCCTGGGATTGGATTAGGATTGATAACCTTTTCTGCTGCAAGAGTGGGTCAGGCACTATATCCTTGGGTTACGCATGCGAGTGTGCCCGGCACTATATTCGTGGGTCAATAGAGTGTGTCCGGCACTATATCCGAGGGTGCGGTAGAAAAGCTACATCCGAAAGGATGTGTCGGACTGGCATTTATGGACCGACAAGTGATATCACGAGCCAATAGGATAGACATTCATCATATGCATCTTCTATATGCTTGTTTGCTTTGATTACTTGAGTTTGCCTAATTGTATAACATGCCTACTTGCTTCTTGAATTACTTGCTGTATATGAAAACTATCTGTCTTTTATTTGTTTGCATTAATTGTGTTTGTTTGGTGCTAAGGAGGTTAGGTAGGCGGTGGCGATGGGATCGCACGGAGGTTAGGTTGGTGGAGGCTGTGGGACACAGCAGTGTGATTAGTATTAGTTAGAATTCCCCTAAGTTTAGATAACCTGGTTATGGTTTAAGTTCTTTATTTATTTATTTATTTATGTTAAGCTTGAATATCGGTTTGGTGTGAAGTTCTAGGATTGCCTTCAGTGTCCCGGGGCCTTACATCTTACATTATTGGGCACTGTTACCATACTGAGAACCTCCGGTTCTCATTCCATACTTTGTTGTTGTTTTTCAGATGCAGGTCGTAGTCCACCTCGGTAAGATTGTGGATATGGTGACAGAGCGGAGTATGGTTCCTCCTTGGTTTATTTATGTTTTTCTTTGTTATAGTTGCTCTCACATCTTTTGTATATTTATCTTTATGGCCTTAGAGGCTTATTTGAGAGAATAGTTGTGTAAGCTGTTTTTAACTCCAAACTCTGTATGTCTGTATATACTAGTCGGCTTAAACTCCGCAAGTCGCGACTAGTCCCCTATGATTATTATACTATTATATCTATATATATTCCATTCTTTTGCATCTATATCTTGTATCTTATGCGTTAGCCTCGTGTGAACGTTTCGCGCTTTTGTAATTCTGTCTTTGAGCTATATCCTTCATTAGGCTTCTAGATTATATTATTTCCTTCTATATATATAAATATGTATAAGCCTTAGGACTATCGTAACCTCTGATTAACCTTTGCTTTACGGCTAGAGGTAAGGCTTAGGGTAATTGGGGTGTTACATTTAGTGGTATCAGAGCGGTTCATCCTAATGATCCTGAGGGATGGACCGATTGTGCTTCATTGCATACTCTGGGTCATTTTTCATTCATGCAATTTAGGTTATCTACTTGATATTTTATAGCATGCTTGTTTGTGAAGGCCTTTGGGGATAATTGAAGCACTAAGCTTGAGATATTGAGACTGATCACCTTGATATCGATTGTTGGTGTGGAAAGGAAACCCGAATGGCAACTCACGGACGAGGTCAATTACGTTAACGGAGAGGTAGTGAGGATGGATAACCTAGCCTATGAGTTACGAGCTCAGCATGTTCCAGAACAGTCTATTCGTGGAGTTGCGGCATATCGGATGATGGGTGCGGCTTAACACTTGTGGCAACTGAAGTAACGAGTGACGCTTTTGCGGTTTTTACTTAAGATTTTCAATTTCTACACGGTATGGCTTGGATTCTTGTTAAAAAAGTTTTAAATCTTAAAACGATTTTGAAATTTTGTTTGAAACTTTTGGTTTAAATGTTTTACTTTTGAAACTAAATCGAAACTCTTTGTTTAAAATAATACGGTTTACAGAAGAGGTGAGATTTAAGACTTTCTTGATGTGTGATTTTGGTTTAATATTTTATCTTATCAAAAAGGGATTCAACTTGAAATTATGATTTAAGGATTTTAAATGAATTTAAGAAAATTGTGGTTTAAAGTAATTGATTTAAGAATAAATGATTTTTTAGTCTTTTGAAAAAGATTTGATATTGATCTTATTTTGAAGGATATTGTTTAAAAAGAAAAAGTGAGTTCTATGATTTTATCTATTTGTGAACTTGGTTTCTAAATTATCTTGTTGAATGCAGATTTAAATTGAAAAGTTTTATCCGAGAAAACCGTGATTTCAAGTATTTGACTTACGAACAAATAATTTTGACTCCTTTGAAAAAGCGTTAACAAGGAATATGTTTAGATTGAATTTGTTGAAGGTTTTGAAAAGTATTACAAAATCGGTATTTGTTTTAAGGAAAACTTCGGGTGTGCAATGACAATAATCAGAGTGATGCAGCGGAAGGTGAAAGGAAACATCGACACGGTGGGGCGCTTTGATAAGGATATGTCGCGTAACTCGGATTTTCGAGGGCGGAAATCTTTTTAAGGAGGGAAGGATGTAAGAACCCAAGTTTTTCACGCAAAACCGTTTTAATAAAATAATAATTTTAAGTTCCTGAGATGGATTCAAAATTTAGAAGTTTTAATTTGAAAATATAAATGTGAAAATTGGTTTCAGTGAATTTTTCTGAGTCAGAAAATGTATTTTTCGCGAAAGGCCGAGAACCGGCAGCCGAACCGGTCGAATCGATTTAAGCCTGTCCGGTACTGTGTTTTGAGAAAAATAATATTTTGAAAAATTGATTTCTTGTTTTAAAATGACAAAAATAATTTAAAATTGAAAACCGGACACTAATCTTAAAGGTTTTGGCCCAAAGTGAGCCAAACGGGCTAAAAACGTTAACGGGTTGGACTAGGCCTAAACCGGACCCAAGGTTCAGTATATATAAGCTCATTAAATGAGCTTTGGACTCATATTCTCTTCCATTTGAAGAGAGGGGCGCAGCATAGAGGGAAGAGAGGGAGAAGAGAAGTTACTATTCACTCTCCTCCTCCGGAAGCCGTAACTTTTGATCCGGAGCTCCGATTGACGAGCCGTTTGCGGCCACGCAAAACTCTCAACGAGCTCATCCTTTCTATCTATGTTTTTTTGGTAAGAACTAGAAACTCCATCCCCAGTTTTGTGCCCTAAGATTCTGCATGTTTTAGGTTTGGTTTTTGAGCAAGTTTTGTAGTTTTGGTTGTTTAGGTGATCTCTAATAGCGAGTAATTGTTGGATTTTATCCCTACTCACATTGGATAAGGTAAGGTTCCATCAAACCCTTGTGTTTAGTTGTTTTGTGTATCTTAGGTTTTGATTTGGTATATATATATATATATGTGATGTTAGATTGAGTTTTGGTATTTATTGGAGTTGGTTGAGGCTTTGGATCGAGCTTGGTGGCTTCGTTTTGATGTTTGGGACGTTTTGGAAATCAGCCAAGGTATGATGTTAGTTTTCTTTATGTAATATATAATGTTTCTGAAAACTTAGGCTAGTTGACCCTAAGATAGGATTGAATGATATTGGTGTATGAATAATTATATGTGAATTGATGTAATTGTTGGTTATGTTGGATTAATGTGGTTGATGGTGATTGTTGGGAATTATGGGTATTGATGAATATTTATAGTGATTAGTTATATTGGTAAATAAATAGGATTTTGGAAATTTAAGGTAATAATTTAATGCAAAATGTTGTGGTGGTTTGGAATAAAGGATATTGATGATTATGATGTGTGGTGATATATGTTGATGACGATTTTTGGATATTGAATCTTGTGGCTGATGTTATGTTAAGGTTGGTTGATTATTGTTGATGTGTAATGTTGTTGAGAGTTGTGAGTATGGTTGATAATTGATGATGGGTCGTGAAAATGATATTGATGAATGAGGAGAATTAGGATTGTTTGTGATGATTTTTTATTGCTGGAGAATAATGATTTTGATGGTGTGGGATAGTGTAAAAGGGAGATTATTGATAGTTGGGATTGAGGAATGAGTGGTATGAGCTTTTGGGTTGATTTGGTAGTATTTGGATTGTGAGAAGTTTGGTTTTGAAATGAGAGTTTTGGCAAAAGTAAGTTTTTAAGGTTTTTGATAAAAACAGATTTTTTGTGAACTTGACGGATCATAACTTGAGCCTCAGTTTTCAAAATTTGTTAGAATTTGCTTTAATATAAAGTTCATTGAAAACTCTTCAAATCGATATAAGGTTTGTAAAATTTAGATTTTTGTAGAGGTAGTTATGATCATTCAAAGATTGGTGTCGAAATCTGAAAATTCTACAGAGTTGCAGAATTTTGTGATTTCTGGTATGTGCACATGCACAGCCTTGTGCGCACGCACACACCAATGGAGTTTTACAACCTATGCGTACGCACAGCTATGTGCGCACGCACAAGTCGGGAAGGGTCGTCTGTTGGGGGCGCTAGCACATCCTGTGCGAGTGAACATACTTTACAAATTTTAGTACCTGTGCGTACGCACAACCGTGTGCGCACGAACACTTTCAAAATCTTCCTGGCCCCTGTGCGTACGCACACGCCCTATTCCATAAATTTTTTCTTGTTTTCAACTATTCTACCTTTCCAACAAGGCTGTAAGCTTCTCTAACACCATTTTAAGACTTTTGGGCTTAATTTTGAGTATGGAAACATGGGAAATAACCTAAGGGTTTTAGTTGATGAATACTTTGAAAAGTTAGCGAACGGAGGTCTAGGTTTCTGGGGTATTGAGGATAAGTTTGGTTGCGAGAGAAGGAAGAGTAGTGAACTGGGTTATGACCGACAATGAATTGAGAAACTGATGAGCTGATGGGTTCGAAATAGAAATTATGAATTTGATGATGGTTAAGATGAGCTGAGGGCTCAAAAAGGAATGAATGATCTTGATGGATGTTGAGAGTGTGCCATGCACTATATCCTTGGGTTAATTATGATAGTGTGCAGGGTATCATGTCCCTGGGATTGGATTAGGATTGATAACCTTTTCTGCTGCAAGAGTGGGTCAGGAACTATATCCTTGGGCTACGCATGCGAGTGTGCCCGGCACTATATTCGTGGGTTAATAGAGTGTGTCCGGCACTATATCCGAGGGTGCGGCAGAAAAGCTACATCCAAAAGGATGTGTCGGGTTGGCATTTATGGACCGACAAGTGATATCACGAGCCAATAGGATAGACATTCATCATATGCATCTTCTATATGCTTGTTTGCTTTGATTACTTGAGTTTGCCTAATTGTATAACATGCCTACTTGCTTCTTGAATTACTTGTTGTATATGAAAACTATCTGTCTTTTATTTGTTTGCATTAATTGTGTTTGTCTGGTGCTAAGGAGGTTAGGTAGGCGGTGGCGATGGGATCGCACGGAGGTTAGGTTGGCAGAGGCTGTGGGATACAGCGGTGTGATTAGTATTAGTTAGAATTCTCCTAAGTTTAGATAACCTGGTTATGGTTTAAGTTCTTTATTTATTTATTTATTTATGTTAAGCTTGAATATCGGTTTGGTGTGAAGTTCTAGGATTGCCTTCAGCGTCCCGGGGCCTTACATCTTACATTATTGGGCACTGTTACCATACTGAGAACCTCCGGTTCTCATTCCATACTTTGTTGTTGTTTTTCAGATATTGGTCGTAGTCCACCTCGGTGAGATTGCGGATATGGTGACAGAGCGGAGTATGGTTCCTCCTTGGTTTATTTATGTTTTTCTTTGTTATAGTTGCTCTCACATCTTTTGTATATTTATCTTTATGGCCTTAGAGGCTTATTTGAGAGAATAGTTGTGTAAGCTGTTTTTAACTCTAAACTCTGTATGTCTGTATATACTAGTCGGCTTAAACTCCGCAAGTCGCGACTAGTCCCCTATGATTATTATACTATTATATCTATATATATTCCATTCTTTTGCATCTATATCTTGTATCTTATGTGTTATCCTCGTGTGAACGTTTCGCGCTTTTGTAATTCTGTCTTTGAGCTATATCCTTCATCAGGCTTCTAGATTATATTATTTCCTTCTATATATATAAATATGTATAAGCCTTAGGACTGTCGTAACCTCTGATTAACCTTTGCTTTACGGCTAGAGGTAATGCTTAGGGTAATTGGGGTGTTACATGAAGTCTGCTTTCTTCTTCTATCAGATCAGAAAATCAGGGATTAGATATCAAAGCTAATCATAGTAGAGGAGATATGAGCAGTAGCAACTTACTTCCTTAATGAATTTTTCAAATCCAAACCCTTGATCTTATGTTTTGACCCCAAATTTTATTATCAACCATTGATTTTCAATAGAACAAGATAGCCACCAATTTCTTCATGTTACCCAAAATGGTTGTGCAGAGAGAAGAAGAAATCAGCAAGTAATTGACTTACATGTTAATAAAAACTTCATACGTTTATCCTCTGATTTTGCTTAACTTGTTTATATTGATTTTGATTTGACATAGCCATCAAAGATTGCTTTTTCTTTCTTCCTCTTTGGTGCTCAAGAGAAAAGTAATTTTCTCTTTTTTCTTTATGCCTTACCCAAAACAACATAGCACCACCAGTAGGAAGATGCTCTTCCCTTCAAGAATGGCAATGGGTTGGACTGGAGACTTAGTCCAAGTAGCTATGGCTCAAATACATGGTTTTATTGTTTAGGCTGCGCAATGACATTTGGGCCTTTTTCATTTTAGTTTGAACTAATTATGAACTTGCTTATTTTGATTGTGAAGTTCCTCAGTCTTGGTTAGTGTTCAGCAACATTGGGCATAATATAGCTTTAAGTTATTTTGCCCAAGAACCAACAGCAATGAGCCTTTCTTGGATGTCTATTTTAGGCCAAGAGGAGCAACAACTTGTTGCTTTGCTTAATGTCCAAGGTTCAGCCCAATATACTTAACATATTGATAACTCCTTTTTTCTATTATGGGCCTCTAAAATAAAACACATTTCAAATAATTTTGGACTTTCAACCCAATTATAAATGTTTTTCATCACCAAAAGTTAATATATATTTTTTCAAACTCAACAATCTCTCCTTTGATGACAAACATAATATATGAGATATTAATCAAAGAAATTGAAATAGAACAAGTTTAGAGATTTCTTTTTGATGATACCAGATTAACTTGATGTGCTTTTCCTCTCTTTCATAAAGGTTGCTCCCCTTTTCTTCCATATGGGTTGCTCCCCCTTAATATATGCTTATCGCTTAACCTGAGGACACAATCAATAACGCCAACAAAATAATCCAATGTATATACATGCTTATCTAGATTTTCATGGTTGCACAAAAGCAATAATCCATACAAGCAAATATTGCAAATTATTTAAAAATAGTCTTGTATGGTAGCATGGTAAGCAACAATTCAGCAGCACAAGTATAAGCTCAATATAATCAAAAGCACTTAAGTATCTATAAAGTTCAAAAGACTTAAAGGCAAACGAGTTCAGTTAACAATCACAAGACTAATTAAAACTAATAAGCAATAATCTCAACAAGCCTTAGGAAGTCTCATACATACATTTTTCTTCCCCTTTTGTCATCAAAGTGGGTAAAAATAAAATAAAAAATAGTACCTGCAAATCAAGGATGTATCCTTGAAATATTGTGGAAATGAAGGTAATATTTAAAAAAAAACAACATCATAGCTGTAGCAAAGTAGTACTACCATAACCAAACAAAGTTGTCAGAAAAGATAAAATCAAGATATGCAAAAAGTTTAAAAGATGATAAAGGACCAATCCTTGGTAAAAATTCATATGGTCCAGAAAGAAAATTTCAAAAAACAAAAGGAACGACATATGTAATAAGATTTAAGCATGGTCCATGTCTTTTTCTTTACACTTAAAAATTCATATCACTCATTGCTTATGCAACAAATATCTCTTCGACCTGCAAAACAAAATTCTCAAACAAGATAATAGCAAGATCAAAACAAAAGTTGCAGTTTTTCTAAAAAATTGAAATGATAGAGTATGAGAAATGTGAAGATTTTTGCAATATGAAAAGGTTTGGTAACTGCCACAAGTTATGAAAATTCTTGAAAAATGAAAAGTTCAGAACCTAATGAAGACTTGATTTGAAAAAGATTTGACCCAATGTTTAAAAAGTTATATTTTGAAACAATAATTTAACATGTAGAAAAGATAAAAAGTTATGAATAATATTTTAATGTGGGACAAAAATCAATGAAGCTCACTTACATACAAACAAACTCATATTTAGTCTAAGAAGGGTTGGATTTAAGGAAACACATAAGACCACTTGAGATCTGTAAAAAAGATTGGGTCCACTTGAAATTATTTCAAAATTGGAGTCCAGAGGCAAGGATCCATGATGAAAGCTCTTCACTTGCTCAGAAATGTCTCATTTCGACTTGAGAGACAAAAACTTCAAACATCACATCAGCAACGTTGAAACAAAAATTGATAACTGAGTATGCCTGAACTTGTTCTTAATTTACAGAACTTGTCTTCAGCCAACGATTTAGTGAATATATCAGCCAATTTTTCTTTTGATTTACCAAATTGAATGTTTATATTTCTTTTTTGAACATATTCATTTCTTGAATGAAATCTCACTTTAATGTGTTTTGTTCTTGAGTGCAAAATAGAATTTTTGGAAATGTTAATGGCACTCATGTTATCACAAAATAAGGAAATATTATCTGTATTCAATTTGTAATCAGCTAATTGAGTTTTTAACCATAATAATTGGGAACAATAAGATGAAGCAGCAATATATTCGGCTTTAACGGTGGAGAGTACCACTGGACTGCTTCTTGCTTGACAAAAAATTTAAAGATCTGCCAAGAAAACAACAAATTCTTGAAGTGCTTCTCATATCCATTCTATCTCCAGCAAAATCTGCATCACAATAACTAACTGTAGAAAAATTATCAGACCTAGTATACCATAAACCAAAGTTGGATGTGCCATGAACATATCTAATGATTCTTTTAACTACAGAAAGATGTGACTCATTTGATTGGATGTTTACCCTTACTTGTATTGGAACATGCCTTCCATAGGTGATGCCTGATTTTTCTATATTTATTTTTTGACCTGAAACTTCAGTATATTCATTTAGAATAAGGATTATCTAGTAGATTTCCTCTTATTTTGCTTAGGCCAATATGATACAATCGTCTGCGAATAGGAGATGGGTGAAAATAGGAGCCTCTAGTCTAATTTTAAATCCTAATATTCGGCCATTTCTATGCGTCTCTTCCATGAGGATGAAGAAAACTTCAGCAGCTAAGATAAACAAGTATGATGATAAAGGGTCTCCTTACCTAAGTCTTCTTTGTGGATAAACCTTTTGTGTTAAATTCCTATTCACTTTGAACCTATAATTTACACTCCTAACACAAGCCATCACCAGTTGTACCCATTCTTTTTGGAACCCAAAAGCTAAAAGGACACTTTCCAAAAAGTTCCAATCCAAATAGTTGTAGTCCTTGTTCATGTCTAGTTTGATCATTAGATTTCCTGAGGCTTTTTTTCCTTTCTTTCCTAAACTATAACTATATTATCCTGAATTAGTCTCCCACCCGCAAAAACACTTTGGATAGGTGAAACTAAACTGATAAGCTATTTTCATAGCCTCATGACCATGATCTTTGCAATTATTTTATAAATATAATTACAATAGCTCATCGGTCCTAAATGATGCTCTCTGGTTATTTGATCTTTGGAATAAGAACCACGATAGTTTCTCCCATGTTCTCTGGTAATTTTCTATTCTTGATAAAAATCCTTGACCACATCTCCAACTTCTTTGCAAATATCATCCCAAGTACTTTTGAAAGAAAAACCCATTTAATCCGTCTGAACCCGGTGCTCTAAGAGTTCCCATGCTAAAGGCTGCATCTCTTATTTCTTTGATTTCTTGAGTTACCCTTTTTAGTATTTTGTTTATGCACCCTTGGCAATTTGTTATTGCAGAAGTTTGAAATAGATTTTTAAAATGCTCCTCAATCATCTTCATAATGTCCCCTTCCTCATTAATTCAATTATTATTCTTGTCCTTCAATCTTTCTATCCTGTTTTTATCTCATCTCTGAATAGTTGTGGCATAGAAAAAAGAAGTATTTTTATCTCTCCACCTGAGCCACTTCAATCTCACCCTTTGCCTCTAGTATTTTTCTTTATACTTTCAAAGATTTGCTATTTTTTATTTTATCTGCATAATTTGTTCTTACTATCTTTCTGATAAATTTAAAACTTGTAATTTCTGCAGTGTAATGCTGAGATTGATAATATCTTTGTTCATTCTTGAGAAGGTTTTTTTACTCCATTTCTTCAATTCATGTACAATTCTTCTTTTTTTTTTATTTCTGCCATGCTTCTACACTTACTGTTGGCTTGTTCCATCTTCTTCTCACAATATCCTTACACTCTTTATAGTCCTTTCAGTATGCTTTATATTTGAAAAATATGTTGCTCTTCTTCCTCAGCTATAGTGTCATAATGATTGGGTTGTGATCTAAACTTAATAACTTATAGCTAGCATAGCAACAAGTGTGGATGCTGATGTTGGAATAAATAATTTTATTAACCTAGATCATCCATATTGAATCACCAAAAAATATCATAATGCGAAAGCGTACCTTTATTAGTAAAAATTAGAAATTAGACGGAAGAATTGTCTCAGTCTTGTGGTTCTTTCGATCTTCCTCAATCAAAGCCTTCTGTATCCCTAGGCGGCTGAATTTTGACTTTTTTTATGGAAAAAGAGCAATAAAGGCAGCTTTGGTATATTGGAGACCGAAACCCTAAAGACCTATTTATATTTGAGCATGGCACCCATTAAACCCTAAAGCCCAAATAAAATAGTATCTAAAGTCCAAAAGATAATATATCTAAAATCCAAAAGATAATTATCTAAGGAACAAAAGATAATATTTGGTTTTATTCTCATTTAATTCCAAATCAAAAGTAATAATGACTTATTCAATTTAGCATTTACAATAATAAATGAGACCACCATTATATAAGTCATTTAATTGAAATAGCATAATTTGTGATTATAATTAATATATGTATTGTCCACAAACAAATTAGGAAATTAAAATAATTTCCTAACAATCTCCCACTTGGGATATACATATATTCTTTCTTGACATAATCACATCTTATAAACTTTATGTGCGCATTTGAATGCTATTTCTCTCATTACTTTAACAATCTGGTCCGTCTCATACATTAGATATGGAACTACCGCAGCTTTTATCACATTAATGTCGTGACTAAACCACGACAATCACCATCCTAATATACTTAACGACATAGATCAAATTTGGATGAGTAATATGGAAATTACATGCCACGTGATCTCATGCATGTCTATTTTCAGCTGGTCCAACTTTAAAACTTTATTGAGATCAAACACAATACAAATATTGCAAAATGAACATTTAACATAACATGAAATAAACCATCAACTTAATTCTGCAGAAAAATAATTCAATATCTGTCATAGGACATATAGTATAAAATAAACTCCCACTAAACTAAGGCATCACAAATATTGACACCCATCCGAGAAGTGTGCTCATGAAAGACTTTAGGGGTGATCCCTTGGTAATGGGTCTGCTAGCATATACTCTGTTCCTAGATGTCCTATGAAAATCTATTTTTCTTAAATTTTCTCCTTGACAACTAAGAACTTGATATCTATATGCTTCGATTTTGTCAAGTTCTTATTGTTGTTGGAGTATAGTACTGCTGACTTATCGTCACAAAATATCTTTAATGGCCTTTCAATGTCATCTACTATACGAAGCTCAATAACAAAGTTTCGCAACCATATGCCATGAAATCGGAATCAGAGTACCCAATGATCTCCAAATTTTTTCTGATCTCCAATAAGTAAGCATATAATCTTTTGTTCTTTTTAGATAACGCATTACGCGTTTAACAGCTATCCAATGATCTATGCCCAGATTGCTCAAGTATCTACCCAACACTCCCACTATAAATGATATATCGGGATGTGTGTAGACTTCAGCATACATTAAACTCCCTAGTGCTGATGCATAAGGTTTATCATGCATTGTTGTTCTCTCAAGATCATTTTTAGGGCATTACTTGAGACTGGACTTGTCTCCTTTAGCTACGGGTGTGTCCATTGGTCTACAACTTTCCATGCTATATCTACTTAAAATCTTTTCGATATAGTTCTTTTTGTGATAATCCAAGGATACCTTGAGAACGATCTCTTAGTATCTCGATTCCTAATACAAAAGAGGCATCACCAAGATCTTTCATTTCAAATTTGTTCGATAGAAATTTCTTAGTTTCATGCAACAAGTCTATATCGCTACTGGCAAGTAGAATGTCATCAACATATAAGACCAAAAAGATGTATTTACTCTCACTGAACTTGCGGTATACACACTCATCTATGATATTTACCTCAAAATCATATGAGGTAATGACTTGATGAAACTTGTGATACCATTGACGGGAAGCTTGTTTGAGACCATAGATTGATTTCTTTAACTTACAAACCATATATTTTGAATCATCTGATACAAAATTTTCTAGTTGTACCATATACATCGTTTTATCAATGTCACCATTGAGAAACGCTATCTTTACATCCATCTGCTGCAGCTCCAAGTCAAAATGAGCTACTAGTGCCATTATGGTTCTAAAAGAGTCTTTCGATAATATTGGAGAGAAAGTCTCTTTATAGTCTATGCCCTCTTTTTGAGTAAAGCCTTTAGCGACTAGACGAGCTTTATATCTCTCGACATTACCCTTAGAATCCCTTTTGGTTTTAAATATCCACTTACAACCAACTGGTTTCACACCTTCAGGTAATTCTACGAGATCCCAAACGTCATTGTCTTTCATAGACTTCATTTCTTCTTTCATGGCATCGATCCACTTTTCAGACTTAGAACTTTGCATGGCTTGAAGAAAATTGATTGGGTCATTTTCTGTCAAACCAATGCCATCCTCATGTTCTTGGAGATAGACTACATATTCATCCGAAATTGTACTTCTCCTTTCTCTTATAGATCTCTTTAATGGCACTTCTTGAGGTTGTTGAGCTTGCTGTATGGGTTGGAGTTGAAAAGGATTCTCATTTTCCGGTACTGCAGCAGTATCTTGAGCAACAACAATATTCTTATTGTTCTTTTATACTGTAACTGGATCTACAGCAGGATTCTCATTGTGCTCTTATACTATAACTGTATCTTCAATAATAATAGGCTCAAGGTCCTGATCATTGCCAGTTATAGAATCCTCATCAAAAGCAACATTTCTAATATTTCCTTCCCTCCCAAACTCAACATCCTCAAGAAATCTCACATTTCCTGTTTTAAAAATAGACCTTGATGCAGGATTGTAAAACGTGTACCCCTGTGAACGCTCGGCGTAACCAACAAAGTAGTAACTAATTGTCCTTGAGTCCAATTTTCTTTCATGTGGCCAATAAGGTCGCGCCTCAGCTGGACATCCCCAAATATGCAAATGCTTTATATTGGGCCTTTTCTCAGTCCAAATTTCATATGGGGTTTTGTTAACTGTTTTGCTTGGCACCTTATTAAGGATGTACACTGCGGTCTTTAAGGCTTCTCTCCAGAGTGATTCAGGCAAGGAAGAATGACTAATCATACTTCTCACCATGTCCTTAAGAGTTTGGTTCCTTCGCTCTGCAACACCATTCATGCTAGGTTTGCCTGACGCGGTGTATTGCGGAATAATACCACACTCCTCTAGGAAAAGAGCAAAAGGTCCGGGACGTTGCTCACCTGAACCATCATATCTTCCGTAGTATTCACCACCACGATCAGATTTGACAGCTTTAATTTTCTTTCCAAGTTGAAGTTCAACTTCAGCTTTGAAAGACTTGAAAACATCCAAAGTTTGGGACTTTTCATGAATTAAATATAGATACCCGTAACGAGAGTAATCATTTATGAATGTAATATAGTACCGTTGTCCATTCCAAGAGACAGTAGGGAATGGGCCACATTTATCGGTATGTATCTGTTCTAAGATATCTTTAGCTCTCTCGGCACCTAATTTCCTTTCGTTTGTCCTTTTCCCCTTTATACACTCAATACAGACTTCAAAGTCCGCAAAATTTAGGAGTCAAAGAATTCCATCCGACACGATCCTCTGAATTCTCTGTTTAGAGATGTGACCTAGGCGTTTGTGCCATAATGATGCTGAATTCTCATTTTGTTTTCGTTTTGTACCCGTTTGCAATATTTCATTATTATAGGAATTTAAGTCAAGCCTATATAGATTATCCACCAAATAACCAGAGCAAATATTATTCGAATTATAGAAGAGACTGACTTTATTGTCTCCGAACGAACAAAAATAACTTGATTTGTCTAAACGAGCAACAGAAACCAAATTTTGTCTAAATAACGGTACATAAAATGTCTTTAATAAATCCAAGTAAAATCCACTTGTGGAACATAATCTAAAGGTTCCTATAGCTTTGACTGCAACTATATTGCCGTCTGCCACATAGATGTATCTTTCAGCATCACTTAGCAGTTGGCTCCACAGGCAACCCTGCATAGTAACACTTACATGAGTAGTAGCAGCAGAATCTACCCACCAAGTATCAATAGGTGCATAACTTAAACTAGCCTCAAAACAAACGAAAGTAAGAATTATACCTTTCTTTACACACCAAGTGGCATATTTGGTACAATCCTTCTTCATGTGTCCCACCTTCTTACAGAAGAAACAGGTTGAAACTTGATCCTGTTTCTTAGCCTTTTTTCTGCTGAGAAAGCATATCCGCAGTAGTATCACACTTTCTTTTACACTAAGAAGATGAAGCTATGTGCGCACTTTCAGTCTTATCTTGCTGCAGCCTCTCTTCTTCTTACACACAGTGAGATATAAGCTCATTTAAGGACCAAGTGTCCTTCAGAGTATTATAACTCACTTTGAATTGCTCAAAGTGTGCAGGAAAAGAGATCAAAATGAAATGAAAGAGTAAGTCTTCAGACAACTCTAACTTTAGTGCTTTCAATTTTGAAGCAAGATGTGACATTTTCATAATGTACTCCCTTATATTTCCTTTACCTTTATACCTCATGGAGACAAGTTTGCTCAAAAGACTACTTGCCTCCGCCTTTTCATTCTTAGTAAAGAATTTTTCAACATCCTTTAGGAACTGCTTGGCATCTTTGTCCTCAGTAATTGAGCCCCGAAACACCTCAGGAATTGAGCGTTCATGATCATAATGCTCATTCGATTGGATCTCTCCCACTTCTCTATTTTAACCTCATTGAGGTTTTCCGGAGTGAAAGTGGATTTCTCCTCTCAAAAAGCTATATCTAGATCCATACAATCGAAGACAATCTCCACGGTGTCCTTCCAAATTTTAAAGTTTGAACCATTCAGCATAGGAATACTGCTAATTTGTACAGAAATATTGGTAGCTAAAGCCATAGTTTCTGGATTAGAACAAAAAATATGCAGTAAACATTAGTTAAATAATGGAAAAAATCCAGATTGAGATATCTAGAACAACATTAATTTTCAATCTTTGGATAGAAAAATTAACTATAAGTGATACTCTCATTGCAGTAATCAAATATTGTCAAAATTCATGTCACACATTAAGCCTTTCTTTGGACCGACTTAATGCGCATATGAAAACTTAAAGTTTGCAACCTATTTATTACCGCATATATTTTCTATTAATTGGCCAAATAATAACCTTCCTTTGGGCCGATTATTGACCGCATAATTAATAAAAAATAAACAAAAGTGTGCAATACTTATTATTTGGCCAAACAATAAACTTTCTTTGGGCCGACTATTGTCCGCATAAATAATAAGCATTACTTTATTCTTTATTTGTTACCCAAACATGTATTTACCATCAATATGTGTATGTAATTCGACCAAATACAGACATTTCTTTGGGCTGACCAATATTCGCATAAATTACATATCATCATATTCCTAATTTTTTGAATAAATCAATTTTCACAAAAAAGGCTATTTTGGCAGCATAATGTTTAATCAATTTATTCCAAAACCAAATCTTTATAAAATAGATGAGTCTAGTAATCTAAATTGTTACTAGTTTTCTTATGTAACAATAAAAAAATACTTAAATTCCAAAAGGAATTAAATTTTAATGGTATTTTTTCAGTCCTTAAAGAAAGACATAGTTATAACTGTTCAACAAATTTATATGGCAAAAAAAAATTTTTTTTGATCCATTACAATTAGAATCAATCATTATGATTCAATTCATGCAAAAAGAAATAATGAATTTGTTAAAATAATGAATCCATATAGAATGGTATAAGAAAAGGTAAACAAACGAAGAACCTCCTTTTATTTTTTATTAAAAAAAATCGGATTCACACATTAAATCATAATGCATACAAAAAGCTTTATGATAAATATGCTAATTCTATGACAGTGTCTATAATCAAGAAATTAATTAAATTCTTTTAATTTTACGAATTAACAGCTCTAATATTTGGGATTGAGACACAGACAAAAAATGGTATGCACATATATAAAAAATGCAACAATTTTTTTTAATATACCTTTTGTATTCTTTACGTGCTCTTCATATACTATTTGTGTACTCTTTATGCACGTTTTATATACTCTTTTAGTTTCATTAACATGTGCTACGCAATCCAGAAGCAACACATATTTGAACCTAATTTCACAACCTCAAATTAAGATTCAAATTAAAATAAAATAAATTTATAATTTCTTAATGATTTAATCATAGACGGCTTTTATACCACTTGTTGGAATTTTCTCAGAATTCCTTAATCCAAAGATCATCCATGTTAAATCATTAAGAAAGAAAGTATTGGATGAGGAAGCGTACCTGAATTCATAAATATGAATCATGATGGGAAGCGTTTGGATCTTGTGGTTCTTTCGATCTTCCTCAATCAAAACCTTCCTATGCAGCTGAATTGTGACTCTTGATGGGGAAAGAGCAACAAAGGCGGCTTTGGTATATTGGGGACCGAAACCTGAAGGTCTATTTATATTTGAGCATGGCACTCATTAAACCCTAAAGTCCAAATAAAATAGTATCTAAAGTCCAAAAGATAATATATCTAAAATCTAAAAGATAATTATCTAAGGAACAAAAGATAATATCTGATTTTATTCTCATTTAATTCCAAATCGAAAGTAATAATGATTTATTCAATTTAGTATTTACAACAATAAATGAAATCACCATTATATAAGTCATTTAATTTGAAATAGTATAATTTGTGATTATAATTAATATACATATTACCCACAAACAAATTAAAAAATTAAAATAATTTCCTACCAGCTGAAACATTCTCCTCCAATCCCAGTTGCCAGTTCCCCATAGCTCGGTCTATCCTCTCTCTTGTTATGAAACCATTCCTCGGGTTGTTGCTGTACCAAATGAATATTCCCCGCTTTAGCTTCAAATCCATGAGGGCATAAGCATCTACCAGCAGCTTTCTAAATTCATTCTCACTTTGCTTTTGTGATGTCATTTGGGCCTATTGGGCTAATTTGCTTCACAGCAGATTATATCTTCTTAGATCGGATGCAACAAGCCAACAAGCAATTAAAGTCCACGAGGAACTAAATGCTTAATGACCAAGAAAATTAAATTATTTTTATATAAATATAATCATATGAAAAAAATAACCTGACATTGTCATTTCAATTAGATATTATATTTATATTACCATTCTAGTTCAAAGAATTAACAATAATAGTAATGTTTCAATACATGATTAGATTAGATGATATACAACACAGACACAGAGACAAAGTTTTACAAGGTTAGTCCATTCAATCATTTAAATCCTTTGTTATATACATATTTTCTCAATTATATTTCTCCAATTAAATTAAATACACTTTCGTAAAAAATTAGTTTCTTTCATGAACTGAAATTTTGTTTAAAAACTAAATAAGGTCAAAATGCGATTGTCATGTGAAGAATCGAATTTATTAGTATCTTTATCTTAAGCATGAATATACATATTTCTAAAATATGTGAATTAATAAATGTGACTCAACAAACGCTATATATTATATAGTCTATAATAATTTTGATATTTTAAAATATAAAAAAAAAGAGCCTAACAGAACCTTAACTAGTAAGAGATATAATGTTAATCACTACTATAAAAATAAACTCGGAAAGAAAAAAAAATTAATGCGGAAAGTTTCTAGCTAGGTTCAACTTGAATGTACACATGTCTGTGTACGTTTTATATATACATTGTATGTTGTACGTACAATAATAATAAAAGCACCCTTTGTTGATGAATCAAAAGGGAAAAGCCAGAAAAGCAGAAGCTCACTACATCAAATATATATGAGTTATTCAAAACGGTCGTTTTCTTTCATCACTGCTTAGACTTTTCACAACAACAAACATAAACTACTTTTATAGAAGTACGTAAAATAATATATAATTATATATATCCATGCTAAGTTATTATTAATTATGAGTTATTTATTATTATGTATGTGCATGTTGTTTTAAAATTGATCACATCTTTACAGCTTAGATTGCACCAATACAATTATCAAGATTATGTGTCTCTCCAAAACAGTTTATATCCATAAAAATCAAAATGGTCCTAATATATAATTAAGTCCTTTATTTAAAGTGTGATTTGAGAGGTACAATTATAATGCATGCATGCAATTCCAAATTAGTTCAATAGGAATATATATCACATTCACAATGTGACCACAACCAAAACCAAAACCAAAGCTATTATCGATCTTCACATATTTAACTATAATATATATTTTTTTTGAGTTTAATAATATCAAGTTGTTGTTTCTGAAGCTACAAAGAAAGGTCCACAAAGCAAAAAAAATAATATAGAGAAAAGTTTAGTTACATATATATGTCCATGCACGTTTGTGTGCTTGATATTTGTGTCAAACGACATTATATATTAATTTTGTAGGGCACAATAATGATAAAAGTAAGATTCTAATAATATATCCATATCCCTTGTAGTTGTAGAGTTAGGGTGATTTCATGCTTGATCGCATTAATTAGGTGCGATAATTAAAGCAAACCCTTGCTTCTTGTCAATTGAAAAAATGGATATATATTGTACTAATTACTAACAATGGGTCTTGCTTCTTGCACTAAAACTGCTTAAAGCACTTTTATGCCGCTTTTATTTTAATGTGACTTTTTTAATTTATTATTAAAAAATTATTTTCTCCAAATTATTTTTTTAGGTGTTACCATCTTGCTAGTTGCTACAATGACATTTGTCTTAAAAGAAAAAAGAGAAAGAGGATGAAAAAAAAATTTTTTTTTTTTGCTAAGAAAAAGAAAAGTGGAGGAGAATGAAGAAGTCACATGCACATTTATGTGGCTGATTTTTATCGTCTTAATAAGTTATTGAAACCGTTAGACTTAATTATGAAAAGAGTTGTTTATATAAAAGCAAAATGCTACTTCTCCTTTAAATTTTCAGTTTTTAGTCGATCTTTTAATTTAAATAATATTATTTAATTAATTTAAATACCTACTTTTATAGAAAATTATTTATTTTTTATAAAAAATTATTTATTTTTTAGTTTCTCTCTCTTCTAAAGGCTGAATGATGGACAATTTTTAAAGAATATTTAGTTACACCATATATAAAAGGACTATAAATATATATAACTATATAAGCATAATCAAACTTATTTTTAAGCTTTAAATCCTTATTCCCTTCAAAAATTAAATTAGAGTCTTTTTTAAAAGAGTAAGCTTTAAAGTTGAATTTTTTCAAATTAACATCCGTTAATTTTCTTTAAAAAATATTTTATTTATATTAATTTTAAATCTTAAATCATAACTCTTTTAATCTTAAATTTTTTAAATCTTTTAAAAATGAGAATTAATAAAATTTTAAAAAAAATAGTTAATATTAACTAACTAAAAGTTTTTTTTTATATTTTATTTTTTAAAATTAAAAATATAAAGAAAAAATTTTGTTAACCATCATAGGATTTAAAATTTATAATTTAAGAGGTAAAATTAAAAATTTATAATTTAGAACTTAAAATTTAAAATAAATAAAATAATTTTAAAAAAATTGACTAAAAAAAGTTCATTCTCTACTCTAATATTCATGTTTAAAATCATATGGTAGTATGTTTGTACTATCTCAACATTCACCATTGTTATGGATATGATTTATATGTATGTTACAGATGTTAGCGAAATCAATTTTAATTATCTAAGACGCGGAAAACGAAAGCATTATATATTACTTTACTGGGCCATTGCGATGGCTTGTAACGAAAGCAGGTTCACAATTTAATGAATTTATCTTATAACAAGTATGAAAATTACAAAAGAAGCCCTGAAGCAGTTGATCAAACATCAAAGGATGAAAACACCCGGAAGCAGTAGCCGCTTGGATAGTATGGGGAAATGAAATCTGGATAGTTTTCGTTCAAATTGAAAAAAAGGTTTGGGTTGAATTAGTCAAGTATGTCAGCTCACTCGTCCGTTTAAATAATTGGGATTCGAATTTCATCTTATTATATAATAATTTATTAGTCAATAATAAATTTTTAATTAAATAAAATTCAGATTCATAATAGATTAATCTTTGACCTGCGTCATTTTTAATCTACTCCATAGCATTGAGATGGAGATTCAATTCTAACTATTTTTTTCTTTTTCTACTTAACATTACTGTTTAGACATAATAATTTCTCCACCACTAAAAAACTATTGTATTATATATAATGCATGTTAATTAAAATATGTCAATTCAAGTAACCCTAATTTTCTTCGCTAATAAATTCCAATTTAAATAGTCTCCAAACAAGAGTTGCTCCCAAGTTCGAAATAATATTTCCTTTATTAGGATTATAATTCAAAAATCAATCACAAACAGTGCATATAAAAATTTAGAATGAAGCATATATATTAGGAAAAAATTGATTTAAATAATCTAGTGTTGCTTCAATGTGATTTTAATTGAGAATATATGAAAATCTATAGTTCTTCAAATGGAGAATTGTTTTGACATTGTTTCTCATCAAATTATAAACTTTTATAAATTTAAATAAATTGATATTTCATTAGATGTATGTGCCACTTTTTATAAACCATTGAATTTCATTAAATAAAAATTAAAATATCTTTTTAAAAAATAATATTAATAATAAAATATATTAATACACAAATAAATAAGGTAACATGTGAAATAGTAGTAGAAACCAATTACTTACTTTATATATATATATATATATATATATATATATATATATATATATATATATATATATATATATATATTGAAAATGTTCTTATTCATCTTGATTAAACCAAATTCATTTTCCTTTATCCACTCTTATTAACAAATAGCAATATGCCAATAAAATTGTATGGCACATGTGAAAACTTCGGTATAACTTATATATGATCAGATGATTGAATTCCAAAAGCTTAAGTTTTAGTCATCAGAGTTAGGTCCTTTTTGAGTTTTGACAACTAACTTTTGTTGCAAAATAATATCCAAAAAACAATCCCAAAGTAGGCGTTTGATTAATTAAAAAGTAGTTGTTGTCTTTACAGACTAGATTGCACCACTCACAATATAAACTGTACTATTTCTCATATATGATCGATCACGTTTGCGGAAACTTTTTATTATATAAGGTTACATCATGTGTTTTGATCGGTGAGTACGACAGACTTTTTATTGAAATCTTAGGTTAATAGAGCAACATATGCATAGTAAATTAATATATATTTCTTGATTTATTTTAACTAGAAATTTTAAATTTAAGTTCTAATAAGAATAGAAAAGAAAAAAAAAATCGTTGATTGATATCGAATTGATTGATCAAATCGAATTACTCGGATTTCTTATTATATAAATTAAAATATGAATGCTGATGGTTTTATGAGAATAAAATGTATAAAAACAATAATAAAAAAAAAACCCAGTTAGGTACTTAGGTTAGATATCTTTGGTCTTTAATCATTTAATTTATTATATAGAATTATCAAATTGAACCAATTTGATGATCTAAAGCCTCTATCATTGAAACTTTGAAAATCATATCAAGCAAGTGGGCTAGCTCTCTAAAGGCATTATTATCAAAATATATTTCGCTAAATAAATTACAATATAACTGTGAACTAATTAATTATTTGATTAGTTTGTTTGATATTTAATTTGTTGGTTTCTCACACAAAGAAGAGGGACCTTAGTTTTATTTGGTAATGGTAACGTCATGTGTGGCAACATGTTCGTGATGTCTTAATTTTATCGACGCGAAAGCCTCGCATGCGACACTATACATTATTGTGCATATACATGGTACATGAATATTTCATTGAGCTCGTACTTTAAAAGTTTAAAAGCAGCTGGAAGATACTTTCTCTAAATTAAAATGGGAGTCAATCGATGATGGATTCATCTTGCATATTTAATGCGTGGGAGAGGAAGAAAACAAAAAATTAAAGTGATGATGCTCAAAGTTTTGCTTAATTGGTAGAACTTACTTTGCATTTGTTCATTTTTTACTAAACTTTTTTTACAATGCTACCTTAAAAAAACTAACTATCAATGAGCAAAAAAAAATTATTTATACATTAAAATCAACTATTAAAATTAATCATTGTATATTTGTATACGAATATATATGTTATTTAATTTATTTTTAATATATATTTTATTTTACAACATATATTTTATACTAATGGCTGATTTTAGTAATTGATTTTAGTATATACCTAGCATAAATAATTAACAATTACCTATATATATAAATACATATAGAAATACGAAAAAATATAGTGATGGATAATTTTTTGTTATATTAATATGAAATTATTTGATTATTATGTGAAAAGTTTGATTATTATTCTACGTAAAAAAGATTATTATTTTGTTGGCCTTTCACTTTATTAAAAATATGTGTGTTAAATAATATCTATAAATCTACACAAATATAATGAATAATTTGCGTTCCATAATAGTTAAAGAAAAAAATTAACGAAATAAGAAAATTAACGAAATATATCTTATAATTAAGAATGTGTAAAGATATGTTTTTGGATACGTTTTATGGGTGAGTGTGAAGATTTTTGCCGTCATCCCTACTACCAATGCAAGAACAAAATTATGAGGCTTGAAGTGGTTGGAGTGTTACAAGACGTTAATTAAGTAACACCCAAAAGTGAAAACTCTATATTTAGTGTTTAATTGGATTTAGAAAATATTATGATAAAAATATATTATGTAATAAATATAAAATATTTTATACAATTATATTTAAAATTAAGTAATCTTTATGTGTTAGTGTGAATTTAGATTTTATAATAACAATAAAAGCAAAATATATATTAGCTCCATGATATCTCAAATTGAGTTTATTTTAAAATAAAAAAGGTCAAAAAACCAAATATAATTTACTTGTTAACTTTTGTTCTTTCCGTGTGCTTCTTAGTAATAACCTTACATGTTCTACTTCTTAGTAATAAACTATATAATTCTATGAATCGGATCAAACGTACCAATTCAAACCAAATCAATTGAGAATTGATGATTCAGCACAAAATATCTATTATCAGTGAAATGGTTCAATTTTTTTTATTAAAAATCAGATAATGTAACTTAAAAAATCATTTTTTTAAGATATATATATAATTGTATTAAAAAATTATTATATCTCATCATTTAATTCAAATTGAACCTTATCAAACTTTTAAACTTTTAACTTTATTGATGTACAATTTAAAAAACGTGAACAGGTTATGTAACTTGTGTTCAAGCTCATGCTTCGAGTGTAGCGTTGGTTAAGGTGAGCGAGAACTGAGAAGAGTCGAAAGAGAATACTTAGAGCATGCAAAGATCAGAAATGAGTATGAAAACTACTGATGAATTTCACTGAATTAAATTGTACAATGAGATTTATATACATCACAGAAACAGTAACTAATATCTAACTCTAAATCAACTTGGGTTGGTCGAATGGTCAGTTCACTCGTCTATTTAAGTAAGTGTCGAAAGTTCGAATCTTGTCTTGTGCATGCAGCAATTCATTGGCCAACAGCAGACCCTTAAATGGAGCTCAAATCTATGACGGATTAGTTCTTACCTATCGAATTAAAAAATACCGTGGGACAATAATAATAATAATAATAAATATATACGTATATAGATAATTGCTCCCATTAGTCACCAAAAAAATTGCTCCCATTATTATAATTCATTTGCCCCCTCCCCCCACTTTAAAAAAAAATGGGATGCGTAAGAAAATTCTATTATTAAATATTAATATAATGATAACAATTATTATATCATATAAATTTAAAACAAATAATAATAATTCAGTTAGTTAGTTATCTAAAGTCAAATATAACTTTTCAAATATAAATGAAATAAATATATATATATATATATATATATATATATATATATATATATCCCTTATTTACTTTTTATTTTTGATTTAATTTATTTTTGGTCTTACATATAATAGTTATTTTTGTCGAAAAGGTTTTTATAATAAATATTATAAAATATCAAGAGATATTATCTTATTTATATTTATATATAAAGAGAATTGTGGTTGTTTGATCTAAAATTTTATTTTTTTTTATAAATTTTTTGTCTCTCACACAATTTTTGTAAAAATTAAAAAAATAGTTAATTTGAGTTATATTCTTTATAAATTCTTTAACCATCGAGCCATATTTTTTTTTTTTGTATTATATAAAAAATAATCAACTATAATTTGACAGATATGAAATTCTTAATAAGGTGCTAGTATTAATAATAAACGAATTAGGTAATAATACCAAAAACATTAAAATGAGAAAAAATACTTTTAATATAAATTAATATTTTTTTAAAGTCTTAATTATATTTATTTATTAGAAGTTTGACTAACTAATTTATTCCAAGATTTAAAATATCTATATATATTTATATTAATTTTTTATTATTTTTGTATATTATTTTTGCCTCTATTATTATAATTTTTTGGATACATCATTGCTAGCAGCAACTGCAACATAACTAACTAGGTTAAGTACGATTTTGGTTTCTAACGTAGAGGTTGGAATTTTTTTCGTTCCAGGCCTTTTTTTCCTACAAAATGGTCCCGAAAGTTTAACTTAATTTTAAAATCGTCCTTTGGACGAAAATACCCTTCCCCCTTCTTTTCCAAATCAACCAGAAGCAGAGGCGTAGAGGCACAAGCAAAGGCAGAAACAGAAGCAGGCAGAAACAGAAAACAGAAGCAGAATCAACAACAGTCAAACAACAACAACAACCAGAAGAACAACAACAAATAAAAATAACAATGGATAATGGAATCAGAGCAACAACAGAAGAAAAAGAAGAAGAAGAAGAATGGCGACCGACGACGGCGACGGGACATGGCTCGATGACAATCGACGACGGCAGTTCGCGATGAGGATGACGGCAAGGTGTTGCGATCTGGACGCGGTCTCCCTCAGTGTCTCTGTTCCTCTCTTCTCTTTCTCTCTCCATCTGCTCTCTCCTCTCTTGCCTGTGTGCTGAGAAAGAAAGGAAACGGCGAGATCTGGCGGTGAAGAGCAGCGGCGGCAGCAAGGAGCAGCGGCGGTGGCGAAGAGATTCCCCACCTTCTCTTCTCCCTTCCCCCTTCCCCCTCTTCTTCTCTGGAAACACCCTCCAAGCGCGACCTTCCCTTTTTCTTTTTTCCGTTTTTTTTTTATATTTTTTTAGTTAAGAGTAATTTGGTAATAAAAATAAAAATTTTGGTAAAAAGAAAATTTTAAAACTAAGTTAAACCTTCGAAATCATTTTGTAGCAAAAAAAAAAGGTCAAAAACAAAAAAAAATCGATTTCTACGATTAAAACTCAAAATTGTACTTAACCCTAACTAACTCATACACACTTCAATTAGTTATGCATGTACTAATTTATCATATTTTCTCCTGTTAGCCGAGTCTTATTCTCCACAATTTGTGAGTTGGTTATGATGGCTTGAGTCAATAAAACTATTACTCATTTAAAAACATATTATTTTGGCTCGACTCGGATAACTCGCAAATAGAGCAGATATAAGTTAGCTAGTTCATCTCTTTTATTATTATTATTGTTATTATTATTATTATTATTCTCTCGTTTGTCTGTGTATTCAAATGATGCACTGTCGTCATTATATTAATTATTGTATTCAGATACACAACAACAATTAAGTAGCCAGACTATAAGAGTGAGATATGATGAGAGAAAAATGATTTGAGTGTTTTCATATTTACACACTATAAAAATATGGTTGATTAGCTATTATAAAAGAGTCGTAAAATCATTGCTAATCTGATATAAAATATAATTTATGATGGATTAACTACCGTCTAGCAATTAATGCTTTCTTCGCAAATTACAAGTCGCAGATCAGTGAAGCAAACACAACAGTTGCTAATTCATCGGAAAATTTTTTAGCTACCGAATAAATAGTTGCAAATCCATCACTAAAGTAAAAGCTAATTCCATAGAAGAAATAGACTAAACGGTAGTCATTAATTAGCAACAAACTCTATTGTAGCAGACTCATCGCTAAATGCAAGCTAATTTTGTAGACAAAATGGAATTCTTAGTTGACGCTAATTAGCGAGAAATTTTTTCAGACCTAACTCATCGCAAGTTGTCCGCTAATATGATCGCAAATCTGTCACATTTTGTAGCTAATCTATAGCTAATCTTTGGAAATTCTTAATCAAATTTGTAAAAGTTTTGTCGCTAAACCAAAGCCATTCTAAATGAAAAAGCAAAGTTACAAAGTAGTCACTAATTTCCTAGGAAAGAATATGTATTCAATTAGTTGCAATACTATCACAAATGTCATCGCAAATTCCTTTTAACCTAATAACAAATCGATAGGTATCTCACAAATATTTCAGTCGCAGTGGAGTTTTTAATTTGTCACCATCATCAACAACAAATATGTCGTTAATGTTTCCCAGAATATTAGTTAGAATACCAATTTTGTCGCTATGCTAAAATAAACCTCATATTTTTTATTTTAGTCATTGAACTAAAAAATTATAACACGCTTACAAATAACATTAGTTCATTAAAATTATACATATTTGAAAAAGTTCAAGCCATGTTTAAAGAAATCAGATATTAAAGCTTAACCTAATAATAACAAGCCTTTGGATTTGATCAAATGCTATTCTATCTATTCAATAGCTCTAAAAAATATGACTAAATTAGCAAACTAATAAAGAAAAAGGGTCAGTTACATATCATGTAAAAGCAAGTATTCACTCAATTCTTTAGAGATGTTTCAATATGGCTGCACAAATATAATCCTACTTCTATTAAATTCATTATACGTTACACATCTCAATTTCTCATTGCACATTGAAAATTTTAAGAAAATAAAAAATACAAACAACACCTAAGACTTATCATATTAATTGCACAAAAAACATGTCTCCCAGTTCCACATTCAGTTTCATCAATGTTATCACTTATACTATGATCAAACTACAAAAATATCAAAGAAAAATAACATCAGTAAATAACATCTTAGAGAAAGGCTAATCAAAGAAAGGCTCCAAATACATCTTAGAACAATTTTCTAACACTAACAATGTCACAAAATTCATCATCCATAGCATAGAGTTGTGGAAATCATATGTCAGGGGAAGCTCATGATTCTACAGAACAAAAAAAAAGTATATACATAAAACAATAAGAAAATGCAGAAATATCAGGGTGCGTTTGGTTTGCGTTTTCACTTTTTGTTTTCATTTTTAGTATTTTCTATTTTCTGTATTTTGTGAAGGAAAAATAAAAACAGTGAAAATAATATAATTCTATTTTCTGTTTTTACTTTTTCCTTCACAAAATTTAGAAAATAAAAAATGAAAACACAAACCAAACGCACCCTTAGCTTTTTCATATGTTTTTTATGCGTGAGCATCTTATACCAATTTTCTGCTTATTTTTTAGTTAAATTTAGTTAGAATTTAGTAAGTTTAATTATATTTTAGTGTTAAAATTCTCTTTGGATACTACTTTGAGTTGTTTTAGTATTTTTATTATTTCAGGTGAAATTCAGATCAATTTGGCAGAGTTTTGTGCAAAAAAAGGAGGAAGAAAGTGGATGTTGTCAACCCTGGCCTTCTTGTACTCCAACAAGCATAACTTGAGCTACAGAGGTCTAATTGGCACGGTTCTAACGGCGTTAGAAAGCCAACTTCCAGAGATTTTCAATGATATATAATAGTCTATAATTTTTTTCTGGAATCACTGCCTTGAAGGGCGCTAAACGCCGAGCCTAGCTTTTAGTGCCAGGAAGACAAAACCGAATGGGAACTCATTGCCTCGCCTGGCGCTAAATGCCAATTCTGGTGCTAAACGCCATAAGTGCAGACCAACCTCACCCAAAAGAGCATCTTTAGCTAGATTTGGATTTTTATTATTCTATTTTATTTTATTTTAGTTATTTTTATTTACAAATGGGATCTTTTAGGTCTACAATTTATTATTTTATTTTAGTTTCAAATCAAAATTATGTTAGATATAAAAGGAAAAAGATTTAGCCCTTGGGGCTCACTTCTCCTGGGGGAGGGGGGATCTTGGCACTTCCACACGTTTCACTTTTCAAAACCCTTGTTTTCTTTGTAAGTCATGAGCCACTAAACCTCCTCGATTAAGGTTAGGAGCTCTGTTTATTTCTATGGATTAAGACTATTGTTTTTCTATTTTAATTAATGTATTGATTTAGTTTTCAAGGATTGCTTTCATTCTTCATCCCATAAATCTGGGTAGAATGACAGTATAACCCTTATTCTATATGTATTCTTGTGATTCTCGACAAATTTATCTCGCTTGAACAACAGTTTGAAAGCAAATTCCTCCTAAATTGCTAATTACTTGAACTAATCGGGATACGTGACATATAATCCTCTTAGTCTTGGATAATTAGGGCTTCTGTGGTCATAAACTAGAATTTCTCTTAACCCTCTAATCTAAATTAAGTGACCAAGATATTGGCGGTTGATTTGGGTTAGAGGAGACTAAATCACTAAGACATTAGGGTTTAGTCAATTAAAGTTTGCTATGAAATGAATCTTGCATGATTAAAATAGTCGGTAAGAAAATTTAATCCGAATGAATAAACCACTCCGAATCCTTAACTGTTTTCTCTCATATATTTCACACCACTTTTATTGTTTGCTTTCAATTCTCTGAATTTATTGTTTAATGCGTTTTATAACCCTCAAAACACAACTTTCTGCTTGCCTGACTAAGTAAGTCATTCGACCATTGTTGCTCAATCCATCAATCTTCGTGGGATTAACCCTCACTCACCTAAGGTATTACTTGGTACGACCCAGTGCACTTGCCGCTTAGTTTGTGGGTATTCGAAATCCCACACCAAGTTTTTGGCGCCGTTGTCGGGGATCGACTGTGATTGACAACTACTGGTTGTTTTTTTTATTTCTTAGATTAGGCGTTTTTGCTTCAATTTTATTTAATTTATTTCTTTAAATTTTTGAAAAAAAATTTGGTTTATTTTATTTAAAAAATTTTTCTCTTAATTTTTGAAATTAAGTTTGGTATCCCCTTAGTTATTTTATTTTTCCTAGTTATTTTACTTATTGAGTTCGAATTTTATACTTCTTTTTGCTTATTAGTTGTTTTATTTTCTCAATTATTCAATTTATTCTCTTATTTTATTTTTCTTTTATTTTCATTTTCCTTTATCTTTTATTTTCTTTTCTTTTTTTATTATCTTTATTTTTATTTATTTTATTTCTTTTAAAATATATATATAATAATAATAAAAAAATAAAAATTCTTGCTGTTCTTTCTTTTTTGCTTGTCTGTTTACCACATGGTGCGTTTAATTCTGTTTGGTATTTTGTACTAAGAAAAAATAATGGAGAGAGATCACATGGGTTACTACTCACACCCAAAGAGTGATTCAAATTACTATGGATGGAGGAATTATTCGGACTTTGGTTGGGAAAGTCAAGACCAAAGAAACTTCAGTGCTCCATGTTCCATCTATCAAGAACCATCATCTCCTCACTCATATCAAGAACCACCTCTCTATCCATATCAAGAACCATCATCTTCTTGTTCATATCAAGAACCATCACCTCCTTATTCCTACCAAGAACCATCGTCTTTTGATCTTGCCTACCAAAAACTGCAGTGAACAACAGATAAAATTTTGCAAAAATTTTCAACCTCGTCCCCTGCTTACTCATATAAAAAACCTTCACCACATGAGCTTGCTTTAGCACAACTCTCTCAAAATCCACAAAATCCATTTCACACTCCACAAAGCCCCTTTCAAAATACACAAAATTCATTTTACAACCCACAAAACTCCTTTCATAACCCCCAATTCACCCTTAACACAGTACCCACATATCCACAAAATTCTCGTCTCTGGAGCTAGCTGTAAAACAACTCTCTCAATATGTCAACATCTAGGTTCAAGAGTATAGGGCCTCAAGAAGAAATTTAGAAGTACAAATGACTCAGATGACACAATCTCTTACTGAGGGAAAGGCCATGAGCTTGAAGAGTAGAATAGTGCTTAGCAAGAACAATGAATGTCAACTTGAGGCGGCAAAGGAGGAGTTAGAAGTGCAAGAGCAAGATCAAGAGGCCCTTGTATCAAGTGAAATTCTAATAAAGAAGGAGGTAGTGGAGGAATACAAACCTAGGATTTCATATCCGCAGAGGCTACAAGAGGTGGCAAAAGAACATGTAAAGTCCCTCTCAAAAGAATCATTGCAAACTCATACAAAAAGATAGGAGAGTAACCAACGGAGTCCATACTCCAATGAATCAAGGAAGTGCATGGTGGTTGGTTTAATTAAACCGCCAATCCAAGAAGTTCTTGATGAAGGAGACACTCTAACCATTACACAATACCAAAGTTCTGAAATCAAAGAGGTGAAGGCCATCAAGAAAAGCACTGAAAAGGAGATTGTGACCAAGAAACAAAAGACAATATCCATGAAAAAGAGAAGGTCAGCAAAAAGTAATCCAACCCCTACCTCAACAAGCAAGGTGAATCAAGCTAATAACAATAAAAGAAAGTTTGTTAGGAGAAATTCAAATCCAAGGGCACTAGTTTTCTCCTCTCCTCCCTTAGAGTCATCTCTTTTGACCAATTGAAAGAAGAGGAAGAAAATTCAAGAATAACTGTCAAGCTAGTGACGTTGAAAGAAACGCTTGTTGGGAGGCAACCCAACCCTTAGTATCCTTTGATTCCATGCTCAGTTTAATTTTTATTTATTTTTGATAATTATTCTTAGTTTTTTCTTGGTTTAATTTTGTTTGTAGTCATGCAAAGTGCTTAGAATAGAAACAGGAGAAATCTGGAGGAAGAGCAGAGTACCTAGGAGAGCATTCCACTCGAATTGCTCTGGCATTAAACGCCAGGTAGACGTTTAACACCCACAAGAGACATAAATTAGAAGGCTCTCTTATCTCATAGGGCACTAAATGCCAGCTAGCCGTTTAGCGCCAAAGCCCTCATCCAAAAAAAATATTTACTTCTCCTTGCCTTTATATCACTCCCTTCTTTCTTTTGCAATACTTTCTTGTTTTTACTCATCCGTATGCTTCTTATGTTCCTTCCCATTTTCAGTTTTTCTTTACTTGGAGACAAGCAAATTTTTTAGTTTGGTGTTGTCGAGCGAGTTCTCTGTTTATCTTATTATCAATGGCACCAAAAGGAGGTTAATCATCTTCACGGAGGGGGCAGCCACCATGACGATTGAGGTGGTTTTGTTCCTTTTATGCTATTTTCCTAACTATAGGGGATGATAGGGGAGGACGATAGGAGACAGTGAGTCTCTAACTATAGGTATGAGAGACTGATTTTTGGTGTAGAAAGTATTGAGGAGAGAATGTGAATGAGGGTTAGATCATTTGGGGTTGTTTTAAGTAACAATTTTTATTTGTGTTTCTCTTTATACGATGGTCGCTACAATGACAAAAGGAAATTACTATAGAGATAATGGAATTTTCAATCTTTGATTTAAAGTACTAAAAATGACGTTTATAAGCAATTTTTTATTTGAAATAATGGAGAGGGTGTTTATATGTGCGTTTTCAATTTTTGGAATTAAACGCTTTTTTAAATTAATATAACTTGTTTTGTTTTTTTGAGTTACTATCTTTTTTCTTTTTGTTTTCAAATTTTCATTTTGATTTTTTTGAAAAAGAATTTAAAAATTTTAAAAACTCTTTTATAAGATAGATAAGATTTTTTTAATATACACGAAAATATGTATGTAAATGTCAATGATCTTATATTAAAATAAATAAACTAAAATAATTTGTATTACTTTTTTATTTTAAGAATATTTTTATATTTTATAATTTATGTTTTCATAACTAAAATTTCATAAATAAGTTCAATTTAAATATGCATTACTGAATATTTTGTATATAATAAAATTTATTTAAAATATAATTTATAGAACAATATATATCATATAACAAATAGTAAGCACGATATTTGAATCTCATTTCATGTATGCAACAATTCATTAACTAGTGACAAATTGTTACACTACAACAGAGGCGCTGCTTAGCGGCGGTTAAACCGCCGCAAAATCAAAGACCGGCGGTTCAGTAGACCGCCATGGATATGAGTGCCGCGATTGGGTTTGGCGGCGAATTCCAGCAACCGCTGGTATAACCGCTGCTGAATCAAATTTTTGCGGCAATTAATTTAGCGGCTATACAAGTATTAGAATTTAGTCTATTTTCACCGGCGGTTACGAACCGCCGCTAATTTCAATACAAATTTAAAAAGAGAATTCCTTTTAAAAAACGCTGATTTTTTTTTTGTTTAATTTTAAAGATAAATTTTTTGGCCTTTTCTGGATTTTTTTAATGCTATAAATATTAATATTTTTCATCTATTGAATATAACTTGTGGCTGAAACAACAAAATTAACTGATACATCCTTTGCACTAAACTCAAAAAGTATACAAAATTAAGATATAGAGCAACAGCTGTAGGCACATATAGTACGCATTGAAAAGGTGTGTACAACAGGTGTCAATCAAGCTCTTAAATAACTATCAAGTTATATTAAAAGGAAACTAGCATACTATAAACCCTCTTAGATAACTATTAGGAACTGGCTGAATGATAAAGCAATCATCAACATTCGCAATGATTAATAGTCACCTTTCACAACAGCCTCCTCATTTAGCCGCTCATATCCTTGCCCTTCACTGAGTATCTTCTTCACCACTTTCTTGTCATCAGTTACTTCAGACACAGTCTTCCAAGAGACTAACTCGAGAGTAATCTGCAATGTTGCATTTTGTGGAACTGCTCCTTCATCACCATCTGTTGGCTTCCCTTTCTCACCAAATCCATCTACAAATCCAAGAAATCAATAAAATTATCAATTAAGTAACAAAGTAGAGAACATAAAAAATATTATTGAACTCTTCTAAAGATGGTGACATCGCCAAATTATTCTGTAAACAACTTACATTGTGGCTTCACTGTCAAAATAACTTTCTCTCCCTTCTTCATGGTTTTAACAGCCTTTGACAATGCAGGGCAATAGTGACCTACCATTGATTAAAAGACAGTCTTAGATATACTGCAAATGAAAATAATATATTACTGTCGACAGAAATTAAATGCAATTACCCTCTCTGATGCTGAACTCCACTCCATCAGACTTAGCCACAGCCTTTCCATCTTCCAGAAGAACCTCATACTTAACTATATTATCAACCAATACAGTATCAGTTACGGCTAAGCTAAATAATGCAGGCCTAAATCAAATGAAATAAACTAAATGATAAATATCAATATACCTAATACTTCATCAGGATCCTTGGGGTTTTCCCATCCTTCCCCCTCCTTAAGTATTTTTTTAAATATACCACCATCCTTACATATGTCCTTTACACTAGTCCAAGGCAAAAGCTCGACATTAAACTGGAGTGTTGCATTCGGAGGAATAGTTGGAGGGGAGCCAGATGCACCATAGGCTAGCGCAGGAGGGATGGTGAAAAGAGCATTTTTCCCCTTTTTCATGGTTTTAATGCCTTCATCCCATCATTTAATTACTTGCCCTGCACAAAGATGACATCAGTTACAAACACTTTCAACGGATAACTGAGGTTACTGACATAGTTTCATGCAATCTTCACACCAGTTCCACAAGAGTGATGACGGTGAACCCCTATTCGACACCATATCACTGAAAAACCTTTTATAACTACAAACATGTACATACTATAAACAACCTATCCTAGTCATAGTCTGTGTACTAAAAAGGTTCTATCTTATTTTCAACCAGTAATATGCACTAAAATACAAAAATAAATTTAATTTCACAAATTGACACACTAAAGTCATACAACACAATAACTAACATAATTGAAAGTTCAACAAATCATCATAGGTCAACAAGAAAGCAAATATCATCAATCTGTGTTGAAAATCAACTATAGGTGTAGCAAATACAACGTCACTTTCATTACAAAAATAAAAGCATTGTCATTAATGAAACTTGCATAAAAAATGGAAGAGCAGAGCAAACTAGGCAGTGTCCGTTGCTGGTTGAGTCACCCCAAACTTCACCAATAGTTTATTCAATGCCTCAGGGGAGCAAACTTCATACTTGACCTTTCCAGAAGGTGAGAATTATTAGCAATCTGCATGATTTTACATTATTTTGGCTTGGGCATATTAAAAGAGAAGAAGAACATGCCTGGCGTTGCGGTGGCAACATTTCATGGAGATGCCGGTGCGTCTTGTAAGTCAAGATTTTGCTTCACCCCCTTTTGTCCTCTGTTCATGGCAAGACCAAAACCAAAATAAAAGACTAAATTGAAACCAAATCAAGAAGAAAAAGGTATAATGTGAACCAAAATTGAAATCTAAGACCAAATTGAAAGGGGAATTTTTCAGATCCCAACAATCTGAACCAAAAGTATGCAGCGATTCTGTCTCAGAACCACTTGCCGGTAGCTTTTCAAATAAATCCAAAGCTAGTGAAATCAAACGACTGATTAAGTAAAAGGAAGAAACCACAGAGGAGCTCAAACAAAATATGTATCTTCAATAATTAATATAACGAAAATAGTTGGAACTAGACCTATGAAAGAATGCTCAAAACTAGAGGAAATATCAAAGCTGTTGGCAGCACATTAACAAATAAGGATAACATAGGAACAAAGAGAATGTGCAGCATGGCATATTCAATGCAAACAAACCTGCTCCAAATAACTTATAAAATTCTACTCATTGCAGATCAAAATAAAATCCATAGTTCTATATTTCTATATTAAAATAACCATGTCATCATCAAACTGAATTAAAAACTACAGTTTATGGTGTAATATCTAAAGCTGAGAACTTATATTTCAAGGGAAAGGCTAGGAGAAGGCATGCAATGACAGTAAAACTTGTTTACATGCCAAACATAAAAACAAGAGAAACACATGGGACGTGATAGATCAAGATAAACCAATGTCTGATGAAATTAGAACCAATATAATGAACAATCTATGCATCTGTGTATTAGCAACTTATTTGTTCAACTGTATAGCAAACTACAGGGCAAGAACCTAAATACTATAATATGCATTTCAAGGATAGCAAACTACAGGGAAAGAACCTAAATACTAAATGTTAGGGGATATGACCACACTAACACATATTTGGAGATTTAATATTTGTCATCTGGCATAACAAATTTAGCAATGAAAACACTCACAAAGTCACAATGTACTCAAATATCGTAACATTACAAGAAGGAAGCAAAGATCAAGTAAAAAGAACATAAAAGGAAGTGCATTACCTTAAGCGGATCAGTTTCCCCCTCCAGTTCCACCATAACAGGAGCATTCATACTGCCATTTAAGAAGGAGCATTTTATGTCATCACAAAGAAAAAAATAATAAGCAAAACCTTAACCTTAAGGTTAATTCTTTTTCATCTTCTATTTTCAATTCTAACTACAAAACTACCATCTCATTTTTTTATCCCCAAATTTGCTTACTGATTGCAAGATAAACAAAACAATCAACCATGAGATGGCATTCTTGTGGTAAATATTGAACACAACAAATTCTTTCTAAAGCTACACAGACCCTAAACATCAGGGAGTTAGAATGAAACCTGATTTGGAGAGCATGGGTACCCAGAATCCGGGCACGCTCGTACTTGGTCATGTACTTCGAAGTCTTTCGAGGCCACTCCACCGGTTGTTCATCTTCCTTGTCATCGATCTCAAGAGGCTCTCCAGTTATGTCTTCATTTTTGTTGTTATCAACATCCTCCTCTGCCCCCTCCTGCCCATCAAAATCAAAGAATCCACCAATAAATTTTATTGAATCATTCAATCCCATGTTCCATAACCATATATACTTGTATAAATTAAAAACAGAAAGTACAAATCAAATTCAGTACATTCAAATCCCTAACTCTAAAAAGACACAATTAACCCCAACTAATAGAAGATATAAGGGGAAACAAGGGTTTCATGATCTGTGGCGGAGAGGTGAAAGGTCGACGCCGGGGAGATAAGGACAGATGGCAGCCGCGCGACTCCACAACCACACAGAGGCATAGGGTGAATCGGAGATTAGGGATTTCACGCACCGTGGATGAGGGAGTATGGGTTTCATGCACCGTGGAGGAGGCACGAAAGCATGACACTAGACAGAGGAAGATGGATTTAGTGGCCAATCAGTGAACAGGGCTGACCCAGAACACGACGTAGGGTTTGAGAACGTCGTTCTTCCAGTTCACGTTTTCGAGGTGCTTGGCTGAGACGATTGTGAGGTCCCGGTCAGCCGATTTCGACGGAGGAAGCTGTGATGACGCCATTCGAGAAAAGGGGGAAAAGGAACCTATGTATCTCTCGACTGAGATAGAGAAGAAGATGAATGGAGAGTTTCGCTAGATGTAACAAAGAAAATGAAAATGAAGATTGGGGTTTTTTTTCTCTAATGAAGATTGGGGCTTTTTTTTCTCTTTATCTAATATAATAGGATAGATGATAATTTCGGCAGTTTGTTCCAAATCTGCCATAAATCAAATGATATGGTGGCTGAGGAATTAAACCGCTGCAGTAACTGCCCAAGATCACCAGATAGTGGCATTTATTTAAACTGCCCCAAATTTGTCGCCGCTAACTCCCGCTTCTGTTGTAGTGTTAAACAAACTGTTAAGCACTTTTACGAGTTTGATTTTAGAGTCAAATACCTATTTATTTAAATCAAGTAAATGAGCTAGTCCGACGAATTTGGCTCATTTCGACAATCCTAATTAATTCAAGAGCTAACTCAAATTAATCTTTTTGAATAAATTCTAAAATGGTTTTAATTAATAATAATACTTGTACGATCATATGCAAATAAATTCTCATATATAACAATTTTATTAGCTTATCTATTATATATTTTTTTAGTATATTCTGTGATTAAAAATTATCAACATTATGCTCCCATTTCTTAAAAATATTAAATTTTTAAATTTGTCTTTAAATTATATTAATTTAAACTTCAATCCAAATTAACAACAAACTTCCCATTAAAAATAACAATAAATTTGTGATCTAATTGAAAAGAAAAAAAAAAACTTTTTTAAGAAAAAGATTTTGATTTTGAGTTATTTGTAAAATTTTTTAGAATTGACATCTTGCTAGAATATTGTAAGTTATTAATTATTAAAAATTAGCTAGCTAATTATTAGTCACGACTTTAGGACTTTAATTATTCTTTCATTTAAATAGTTTTAGATTAGTGATAAATTTATGACAAATTATATTAGAGTGTTTGACAAATTTGCTTCAAAATTTTCATGAATTTTCTATGGATTTATATAGAGGTTAGTGAGTAGTAGCAATATGAAATAAGGACAGAATAAGGACGACTAACGTGTTTCCTCACAAATTAGTAGCAACATGAAATAAGCGAGGAAAGTCTATCAGTTGTTAAGCGATCGTTAATTCCTCACTAAATAAACTTTTAATTAGTGACTCAATTGCGACCAATTACTTTTAAAATTTTCTCAATTAGATTTAGATTTGTTATAACTCTGTGACGGATTTCCAATGAGATTAGCGAGTAATTTGTTACAAAATAGGTAGGATATAGCTTTTGCTTTGCAGCAAAATTGCAGTTGCCAAGTCGCTCGCTAAATGTATTTCGTCCGCTAATCAGCGACTTGAAATCAGCGAACTAAGTGTGTCAGTTGTTAAACGCTACTTAGGTCCTAGGCGCTTAATATCCGTATTTCTACTTTAGTGACTAATTAGCAAGGAACACTTCCTTAGCCGAATGATTTATTTGTTGCGATGAGTTAGCAACGACTGTTTTCTGTCGCTACCCTAATTTTAAATTTTACAATATTATGCGACGAAATAGCGAGAAACTAGTTGCTCGCTAAAAATAAAAATTTTGGTGGCAAATTAGTTAGGAAATTGTCCATCACAAAATGCATTTCAAGTCTTTGTGACGGATTAGCTAGGAACATTGTTCCTCACTAATTAGCCTTTTCACACAAAATTTATTTAGCGACAAACTAGTGTGCGAATTGTTTCTCGCTAATTGTATATCAAACACTTGCGACGGAATAGTGACAATAATATCCTTCGCTACTTTACTTTTATTCGGTTGAACTCCTAAGTGACTGATTTGCTACAATATTGTCACTCGCTAATTAATCTGTGATAAATTAGCGAGGAAACTTTTTTGCTCTTTTTTTAGCTACAAAAGTCAATTTGCGAGAACCAAACTTACTCGTGAATCTCTCGCTAATCAGTCGTTTTTCTCAAGTTCGGATATTTTGTGACCGTTCATTAATTTTGTCGTTAATGTGTCACTAATTCCTCACAAGTTAGTGATGGATTAGTGACAAAAAATATTTCTCACAAAAATTTGTTGCTAATTTGTCAAATTCTTGTAGTGACAGGCAAGACTCGAAACATTGAAGGTTTTATTTTTGCAGGCAGGCACTATATGCAAAAATAGGTTGTAGTTTTTTTTTATTGATGGAAGAAAACTTTCATTCACCGAAATAGCCAAATGGCACTTACAAATTGCAAAATACACATTAGATATGAAACTAAACAAAAAAAAAGAAAAATTCTATGTTGAACTATGATTTGAGAGGAGGCGCAAAGTTCGATTACAAAGAATCTTATAAGGTAGAAACAGAGATAAATCATAATCTCTTTTATTTTTAATTCTATACATAAAGTGCTGCAACACAGAAAAATATCATCTCTTCTTCTTTGAATAGATCCAAAGGCCTCTCGAATCTAAAAATATTTTTGTGAACCAGCTCTCCTTGTTGAATCTTCATCCCAAATCTCAAATACAATAACCAAAACACTCATAAAGAGGACCAAAATACCACAGAGAGGAAAAAACAACTATAAAAATTATTTTAGATCTAGATGTGAATTTCAGATCTAGATATCTAGAAACAGAAAAATAACAAAAATGAACAAACTACAAAACAACAACAGAGTAAATAGGGAGAAATAGAAAGAAAGGGTTGCAAAAGAAAGAAGAAAAGGCAGGTAATAGCAAGAGCGGGATACTGCAGGATTGTGATCGGCGAAAAGAGAGAAAAGAGAGAGATGATGAAAATGTAGTTGGTGAGAGTGAGAGTGAAACTGAAAAGAGAAATATGAAGGATTAGGAAAAAAGAGAAAAAAAGAAAAAGAAAAAAAGAAAATAAATGAAAAGAGGTCTCAGGGAGGAAGAGGAGTAGTAGAAGAGAGGAGGAAGGCCATCGCAGTCCAAGCTGAAGCGGCGGCAACAACCCTCATAAGGCTTCAATCTTGTTTCCTTTGCGTGAGAGGAAGAACCCTACGAAAGCTTTTTTTTTTTTTTCTTTGCTTGTTAAGTCTATAGATTGTAATTTTTCTCCCATATTTTTGCAAAATATGTATCAAAAAAATAAATTTAAATTTTTTTTACTCACATTTTCGTTAGTCTGTCAGACAAAAATTGGTGGTTTGATTTGACCATATTTTCACAAACTATCCTTACAAAAACAAAATACATCATTTTTATGCCAATTCTCTATAAAAATAGAACTATATATGCAGATTTGTGTATTTTTTTGTGCTAATCTAAAGTAGTAAATAATTAAATTTTTATTTAAATAAAAAACCTAATTTTTTAACAATTTTAAATTTAGTTGGTCGAGTATAAAAATATATAAATGTATAATAAAATTTTTTATGTTAATTAAAAAATATTAAATTTATCTAATTTTTAATATAATTTTTTTAACAAAAATAAAAATCAAATAAATCAATCTATTTAACTCGTTAATTTGAAGGAATCAAATCGAGATTTTCTTGATTTCTAAAAAAGACGAATGAACTAGTTTTCTAATTTTGACTTGCTATTCCGTAACTCAAAGCGGTTTGAGAGCTCCATTAGCAAGCATGAAAACAAAAGAAAAAGGAGGGAGAGAGAGGATCCAAATGAAAAATGTGGAGCCGTTGTGTTTGTACTTTGTAGCCTTAAGCGCTAAGCTTTCTTTAGATGAGAGACACAATCATTTGGTACTCATTCAAAACATTTCAACCTTCCACACGCCACTTTGAAACTAGTGCAGTAATTATCACTACTGCTAGTGCCTAAGAATGCGTGACCTTCTTCGTTTGAATGCACTAAGCAAATGAGATTCTTATTTCTATCCAAAATAAATCAATATAATATTGGCCAAGTGGCCTTTTTCATTTTCTCCAAAGGACAAGAAGATTTATAATCAATTATTAAATTATTAATAGTCTGAGGTTGATGGTTATTTTGGTCATTTGAGCCCAAGAAATTATTGCACTGTCTAAATTGAAAAGCCTTGAACAGTGATTGTTGTGTTGCCACCTTGGTGGCCGGTTAGATAGGTTTGCTTCTGTTCCCATTTTCTCAGTTACCTCAAAAGCTTCACATAGGTACTGGTACCCCCAAAGCAGTAGTCAAATAATTGAAAGCAACAAAATGAAATTGAAAACGGCTAAGGCAGAAAAGAATAGGCTCTTTTTAAGTTTTTTTTTTTTTTTTTTTTTCTGAAATAAAGGAAGTTCAACACAATAAAGTAGAGCATAAGCAAACGTACACAAACTAAACCTGCATACAAAAATTATAGATTTTCTGTTATTTTCGACATTGCCATCAACAATCAAAAGAATCATCATCAGTCCATTTTTTGTAACTCAAAAACGTCCTTCTCTGTATGATATCAACACCTGTTTTTTTATTATTGAAAATTCTGGCATTGCGTTCCAACCAGACGTTCCAAATCACTGCAAAGAACCCAATCAGCCATGTCTTCTGTGCTTCTTTTCTATTGTGCATACTAGTCCAACTCTCAAACAATTCTTGAATGATTCCAGGAATAGATTTTTTGAGGTTTCGTAATTCAATTTAATTTAATCATGAATATCAATTAAGGCTATGCTTTTTAACCGAACACAAATTTAGATAAATTTAACGGTATTAGTTTATATTTTTAACAATCAATTTAGATTAATCTACTAGTCAGTTTTTTTGTTTGTTGAAATAAGTGTCTGAATTCGAATCTTGTCTTATATAATAGACCTTTAAATTGAATTTAGTTCTGCAACAAATTAATCATTGACATATCAGATTAAAAAATATCGTGAATGACAAAAAAAAATGTGAAACAATTAATATGAATTTTAGAAATTTCTGTCACAACTGCTTGCTGTTCTCCATCTTTTTTTCTGCTCTAGTTTCGTCACGCTCCATCCTCCTCTGCTCTATTCTTGCTATGCTCCACCCTCTTCTGCTCCAGTTTCGTCGCGCACCACCCTACTTGGCTCCAGTGCCATAGTGGTCCAGGCCACTTCTTCTCTAATTCTGCCGCGTCCAACCCTCGAGTACTTCCTTACCTCTATGCTCTTGAAGGTATTTTTTTTAGGATTTTTAATATATGTAGTTTACTGATTTTAATATTCAGATTTTCTTAATCTGTGATTGTCAATAATGTTTTTAAATTTTGATTCTAATATTTTGTGATTTTATTGTCTTAAATTTCTATTTTGATTTATTAATTTTATTTGATTCTGTTTTTCATTGTTATGGTTCTATTATGATTATTCTGATATTTAAAATTTTGTTTTATTTTTTTTATGTATTGATCTCTAGTTTCGAATTTTTTTTATAAAATAATGTTAAAAATTCCATTTCTAAATAATTAGTTTAACTACTTATAACATATATAAACACAAATACTGAGGAATCTAACACTTTTTTTTATTTTATTTATGATATATTTGAGTCAATATTAATCAATTTTCATTTCTTTTCACTAAAAATGACCTTGTTGCCCATATATAAAAGGGATTTAATAGATGTACAGAACTACAGATAGCGAAGGATTGATCATTTAACACTTGGACTTTGAAATTAGTTTACATATGCACAAGCAAACTAACCTTTTTTACAATCAATTTTCATAAAACTGCATATATAGTTCCAATCAAAATCACAAGTAAAGAACTACTAAACTTGTCCTAAATTAAACATTAAATAATAAATAATACCAACAGTACCAAAGAGAAGAAATAAAACTCATCTGTCAGCTCCCCCACATTTTTTAACCCAAATCTAGAGAACTCAATTCAAAAAAGCAAGTAACCCCCCAACCCCACTAATAATTTCTGCCCACCATAAAATTGTGAAGCTTCGTATACCAGTGAACCAGCCATTCCTCACGTACCCTATCAGAACACGCCAGGTGTCCCCATTTCTTACTTTATCTCACACCTTTAACTTTCACTTTCAAACCTTTTTTTCTGCTTTCTCCTCTTTTCTTAACCCTCAATCTTTCTTTTCTCTCACATCACAGCTAGTTGCCACACACACTTAATAGTTAATACAATTCAAAAATAAAAAATATCCAAACCCATTCCACCATTGTTTTTCTGCTATATATACCCATCTACCCACCTTGCATCCTTTCGTGCCAAAATACAATTTTAGTGTCATATAATACAGCAACAAAAATCCTCAATCAAAATACAATTATTCACCACTTCCTATACAATTTCTAAAGTTTTAATACTTGTTTTATATTTATAATTCTTATTAGTAAGATGAAGAACAGTGCGTCGAGGTTGTTAAAGAAGATCATAGCCGGTCTTAGCGCAATGGCGAAATCAAAGACACTCGCATTGAAGTCGAAGACAAACGCCATAAAGGCGCGTCTGATCATATTCTCGCTCATGAAGAACAAGAAGTTCCTCATGAGTTCCATCTCGGAGAAGTTCCACTCCGTGTTGGGCCATCATAATAAGGAAGACGAAGCTAACAGCAACAATTTCTTATTGGAAGATGGGAACGAGAACGAACACAATCAGAATCAGAATCGCAAGAACAAGAACAAGAACGCCATTGTGTTGTTCCGGAACAACGCTCAGAGCTACGAGAAGGTTCCGAATCCAAGCGAGACGCAGTTCGTGGAAGATGAAGGAGGTTGTTACTACAACTACGATGATGGTGGTGATGATGGTGATGATGATGAGAAGTACCCTGATCTGACGCACACGCTGTTTGATTCAGAGGATTTGGATCTTGAAGGGTCGGTGATTGATTTGGTGAAGAACTCGAAGGAAGAGAGAGGACAAGAATTTAAGTTGGAGGATGAGATTGATCAATGTGCTGCTCTTTTCATTAAGAGATTCCGCAGGCAAATGATTCTTCAAAAGCAGGAATCTTTGAAGAGGCAGCAAGAAGAGCTCACCAACAATGCAGCATGAAAAAACCCTCATTCATTCTTGGCTAAGTCTATAAGCCGCAACCACTATCTCCCTTTGCCATGGTTTTTTTTTTAACTCACAATAAGGGAGTAGTGAAAGGTTACTGTTGCAGGGTGACAAGGAGCATTCTCTCTTCATTTTTTAATTTGTAATTCTCTTTTTCTTCGGTGCTCCTGTATAAATGTTAATTAAATAAAGAAAACAAGAAATGTAAGATGAAGATGTAACGTTTTACATACATGCTGTAATGGTATACAGCAGATCATGTTTTGGGGATTGTATAAATCTGCAACCATTGTAACATGTGAAGCAAGCACCACAGTCATGAACCCTAGCTAAGCTAATTAAGCTAATTCAATAGTTGGTGTATATTTATATATCATGATAAGTGTCTTAATATTAAAAATAAAAAAAATGAAATAAGGGAAAATTTTATCTCTTGTTTTTATTCTTATAATTTTCATAGATAAAATATAAATTTTGTTTGACAAAAAAAGCATTTAGTTTGTTTTTATTTTTGTCTTTTTTAATTAATTTATATCTTTTGTTTTGACGTACGTGCTTATATTTCTATTTCAACACAATTAACAAAATTGACCTTAGTGCCAATTTAGAAATATATCATGCTATTTAAATATCAAAGATCAATTACTAAATCAATCACATGTATATAATATATGTCGAAATACAAAATATACATAAAAAATAAATTAGATTAATATATGTATTTATATAACGGATTTAATGGTATATTTTTATAGGATTTTTGCGTATTATATATAAGTGATCTGTAGTTAAAGCTCTTGGCTTTGAAAAAGTGGGAGTGGCTCTCCTCTATTATGGAGAAATTAAAGGAGAAAAGGAACCAGCTAATAGTGATTGGGCTATATAACGATTCCATTTCAAACCAAATGAAGGAACACATGAACCACATGATGAAGGAACCTCGCCAAAATAATAAAGGGGATTGATTATTGTTAAGTAAGGCACAGGGAATATTTGCATAAAAAGGTGCAAGGTCTCAGTTTCATGTGCCAAGCAAAATAACAACAATGAATAAAGTTTATAGCTGTAGTAACAAACAATTGATTCAACTGTTTTATTATGCTTTCCTGAAAGTTCCTAAAGTTCATGCTTTCCAATTTTCATCTTTATTCGTTCTCTTTCTTGTCTCCTAATTAAGCTTTTGGAGTTTTATTTGGTTGATGTGGCCTTCCAATTTAATAAATTTAACATCTTGGTGTATAGTACTTTAAATATTTGTAATTTTTTATGCTAAATATAATTACTGTTAAAAGTTAGCATGTAATATTGTAATTGGTAGTTGTTAGTAACTTAGTATTTTTTATGGGGAGTTCTATGATACTAAAGGAGGAAATCTTCGTCATTTAAGAGTTTGATGTGGGAATTGTGTCAGACTGACATGAATGTTCTGCAATACACATGTACATATGCAAGAGAACAAAATTACTTTTACAGAATTTGCAACGCTTTCCGTTTGAAAATTTATTTTCTCAAGTTAGAATATTAATAAAATGAAAAATTAATTATTATTAAATTTATATTTTTAATCAATTTAGATGGATTGGAAGGTTAAGTTATTTATTTACATAAATAAATATTAGGAGTTTGAATTTTGTCTTGTACATGCAGTAATTTATTAGCCAGTAATAAATTTTTAAATGAAACTCGAATTTAATATAAATTAGTCATTGATTTATCAAATGATAACGTAAAAAAAACATATTTATATTTTTTTTTGTCTTATTACTTTAATTCAAGAGTAGTGATAAAATCCTCACTTTCTAATTTTATAAGAGTAGTGCTACATATACAATTCATTTTGATTTACAAGTCATACAAGTTTGGCCAAACCCAACAAAAAAGACGCTCACTCATACGAGCGTGTTAGCCCGCGCGTTATTTGTAACACTCTAATTATCCTAAGTCTTACCTCGTGTCATAAAGTAAAGGTTAATCAAAGGTTACGACAAGTCTAAAGCTTATACATATTTATATAGAAAGAAATAATATATTCTAAAAGCCCGATAAAAGATTTAAGCTCAAAAACAGAGTTCGAAAAGCGCAAAACGTACTCACGAAGCTACACTAAACGAAGCACAAGATATACGTACGGATATCAAGGTATATGTATATAGATATATCAAAAGATAATAATATAGAGATCTAGCCACCGCCCGCGGAGTTTAAGCAGGCTAGTTTCATACAGACATACAGAGTTTAGACAGTTAAAAACAACTTATACAAACTTCCTCTCAATGTAAGCCTCTAGGCAAAAATAAATACAAAAGTGAGAGATCTACACAAAATAATCAAAAGAGACTTCAAAACAGGATGAAAGTCCTCCGCTCTGTCACCACCAAAGCAACTTACCGAGGTGGGTTGCGACCTGCATCTAAAAAACAACAACAGAATATGGTGTGAAAAACGGAGGTTCTCAGTATGGTAACAGTTCCCAGTGATGTAAGATATAAGACCCCGGGACGCCAGAGGCAATCCTAGAACTTCATATCCATCACAAGATTCAACTTAAAGCATAACTAAAACATTAAAACATCACTTAAAACTATAATGATAAAAGGGTAGTCTAACTTAGTAGATTTCTAAACTAACAACTCTCTGCTGTCCCACAGCCTTCACCAACCTATCCTCCATGCGATCCCATCTACACTGCCTTCCGAACCTCCTCAATCCCAGTAGAATACACAATTAATACAATGCAAGTAAAACACAAGTATAAGCATATATGTCAAGTAATTCAACTAGGCAATTAGGCATGTTATACAATTAGGCAAACAATACAAGTCGGCAAAGCAAACAAATAGATAAAAGATGCACATGATGAATGTCAGTCTTATTGGCTGTGATATCACATTGTCGGTTCAACTGCCAACCCGACACATCTCCATGGAGATGTCGCCCTTCGGTATCATACTCGGAACCCCCGAGATATCGTGCCCGGAACACGGTCCAAGATATAGTGCTTGCATACTCTAGTGATCCGAAGGGATGCAAGCGGGATACTCTTGCCACGGACGTCACATCTCAACGTAAGCGGGATTAACCACCGTCCTTACGTCGCCGCCGCGACCTCAACAGGCAGGATTAACCGCCGTCCCTGCCAGGCGCATAGCGTCTCATAATTCTCAGTATAAAACAGTGATTCAGTGGTTTTCAAAAAATCATTTTTATTCAGTACTCAGTAATTCACCACTTTCACAATTCATTCAGAACTCATTAGTTCACCACTTTCACATTTCATTGTCAATAATCACCAACATCATACGCCGCCTTCTCACTCAACCAAAATCGTCCTCAGTACTCCATAAACCTAAGCCTCCGTTTTCTAACTTTTTACCAGAAATACCTAATTAGATTCACCTAGGACTTTCTCTATGTTTTGACATCCAAAAACAAGCCAAAGAGTCTTAGATAAGTGTCATGGAAATTTACAAGCTTGCCGGAAAGGTGAAACAGTTAAAAACAAGATTTTTATTGAAAAATAGGACAGTGTGCGTACGCATAGGGGTGTGCGTATGCACGCCCAAGAGGATTTTCAAGAAGTGTGCATACACATAGAGGTGTGCGTATGCACAGGAGTAAAAATTTCCAATTATGCTCATTCGCACAATGCGTGCGAACGCCATCAACAGAGTGCACCTTCCAACGTGTGCGAGCGCACAAGGCTGTGCGTGCGCGCAGCTTACAAAACTTCATTGGTTGTGTGCACAAAGCATGTTTGAAACTATTTTTTGCTTAAATTTTTGCATTAAATAGTAACATCAAATTTAATAGCATAAAGTGAATAGTATAATAGTTATATACAATTGATATACAATTGATTTTTTATGGAATCCAATTTTAAGATTTGAACTCGTCATTACTGTCATTTAATTGTATAAATGAAAGCATCAAGTAATAAGAATATAATACATGATGAAATAAAAATTCAATTGATATGGTTGTTATATATTATTATTATTGTATAGAACAGATATTGAGGTTTGAATATAACTAATAAATTAGTAAATATTAGTTACACAAAATATAAATACAAAAAGTATGTGAATAAAATATATAATTTTACTTGCATAAATAGAGAACTTTGAAAAAATAAGCAAAATTGATAAGCAAGTTTGTGTTTGGATTGATTGAAAGCCGAGTTTGTTCTCGGATTAGTTCATTGATCGATTATGAGATGTGAAATATTATGATACGTAAAAGTGAAACAACTCGAATGTATAAAGTAAATACGTAATAAAAAGTTACGATAGATTAAAATTTAATAAGAGGTATTAAATAAAATCTTAAACAAGATTGTTGAGATTGGTTCAAAAATTTGAATGTAAATTAAGTTTTATGAATTTGAGGGGAGTAGGAATTATTTTACTCGTCCCCACAGACAGCGCCAATTGTTCTTGCTGAGATTGGCCAATGTATAACTCGTCCGCCGATGAATACTTGTAAGCTTTCCATTTGATGAGGTATACGTCAGTAATGAGAGAACAAGGGGGTGGGTATCTGCAAAAGACACTCTGACGCTCAAGTCAGTAAGTGTTTAAGAGGTATATAATAATTCTATGAATATAGAATGCTAGACGTGAAATAGAACTTATCATATGTGTGTTCTTATAATAATTCTATGAATAGAGAATGTAATACATGAAAATAAAACTTATCATGTATTGTGTTTATAATAATTCTATAATTATAGAATGTAAGACATAGAAATAGAAATTATCATGTGTTGTCTCTATCAAGATATAGAAATTGGTGCCTTTTATAGGCATAAAATTGATGTATGATATTCATGTTATGATTGTTTGGTCATTAAGTCGGTAACGAATGTGTCAGTTACAAGCAAAGAATGAATAATAGTTAACGCTGAGTTATAACTCATAATGGACAATAAAAATCAAATTATAAGGTGACGGATCAACACTTACAAAACAAGCCTTGAGGTTTTGTGAGTTTGTGACATGACCTATATTATTAATTAATTTATTATAAATATAAAAGCTCAGTATGCTTTCCAAGTAGAAAGTCTAAGAGCTGTTCTATTTATAAAGATTTGAATTTGGAAGAAGAAAAGCATGACCCTGAAATTAATTAGCTATACCGTCTCTTTTGTTGTTTGAAGCCTGAAATGGATTCCAGCTGCTCTATATTCATAGATTTTTATTAGTTCATTAACTTAAATTAAATATTTAAAGGCTTCTTCAAATTTCTTTTTGTCATGGGCATTCCTCACTTTACTCTCTACCCTAACATCGGCACTCTCTATCGAAGGTTTTACTAGTTTTATTGTCGGAGAATTTTTTTTGTTAAAGAGTTGAATTGGAGTGAACGGTAAATTTTTTATTAAATTTATAAAAAATATGTATATTATATATGATAATTATTTTTTGTAAAACTTTTTATTTATTAGAAAAAATAATTTTCACTCTCTATTAAAACTTTATTATTTACTATAGGATTGAAAATTCTAATTTTCAAAAAAAAAATAATAAAAGAGAAGTTTTTTATTTTAATCAACCATGGCGATTTCTACCATAACCATGTACGCAGGCCCACCGACCAGTGTGTGCTCGACACTGCACCCATGCCAGATCAATGTCCACGGCTCTTGCGACTTCGATATGAGGTTTCGATCCTCGACGACGTCAACGTCATAGAAACTTGTAATGGGGGGTCTTTAGTGCCTCTTCTCTTTGCCGGCGCCAGTGGCCATGAAGCTCGCGCCAATGTCGATATTCTCCAGCCGCAAGAAGATAGAGATATTTTAATGGTATATAATTAAACTAATATTTATTTCATGATTTAATTACTCTGTTAATTCTTATAGTTTGTAAAATTTTTAATTAGGTTTCTATATTTTTTTTTTAATTGGATCCCTGCACTATTTTTTTTTAATTAAGTCCCTCTTAGTAGTAATTGACTTAATTTTATAGGGATCCAACTAAAAAAAATTGGTATAGGGACCTAAATAAAAAGAAAAAAAAGTGTAGAGACTCAATTAAAAAAAAATTGGTACAAGGACTCAATTAAAAGGAAAAAAATATAGAGACCTAATTAAAAATTTTACAAAATTATAGGAATCAACAGAGTAATTAAATCTTATTTCATTTCACAATTTTTTGTTAATTAAATGAATTATTTTTGTATTGAAATATATCTTATCACGTAAGATACTCAACTAATGACATCACTCTAAAATTAACGTTTAGTTAGAATTGTCAAACAGAGCTAAACTTTGATAGTTACTAAGTTAGTTTAAATTTTTGATGGTCAGTTTTGTCGGCGTTTAGATATTTCACAATCAGAAATAATTATTTATTCCGTTTCATTATTTTATTTTATTTTTTCTTACTTGTTTAGTTCTCTTTTTAGCAAGATTGTGAGAATCGGACCGGTCATTGAATTGGTTGAGTGACTGGTTCAATAATTCAATCGGGATCGAACCATAGTTGAACCGATTTAATTAAATATAGAATAAAATTATAAAAAAATTCAATATATAATTTTAAATATTTAAATTCAATCATTTCTAAACTAATAAAATTTAAAATTTGACAATTTTACACAATAAATTATCCATAATTTATCATTAAAAGTTCATAAACAATTTCAAATATTAAAGTTTATAACTAAAGAAAATCAAAATGCACATGAATGACAAACACAAAATGTTCTACTACCAAAAGAAATAACATTGAACAAACAATTAAACAAAGACACTACTCATCAGAAATCATAATCATCATTAAGTGTTCCAATGCCTCCATCATAAACAAGTAATCAAAAGCCGCCATCTTCAGAAGTACCACCAAAAGAAGTATTTGAGGATTCAATTACAACATTAGGCATATCTACTTCAATTTTCATGTCTTCTCCATCTAATAAAACAGAAAAAAAAAAAAAAAACTCAATAAGAAATCAAAATAAACAACATATATCTTTATGGAATGAAACAAAGTTTGCTATGTCACTCACCATTAGGATATGAAGGCATAGCATTATCAGTGTATATTAGACTTTTAATGCTTTCAACTTCTCTATTAGTAAATTCAGGATCATCCACATCTGGCATTACCTAAAAATCTATGGTGTTAATGCTTTGAATTATTTCACAAAATTATAGGAATCAACAGAGTAATTAAATCTTATTTCATTTCACAATTTTTTGTTAATTAAATGAATTATTTTTGTATTGAAATATATCTTATCACGTAAGATACTCAACTAATGACATCACTCTAAAATTAACGTTTAGTTAGAATTGTCAAACAGAGCTAAACTTTGATAGTTACTAAGTTAGTTTAAATTTTTGATGGTCAGTTTTATCGGCGTTTAGATATTTCACAATCAGAAATAATTATTTATTCCGTTTCATTATTTTATTTTATTTTTTCTTACTTGTTTAGTTCTCTTTTTAGCAAGATTGTGAGAATCGGACCGGTCATTGAATTGGTTGAGTGACTGGTTCAATAATTCAATCGGGATCGAACCATAGTTGAACCGATTTAATTAAATATAGAATAAAATTATAAAAAAATTCAATATATAATTTTAAATATTTAAATTCAATCATTTCTAAACTAATAAAATTTAAAATTTGACAATTTTACACAATAAATTATCCATAATTTATCATTAAAAGTTCATAAACAATTTCAAATATTAAAGTTTATAACTAAAGAAAATCAAAATGCACATGAATGACAAACACAAAATGTTCTACTACCAAAAGAAATAACATTGAACAAACAATTAAACAAAGACACTACTCATCAGAAATCATAATCATCATTAAGTGTTCCAATGCCTCCATCATAAACAAGTAATCAAAAGCCGCCATCTTCAGAAGTACCACCAAAAGAAGTATTTGAGGATTCAATTACAACATTAGGCATATCTACTTCAATTTTCATGTCTGCTCCATCTAATAAAACAGAAAAAAAAAAAAAACTCAATAAGAAATCAAAATAAACAACATATATCTTTATGGAATGAAACAAAGTTTGCTATGTCACTCACCATTAGGATATGAAGGCATAGCATTATCAGTGTATATTAGACTTTTAATGCTTTCAACTTCTCTATTAGTAAATTCAGGATCATCCACATCTGGCATTACCCAAAAATCTATGGTGTTAATGCTTTGAATGTCAATTGGATCATAATTCCTTTTGATGCAACCTAGATTGAAAGCGTAGGTTATAGGTCACATAAACAATGTCACTTAGCCTTTGATGCTCTAATCGGTTCCTCCGCCTTGAATGAATTTGTTTAAAAAGGCTCCAGTTCCTCTCATATCCAGATGAAAAAAATATTTTATGAAGAAGACGAATTGCCATTTTCTGCAAATTAGGAGCATTTCCACCATGTAGCCTCCACCATTCACCTACATAGATATAAAAATCAAATACTGTTTAATGTTTACCACTCAACATATTAAATTTTCAAACTAAATTGAACTTGGAAATAAAATAAATTACCAGGTTTGAGTCTTGTTGCCACTCTCTTGGCACTTTTCCTCCCAAAATTTTCTTTACAATCTCAATACAATTGTATCTCTTGTATTGTAGCAACCGAGTCATCGCAAAGTATTTCTAAATCAAGCAAATCAAGTAAAGATCTCAAGATATTTGCCTTCTCAAAAAAATCCTCACTATAGAAAAAAGTTGGATTTAGAAATTACACCGCCGCATAGAGATCTCGCTTCAAATGCTTATCCCACCGTATTTTCAAGATACTTGTGTATGGCGTATAAGCAGCTTTTCGATTTCTAAACATTATCTTGATAGAATTTTTCGCTCTTTGCATGCTGTCATACACGTATCCTAAAAAGGATTTCTCATCAGCATCAATAATCATCAACAACTTAATAAGAGGACCAACAATTTTCACAATAATAACACAATCTTGTCAAAATTTACTATCCAAGAAAATTGAACTAACAATCTTTCCATTAGCACTTTTGGATAATTTATGAGAAGTAAAATATTTGTCCACCATTAATGCTTGCAAATTCTCCTTGTGATCATATATACTTTTCAAAGTAATAAAAATAGTGACAAAGCGTGTGACTCCTAGTCGAACAATTTCTTTCTAACTTTTTCTTTTTCTAAGCCAAGACAAGAAGATCATATAGTTGTAAACAAACACAGTCACTTTGGAAGTACGGAAAGCAAGGTCATCTATGTGAGGAATACTTGCAATATCTTTTCAAAATAAGATTAATACAATGAGCAACACAAGGAGACCAAATAATGTTTGGATACTTTTCATGAATGGAATTTTCAGCAGATACATAATTAGTAGCATTATCAGTGACTAAATGCACAATATTACTAGGCCAACGCACTCAATAACATCAGAAAATAAAGTAAACAAGGTATCGACAGTTTTTATCATATCAGAAGCATCAACAGACTTAACAAATGACATATTAGCCAGACAATAAACTAGAAAATTAATTAAAGTTCATTGTCTTTGATTAATCCAACCATCTGCCATCAGCGTACAATTGGTGCTTTTCCATGAGCTTCTATACTTTTCAACAAGCAATTGACACTCTTTCTTAAGATCGACCAGCAAATGAACTCTCATTTCATTATATGATGGTCCCTTAAAACTAGGTCCAATTACAGTAATACCATCCAATGCAGGTTGAAAGTAAGGTGATTAAATTGCATTGAAAGGAATACGTGCATCAATGATCCATTTAGCAAATTCCAACTTCGGCTTGTGCACAATTTTTTTACTGGCCAAAACACTTTTTAAAGTCGGTTGAGACTTTGGACTAATCCTTTCTTTAAAATAACTTTCAATTTGTGTAGCAACAACATCTCTTCTCTTTTCTTTGTCTCCTATTGTTGTAGAAACAATAGGATGTACAGGGTTAGACGATTTAGACTCTTGTGCTTGTGGTTCCAAACCATAAGACTCCTCCTCAAATTTTCTTTTTTCATCTTTTTTTTTTTTATTTTTCATCAAAAGCCTTTTGAATTGAAGTTCAACCTCTTCAGTAACTTTGTTACATACTTTAATTTGTCCAGAAATTTTCGCAAGGTGATATTTCATTATATATATATACCCCCTCCATTATAAGTATTCAAACAAAAGATGCATGTATATTGCGCCTTGTGATTTTTGTCATACTTCACAGTGAAATATTTTCAAGCCGGGTCAGATTTTCCTCAAGAAGAACCTGTTTGAAATTCTTGGACGGTATCATTTTGTGGTTGTTGATCACTTTGTGCTTGTTCCATCTAAATTACATACAGTATACAAATTACAAATTAGTGAATTATATACAATAGCCATTACAATAATTACAGTAAAATTCAAAGAATTACATACAGCAGTCAGGCCAATAATTACAGCTAAATTTAGAATCCAAAATTGAATTACATACATCAGCCATTACAAATTAGTGAATTACATACAACAGCAATTACAACAATTACAGCAAAATTCAAAATCCAACATTAAATTACATGCAGTAGCCATTACATATAATTAACCAAATAATTAATTAATCAAATAATCCAAAATTGAATTACATACAGCAGCCATTACATACATAACTCTGCATCAATCCATATAATTAACCAAATAAAGAACTCTGCATCAATTCAAATAGTTCGTTAACAAAATAAAAAAATTAGTTAAAAAATCAGTACAACTCACAGAATAGAGAAGGCGTCTAGGTCACAGCGGCATAACAAATGCCCGACGACATTAACAGAGAAGCTTCTGATGACCAGACGAGCAGATGATGCCGACCATAGAAGCTTCGGAGTTCAGACGACCAAACGACGACGCCGCTAATAGCAGCTTCAATCCGCGACGGTGACTTCCTTCCGCCCATTGGAGGTCCTTGTGCCCGGTGACAGCAGCTCTGATGCGGCGTTGATTGTGGTGGACTGGGAGGGACAGTGGCCTTCGTTGGAGTTGGATGAAGATTGGAACTTGGAAGTGAAATTAGGGTTGAAGTGTGGTGGCTGGTGAGTGAGGGGACTGTAAGGGGTTGGGTTATCGGGTCAGCTATGTGGGTAAGTGGATTTTTTTTTGCGTCAAAATGACGCTGATTCAGACCCATAGTGAAAAATTGGTACTTTTAAAAATTTGGCCGGTTCATCGGTTCGATCAGTTTTTTTTACCAGTGTTTTGCAGAGCGGTTCTGAGAGTCAACCGGACTAGCCAAGTGACCAGTTTTCAGAACCTTGCTTTTTAGTAGGGGTGGCAATGGGTAGGATAGGGTAGGGTATGGATCCAACCCTAACCCTACTCGTGGGTTGAGAATATCCCAACCCTAATCCAACCCGTTCTTAACCCGCGGGTATCCGACCCTACCCGCGAGTTACTAAAAAGATGCAATATTATTATATAACTTGATAATAATTTAAAATAGAACTGATTTATATATAAAAAAATATATTAAATTATTAATTAATGATTTTCTCTTAGTGGCTAATGATTTTTTGTATTTAGTGAGAGGTTTTTGGTTCAACATCCACATAAAACATATTTTTTATATAAGTATATAACATATACATATATAGGGTGTGGGTTCATCTTGGACCATAGTTATCAGAACCACACCGGACCGGCCGATTCGACTGAAAAACCGGTGGTCTGACCGATTTGATTAGTGGATTGGACCGGATAAGCAATTGAACCGATCAATAGTGGTCAAACCTATTGAAAACCGAGCCCGCTGAACCATTGTAGGTAGGGGAAGGGGGAGGAGTTTTCGGCGCTAAGAGGTGCTGAGAGCTCAGAGGATTGGAGGCTGGAGAGAGGCTAAGCGGAGTTAGGATTACTGGTGGCTGTGAAAGGGTTAGTCGGTTAGGTCATTTGGAAGGGGGACTTTTATATAGGTTTTTTTAAAAAAACCGGTTCGGTTCGGTTTGGTTAGAGTTTTCAGTATCAGAACCGAAAATCGAACCGAACCGCAAAAATAACTGCAAAATATTATTTTTTGATTTTTTCGGTTTTTGGTTTTTTCAGTTATCGATTTATCGGTTTTGTTCGGTTTTGAACACCCCTAATTGGTTGGCAAGAATACAACATCACTCCCTTGCCATTGTGCCATCTTGAATCTCAATAGTATATGTGATAAAATTTAATATATAATAAACCATTAATGAATTTTTATTTTTTTTATCCTTTTAAGCATGGATTGACATGGATACCAATAACAAGTAACAACGCATAATATATAAACATATTGATATATTGATATTGATTGTGTTATCTTTTATTTTTTCTCATTCATTTAAATTAAGAAAATATTTTGTACTAATGACTAATTTATTATATATTTTTGCACTGTAAATTATATCTAAAAATTGATATTTGATTATCATTAATATATTTTTTAAAAATATGCATTTAATTTTTTATTTAATTTTATTTTTATAATTTTATTTTTTATTTAATTATGACCGGATCAACCGAGTAAATGTTGAACCAGTAACCCAGTCATATGACCGAATCAATTACCAGTTCGATTCTAATAACTATGCGTAGGAGAACCCTATCCGCACCCTACCCGATCGAATTGGGTTGGATATCCGCGAGTAGGGTGCATGTTGCCACCATACTTTTTAGCTTGTCCAGGTATATTTGTTAAATGAATTCAGGCCGTTTATTTAGTTTGGGCCAACATGCTTGCTTCTTTCTTATTTGGGCCTTGATAAATGAAAATAGGCCAGTGCATATATGATCCATATCGTTCTAAAATGCATTTCCAATCACAGTCTTGTCTCGGTCCCAAAAAAAAACTCAGTCTTGTGACATAACCAAAAGAAATGCGGAGTTTTACAACAGAACGAAAGGGACTCAAATTCACGAAAAACGACCACAAAAATAACATAAAAACTTTTTTTGGTAGAGACATAACAAAAAAATTTGTATCCAATAAACAAATATTGTTCATGTCCAAAAAAAAAAAAAACAAATGTTGTTTACCTATGCGATATCTAGGGGGGAAAACAATTTTTAGACGAAAATATAGAATTGGTCTCAGTTGAAGAGCATAGAGGTAGATAGGTAGTCACCGACAAAAGAAGGAACAAAAGATACCTGCAGAATACGAAGAAATAGAAAACAAGGCAATGATATTTCATATTTCATTTTCATGCATGGACAGACACATTTAGAATGCAACAGGAACAATAGAACTTCTAAACAATGGAACCTCATTGGTAATTAAAGAACATAAAATAAGAGAAAGAAAAAGAAAGTTGAGAGTAAGAAAAGAACAAAAGAAGGGCTTGATGGGCGTTGAGAGTGGCTCAGCAGTAATGCAACCCATGCTTTGTCTGACCCTGCCCGTTGCTATCAGCCTATCACCTTCACGGTGTCACCCCACAACTTGGGTGTTATATTCTTTTAATAAATTATAATATACACGCAAAAATTAGTTGCTAAATTAATTATTATATATTTATAAATAAATATATATTATTTAATTTATTTTATATTTTTATATATATTTTATATAAATAATTAATTTAATAAATATTTTGTTATGTACATTTAATATAATTGTATTTTTTTTATCTTTTATTATTTGGTGTTAAAAATTATTTTGGTAAATTCGATAATAGTTAGTCTCTCCGTGTGAAGATATAAAGATGAGAATTTGTATACATTTATTTTGTTTTTATATGAAGTTGATAATTAATAATTATAAGATGATAATTTAGTTAATTATGTTACATATCCAAGTCTTTTTTGATAATCAAATCCAACCAAGTTTTTTTTTTTGGTCGATGAACTAAGTTTGTTCAAATCCAACAAAAATTAGTTTCATTAATAGAACGTGGATACACGCTCCAACTACGTAAAACGGTTCTCGCATTTCTCTCCTTCTCCTTCTTCTTCTTTCTTCTTCTTCGCATTTCTCATCCTTCTTCTTTTTCTCCTTCTTCTTCGGGTTCCTTTTTGTTCGCGTTCTTTCTTTTTTTCGCGTGTTTTCTTCTCATCATTATTCTTTTATTATTTTTGCTGCGTTTTTTTTTTCTTTTCCTCCTCCTCTATCTTCCTAGTGATTTTGTATCATTATGGGTTTTTTTCTTCTTCGTTTGATTTTTTTGTTTTTATTTTTGTTAAGAGAATAAATAAGAAAGTAAAACAAGAAAAAAAATGAACAAAAGAAGAAGAAGAAGAAGAAGATGAGGAGTTTTGAGTTATCATTAAGTAATTTCGGTGTATTCTGAATTTAAATAAGGTGCAATTTTGGTCTGAACTTGTTTTGAACTGAATTTATTTGTGTGTTGTCATCATTAAGTAATTGCGATGCATTCTAGATTCAAATAAGGTATACTTGTGATCTGAACTTATTTTAAAATGAGTTTGTTTGCGTGTCCATTAAGGAATTTTGGTGCATTCTGAATTTGAACTGTTATACATATAAAAAGAAGACAACGATGATGACAATAACAATAACGAAAGAGAAAAATGATGAAAAAGGAGGAGAAGAAAAATCAGCAGCATCTTCTTCTTCAGGTGTGTTAAAAATCATCAAAACCTTTAGGACAAACGGACACAAAAAATACCGAAAACTTATAAGCACAACACCGAAAACAATTCTATATTACACCAAAATGTGTTTTAAAATGCACCGAAACTACAATTAAACGTAACATAAATAGATTCATCGAAAAAATAATTCAAAATTTTTTAACATTCCATTCATATTCAAATCTTCAACTATGAACACTGATTTTGACAAAGAAAAACAAAATTATTCAACTCGTAGACAAAACAATTACACCAGTATCAACTACTAACGAACTACATTAATGATGTTCGAACCAAACTTCATCCACTTGTTTCGTTTTAAAACAATAATTCAATTTGCCTTGGTTCAACTGATAATGTGAACTTGCATCTCATTGTCTTCGAAAATAAAATATATGTTCAAACCTGATTTTACATCTTGATTTAAAATAAAAATTGATCTAAATCTTCAAATCAAATCAAAGAACATTGATCGTAAACGAAGAGAACGCAAAAAACAAAAAGAATACAGAAAAAAAAGTAGAAAAAGAAGAAAATACAAAAAACGCAAAAAATATTGAGAAAGTTAAAAAAAAAAACTGCATTGAAAATGTAGTTATATATAGTTGCACGTTAAGTCAAAAGATTGTTAAAAATAGTGGCACGTGAAGTTAAATTAAGTTATACAACTTGGTTAAATTTAATTAATTAAATGACTTAAATATAAAATTTTATTATAATTTAGTAAAACCTATAAAATCATTTAACAATTTATAATTATCAACTTTAAGTAAGAATAACTGTAATTAAATTTTCATCCTAACAAAATGGTTTTGCGAAGATATTTACAAATTGTCTATATACAATTCTCTCACAAATATAGAATACTCAAATCTATTGTGTTTATAACGTGTTTAGAGTTTTTAAGATATTTTTTATTCTTTTGTTAATTGGGTTGTTGTTCTTTCTTTGGGTAAAACCGCGTAGTCTCATTTCTCAATTCATTGTTGTTAATTAGTCCAACTGAACATCCTTTTCCTCTGCCAACTACCACTCTCCACCTCGTCCCTTTTTTCTCTTTAATTTATTTCTTTTGGGAGAGACTATTGTCACCACCGTATTTATAATTAATGTTGCATCCATTTTATTGTTTAGTTAATACGTGTTTATATTAAGGTTATTAATTAAAAAGTTTTATTAAAAAATATAAAATAAAAAATTTAATGTATTTATCATGTATTTAGTAATAATGTAAAAAAAAAATACACTTTAAATTAAACAACACAAGTTTATCTTAATGCTATTTAGATATATTTATCATGCTTAAGATAAATAGTTGTGTTTGAGATAAATATTTGCAATAACAAATATCGTTCGACGATTTTCAATTTATTACTTTTTTTTATGGAGTTATAACATAAAATATGAGTTGTTAGTATTAAACAAATATTATTTTAAGTTAAAATTAATTAGATAACGTGTAGCATTAGTCACAAAAAATTATAGCAACAGCCTCTTTCTTTCTTTCTTTTATTTTTTTATGATATTTAACATGATAAATAATTAAATCAAATATTTTATTAATACTATAATATATGACATTTAAATTTATCAAAATATATAAATTTATATTGACATTACAATTTTTTTTGTAACGTTGACATTACAATATCAATTCAACTAGATATCTTTTAAAAATGACACAATATTTAACCTTTTATTACAATAATTTAAAAAAACTAAAACAAACATATCTAAAAATTATGAATAGATTTAGTGTCATTTTAAAATTAAATACACATTCAAAATACAAACTAAATAAAACTAAAATTTAAAATTTAAATTTTAAATTTCTGTTTCAGATTTAATATATTTAATTATTAATTATTAATATATTATAATTTAAATACATATTTAAAAATTAAATGATTCAAAATTCAAAATTTTAATTTTAAAATTATAAAATAAATCTTAAACCATTTAATTATTAACTAAACTAGTACAAAACACTTAAAGAAGCATAAAAGTCTAAAATAAATTTTAGATGTGTTTCAAAAACATTTTTTGTATAACTTAATAATTTTAGATGTGTTACAATTGAAAAAGAAATTACGACCAATGCAAGGGTTGTAATAAACTCTAAAATTGCATTATTCCGATCATTCTGAATCTTTTGGAAATTTTAAGTTATGTCGTTCAATTTGTTAGAGTTTGTTTTTTTTGGAGACTTGAACCCGCAACTTCTTAATTGAGTATGGTAGGAATGTGCATGGGCCGGGTGAAACCGGGTTTGATGTGACCTAGACCCGGCCCGAAATATATACCGGGCCTATTTGTTAGACCCGAACCCGACCCTAGACCCGATGAAACCTATACACTTTTGGACCACGATTATACCGGGTAAAAACCGGGTGAAAACCGGGCCGTTAACATTATATTACCTTGATACCTTCTTGTAAGTTAGCATGTAAAAATATTCAAATTTCTAAGACTCCAACCATTATTTGACATGGTAAAATTCACTTAGAAAAATATAATAAGAACTAACTCTTCTCTAAAATTAAAGTATAACCATAATCAATACTAATATTGCCTAATACCACCAAATATTTAAATCAATACAAATAACACAAGATTATGCATTAGTCTAAACTCTAAAGTCTTATGCATTTTAAACATAAAATATTAACTTATAGTCTTATATATAATGACTAATAACACAAAATATTAAGGTTTACAATACTTAAATTTCACATAATAATAGCCATCATCCATCACTAATAACACAAAATATTAATTGTGTATGATGACCAGGCCACCGGGCCGATTTCGGGTGACCCGAGCTATGGCCCGGACCCGACCCGAAATAATGATCGGGTCTACTTTTGAGACCCATACCCGGCCATAGACCCGATAAAATCACATCAAATTAACCCCTAAAGTGTTCGGGACCGGACCGGGCCTTCAGGCCGGGCCGGACCATGCACACTCCTAGAGTATGAAGACTATGCCATTTGAACTATAACTCATTGGCAATTTGTTAGAGTTTGTTATAGTATTAAAAATAATTTTTTTATATAATTATATTCGACCATTTATCACTAAAAAGTTGTAAAATAGATCCTGTATTTTATTAAAAGTACAATAAGAAATTAATTTTTTTTATAAATACAATGATCTTGAATTCTTTTTTTTTGTATATACGAATAGAAGAAAGAAGAAAACCATATTACAGAGAGAGAAGGAACATAAAAAAAAAAATAATAACTAACTACGAAGTAACTAGAAAATTAGAAAAATTTTAGTTTTTAAAATTTAAATTAATTTTAAATATAAATGAATATCTTAAAAAATAAAAATATATTTTAATTAAAAAATAATTAAATAATATTAAAGACTCACCAAAAAATAAATTTTATTGTACAAATAACATTTTCCTTACCATATTAACGTTTGGCTTAGATTTTTCAAAACACCAAATTTACAAAAGATAACGATTTTGATACTAAAGATTAGGCGAAAGAGTTTAAGTTCCGAGATATGAGTGATAAATATCCAACCGTGTGGATAACTGCTTATGACTCGACCAATTTTCACTAAACTACCATTACATCATATAAAAGATAATGATAATATATATTATAATCTTATATTCATTTAAAATAATGAAACTTGATCGTTGTTTCATTCAAATTAATTAAATATGGTTTAAATTGTTAGTGAAAAAAGAAACATAATTTCTTGTTTTACATTATTATTATTATTATTATTATTTAACTTTTTTTTTTAACCAGAGATAGAGAAATTTAAACTCGCGACTTTTTAAGTGAATAAGAAGAGACTGTGTCATTTGAGTTATAATTTATTGGCTATTATTATTATTATTATTTCTATTAAGTTGCTTATAATATAATTAGATATCTCTAATAAATAATAAGCCACATTTTAGTTAGAAGGGTTTAATTAATTAAGGATAAATCTAGAGGGTCAGCATTTTTATTGAAATTTGGCCAACATTTAACTATAAAAAAAAAATGATTAATCCTACATCGTTAGATCTCATCTCACACCATTGAAAATATTGATGATGACTAATTGATAGCTAAACATCACAAATTCTACTGGCCCCTAACACTCCTTATTAATTAATGGGGAGGAAAATAATTATGACTTATGAGAAACCAAAAAGAGTAAAATGTTAATTAAAGAATTTAATTTAATTTAATTTAATTGTATTGATAATATAAATTAGTTTACACACTCATTTAATTGCATCAGTTTTTTTTACTAACAAACATTTATTAAAAAGAAAAAATCTCTTGAAAATAGGATCTTATTATTTCTAATCTAAATTTTGACAGCTTAAATTTTTTTAAATTAAATAATCTGTTCAGCCTTAAAAACATCATCATCATATTCATATATCATCTAAGTCATTAACGCGGAAACCTGTATTTAAAATTTAAATTAAACTAAAATTAAATTAAACTACATTATATAAAAATCGAATAGATTCACAAGTTAGTTATAACAATAAATAAATAAATAAATAAAAAGGGAAAGATTCATTTTTTCTTTCCCAGAATTGAAAGGGAAAGAAATCCAATATGAAAATCAGAGGCAATCTTTCTTAGCTTGATCGTTGTGTCTGTTACAACCTCGTTCCCCTTTCCCGATTTCCTTCTTGATTTTCCCAAATCTCACAAACCGCCATTCTTAAACTCTCTCTATTTATACCCAATTTCTTCTCTTCTTCCTTCCTTTTCTTAAACCCAAACCCATTTATTCATTGCATATTTACACCACAAATACCCATTCAACTGCAGGTATTTTCTTCTTCCTTTTTATTTTTTGTGTTTCTGTCTATTTAATAGCATTGGATTGTGTTGATTATCCACCATTGTTTTGCAATGAATTAACCTTCATTTGGTTTTGATTAAAACAATGATCTAATTATTGTGTATATCTGAGAAGTCGACTCTTATTAATTCATTAGCTGAAAGGGTTTATCAGAAGATTCAATTTAATCCCCTTTTGATTCTACTGACTAATGATTAATAATTTATCATCGTAACTAAGCATATGTCTTGTGGTAGCTTAATGTTCAAGCATAATTTAATCTTTTTTTTTTTTCTCTTTGGAAGTGAGATGAGTGATGAAGTTAAATATTGTAATTTTTGGTATTTTTTTATACCAGGGTCCGATTTGTATACCTCAATTTTTTTTTTTTTTGAAAGACAGTCCAATTTCAGAAATCAAAGGGTTCGATTTTTGTAATTCAGAAATTGGATGGTCCGATTTATAAAATCGAACCCTCTGATTTCTGTACTCCCAAAAATCGAACCCTCATATTTCTGTATTCCAAATTAAAGGAGGTCACATTTGAGATTAACATTCCAACAATCTATAATCCAAAAAAATACCATTATCAACCCAATATATAAAAAAAAGTGTAATTTATTCACCAAAGATTTATTTATTTATTTCAATTGAAGCTTTATGTGATTATCAATTTAGGTCTTTTTCCATGTCATAGTGCTATCATATTTGAATCGTTGAACTGATTGGCCATTCAACTTTTTATGGTCTTACTACTACTCCAGAAGATTCTGATGATCTTTACCTTTTACTTTTGCATTCCACTCTTTTTAGCTGACTAATAAGTTCTTGGTTGTGCGGCACGTACAACTTTGGTTGTACTCATGCTCTAAGCCTATGATGACTAAAACTGTGAAAACATGTTTGATAGATGCATTTTCCTATTTGAGATTCTAATGACAGTAATTTCAATTATTTTTCAGGCTTTGTTGCTGTGGGTTGGTAATAAAAGTTTAGTTTGAAGCAGTGGTTGTGAGGTCAGAATATGATGAACGGAATTCAGTATTGGGGTGAAAGTTCCAGTTCGACGTCACTAAGCAGTCCGCAAGATGTTGAGGATGACCGGATGATAGCTCTCGTGTTGTCCGAAGAGTATGCCAAATTAGATGGTGAAGTTGGTAGACGTCTTTCCAGCTTGGCACCTGTTCCGGTAAGAGTTCTTGCTCTTCTATTGTTCCTTAAATAGTCTGACAAAAACTACTGAATATTTTTGGACTAATTATGGTATGGTCATAATCAACTGATACATTACAAAATTATGCATCTAATTGTTTATAGTTACATCACTTGACTACATTGGAGGATAGTAATTTAACACTTCAAAAGGATCATGTTTTGGTATGTTGATTTTATTCTGTGGTTTGCATCTTGTGCATTATCAGTCGTATTAAAGTAGGCTCTCCTTGAATGGCTACTGCTTTTGACCATATCTGAATATTAGAGGTTGAAATATATGAATATTTATTGCTTTTCTGAATTTTTCACCTTTCCGTCTTAAAATTTCAGCATGTGCCCCGGATAAACAATTTCATCCCAAACATAAGTGATGCCAGTATGGATCATCAGCGTCTTCTTCAGAGGTATGTAGCATCAATAGGCTTCCAAATATATTGTATACCTTTTCTTAATTGAAAAATAAAGTAGTTTGTTCCAATGAATATTAGGTATACTTTTTATTAATTGTATACCTTTTCATCATTCGCTCTCTCTTTTCCATTTTTAAAGGTTGCAGATCTATGGTCTTTGTGAAGTTAAAGTCTCTGGAGATGGGAACTGTCAGGTATGATATTAGTGTATTACAACAACAGTTTGCAAGCATTACATTTTTGAACTTATATTTGATTATTTTACCTACATTGCAGTTCCGTGCACTTTCGGATCAGCTCTTTAGGTCCCCTGAACATCATAAGCATGTTCGAAAAGATATTGTAAAACAGGTACATATGAATGAATATATGATGAGTGTGTTCTCAAATTGGCTGGTGGGATGGGAGTATGGATTGTAGTAGATTTTAATTCTTTCTTAAATATCTGAGATAAGTTTTTATTTGCTTACCAAGGTCGCCTGCAATAACTAAACATTAACTATTGATAGAGTAAATATGGTCTTCAAGAGAAGTAGACAAACTATGGGTTGTAATAAATAAAATTGTTAGATGGTCAAATGATAAATGATAAAATGTTGCAATCTATTAGTTGTATTTAATAGACATTGATGGTTTTAGATGCTAATTTGCATAATGGTTTTCTTTGCCAGCTAAAAGGTCACCGTTCCCTGTATGAATGCTATGTACCGATGAAGTATAAAAAATATTGCAAGAAAATTTCAAAGTAGGTATCTTTGGAACAAACTATTGGTTGTAACATATATATATGCAATGAGTGAGTGGGCTTTTTTCCTCCAACTTACTCATTCATCTTCTGTCCACTATAACAGGTCTGGAGAATGGGGAGATCATTTGACATTGCAGGCAGCTGCTGATAAGGTTTGTTGCTGTGTTCTAACTTCTAATACTTTCCTGTGTAATGCTATCAAGTATCAACTGATTATTAATTTATCTTTTTCCCTTTCTTCTTTGGCATGCCCTTTGCTTGAACCCTGCATTACGTGGGATGCTTGTGTACCGGACTTTAATACCTCTTTTTATTTTATAATTTTGGTATTGAAATAATTTTTAGTAATTGTGATGATTGAGTTTTATGCATGAATTAATTTTTATAGTTTGTGATGGCACAGTTGCATCTATGATTAACTGTTGCTGGCAGTAGCTAACTAAATGATACATCTGCATGGAATTAAATAACTTCAAACTGTTATTATGCCTGAGATTCCTTCTTCGGGGTCAATGGCTAGTCCCTTAAATTATTAATTTATATATATCCCCCTTTTTGTGGAGGGCTTATCTAGTTAATGTGAATTTGGTTTATCTGTTCTATGAATTGAAAAAACAACTTCTGTAATCTGTTTTATAAGTTGGTAGATCTTATTTATGCATATATGTCATTTAGATTGTAAACCATATATTGGTTTCTAAAGAAATGAAATGAGTATGCATATGAATTACTAGATTTGAATAAAAACTTACTAAATGATTGCATAATCAGAACGAAGTGCTGATTTGGTCAAAATGCATTTATCATGAACCTCATTGACAAGAAAGTGACATTTAACTCGGTAGAATGTGGATATATCTCTTAACAGATATTGGAAGTTACTTTTCAAGTTTCTCTTCTGTGGTTGCTTCAAATAGTTGGACTAATTGTGCTTCTTATTTTTGTTGAATTATTAAAGATATGTTCACATTTCTTGCATATTAATGTTAACATGCAATATATTGTTTCTTATGTTTATCTTGATTGCAGTTTGCAGCAAAAATATGCCTTTTGACTTCATTCAGAGACACTTGTTTCATTGAAATTATGCCTTTGCACCAAGCACCGAAACGCGGTACGATTGTCATCATTATTGTTCACCTCAATAACTTTAATTGGTTAGGATTTTACAGAAATATGTACATCAAGATCTTAACCGAGATAAAATCAGCCTAAAACTTTTTCAAATTTTCTAATACATAGTTTCAGGGAAGTGCGTTAGAATTGTTGTAGATGGCCCCCTCTAAAATATTTTAAATCTAATAACATGTAGTTCCAAAACCAGTTTACATTTTTCAATGATGTGGGACAGAATTTCAGAATAAATAAATAAATAAACAAAAATACCAAGATTAAATACAGAAAGAACAAACATGAAAATTTGCAGACCTTCATGTAAATTATGAAATTCAACTGGAACAAACGAACACTTGCATCCTCAAGATGTTATTTGAACATGAACTTTAAAAACTTCTTGACATTTTATGTTGACATTTCAATGGGAGTATCCTCTTATTTAGTTATTTATTTATTTCCCTTCATTTTTTAATGATGCAGAGTTGTGGTTAAGCTTTTGGTCTGAGGTTCATTACAACTCACTCTATTCAATTCAAGGTTTTTTCCCTTACAATCTTGTCCTTCTTTGGATATGAAGTTTAAATTCTGTTGGGTATTGAATAAAATAAATGTATTGCTGATTTCTTTCCGTATCTTTTTCGCAGCTGCACCACCGCCTCAACCACCAAGGAGGAAACATTGGTTGTTCTAGGAGAGGTAGATGATGAACACTTTATAGGTAAGGGAAATAAGTAGCAAACATATCACCTTTCATTTTTGAAAAAGGGAGATATCAATATAATTTTCCGCTTTGGAAATTAACTAGTTTCTTTGGGTTTATACTGGCTCCAACTTGGTTTTGATCTTCAACTATGAAATCGATTACGAAAAACATCTCATAACTGCGTCTATATACTGTTTTGCAGTCAATATATCATTCCTTCCGGCTCCCTCCATGCTTAGAGACTTCAATCTGCCATCAATTTACATTGACTTTAGTTTACCAGATCCATGCTTGGAAGCTGACGCGTTGGAAGACTAAGACAACCTTGGATACACTACAAGATAACTATGTAAATTTTTTTCAATTAACGAAATTAACTTGCTACAATTGAAACTGAAGAAGAACGAAGACAGAGTAGAGTAATGGGAGAAGTGTCTTTTTCTCCCTTCACCATTTTTTCCCTCATTTATATTTTACATTCATCACCCCTTTGGAGGTTGTTACTGAGAGCGTTTTAGCATTAATGTATATTGTTTTCTAATTCCTCTTTGTAAAGTAAACTATATCTTGATTTGTTATGCTAGATACAGTACTACCGAAATGATAGCAGTTAAGTAGTCTTCTTTTTCCCTCAAAGTATGTAGAAATTACTGCTTGATCATAAGATTAGTTCATGTTGATAAATAAATGTTCATACAGTTGTGTGTTGTCATTACCATTTCAAGAGAACAATTTATGTTTCAGGAATTGTATATCTACTTTAATTGCATGTAGGGTCACATGATTTATAGGAAGCATTTTTATTTTATATTTTTCCCCACCGAAGGGAATATTATTTGGAATGCAAATAAATATGCAATAAGTTTATACAACTTCTACGAACAATATAAAAAGAAGTGAATCTTCAAATTTCTTCCTAACCCACTACGAACAACATTATTATTATTATTATTATTATTATTATTATTATTATTATTATTATTCAAGCAATCTAAGAGTGGAGAGACTAAAAATTAAAATTTTATATAATCAAATATAATGTTATATATTCGATAATAAATATAATTATAATTAGTTTTTTAATTAAAAAATTAATACATACTTATCAAATAAAGAATTATTTCAGTCTTTATAATTTTTTTATGATTTTATATTTAATAAAATATAAAATTATCTATTTTAAATATTTTATTAATTAATTTATTTTATTAAGTATTTATGTAACAATGAATTATATTTTTATGTTTTATATCATTTAAAAATATGACATAAAATAATATAAATTAATTACACTAACAATTTTGTTATATGAATTTAAAATATATTAAAGTATTTTTATATAATAATAGGAGTAAAAATTAATAGAAAAATAATAAAAAAATAACTAAATAAAATTAGAAAAAGAACAATATTATTATAAATAATATTAAAGTATTTTTTATATGATTATAGATGTTAAAATTAATTTTTAAAAAAATACTAAAAATATTCTAAATCAAAATAAAAATACAAATAATATAAATGCATGTAGAAAAATTAAATCCTAATATATAAAGATTATCAACTTTTTTTATTATCACTATACTATTAAGCTTTACTCTCATATAATGTATCTATTATAATAGTATATGAGTTTAAGAGTTATTGGCTCAAGACCACTACTTGCCCCCTTGAGTCTATCCCTGGCTATTGGTACTAAATAAAAAAAAGAGTAAACCTCTAAAAACGCATCCGAATATAATATCGCAGAAAAAATATCTTCAAATTTTATTACCAATAAAAATATCTTTAAATTATTTAAAAATATGACAAAATTATACATTTGTGAATTGAGATGTTCTACGTTAATAAAAAGAGTAATTTGACGCTTTTTTTATTAATGGAACAAATCTTTTATTATGGTTGGACATTTTTAGCATATTTTTAAATTATTTAAAGATATTTTTATCGATAAAAAATTTAAAAATATTTTTATTAGGGTCAAAATAATTCGAATATATTTTTTGTGATTTATCCTTAAAAAAATTATGTGAATAATTCATCGAGTTAAGCTTTAAATGGTCCGGAATTTTTACCATGTCATCGAATTGGGCAAAAAGTTTCCAATTGCCTAGATCCTTAATTTTCACTGCGTTACCTAAGTTAGTTTATCGAATGTTTTCCATTAACAACATATTAACATAACATATTGATGTAAACAGTTATGCCACATGTTAGGAAAAAAAACATATTCAACTACTTTAGGAACTTTCATTTTGCTTACGGTTAGATATCCCTTTTACACCATTTTATTTATTTATTAATTTTATCATCCAATCATATAAAAGATTATAAGTACACATGAATAAGACTTTTTAGTTTTTAAATAGACTAAGGCCAGTTTAGATAAATAGTTTAATTAAATTATTTTTAAAAAAATAACTTAAATAATAAATGACTATATTAAAAGTAGCTTATAAATAAGTTATTTTGTATTTAGATTTTTAGTTATAAGAGTGCTTATTTTATAAAAATATGATAAAAATAATAATATTATAAAAAAAGTCATTTTTTTTAACTTTTCTATAAATTCTTAAATAGCTTTTTAAAAAGGTATAATTTAAAAATTATACTAGATATTAATACTACTATTTTTTATAAGTTAAAAGCTCAAAAAAAATTACTTTTAAAACTTCTCAAACGACCTAAAACAAATGAATTTTTGTCTATAGAATTAAACATGTAAAACGAGAAATTAAACAGGCTCAATTTAATTAACCCGAAAAAAGAAGGATGAACAAACATTTTGGGACTCAACGGATAATCCGTTTTTCTTTTTAGTAAATTGTATCTTCAAAAGTTAGTTCAATCCAATTCTAACTTAAGATCTAATGCAACCGAAAAGATAAAAAAAGGCCCTTAATCAATAGTCCAATATTGACATATTTTGGTGACTAGTCCAATATTGATTTAAACAAAATCGTTGGTGTTTATGGGTATTTTTTTTATCACAAGATTTTTTTCTGATAATATTTTATACAACTCATTTCTTATTATGCTGGGACTGAACAGGTGGTCTTTAAATTATAGGAACAAAACTAATTGGTATAGGATAGACTCGGCTCGTTTAACCCGTAAACTTAAACGAATGGACTAGCCCAATTGAGAGCCACACGAGTAGGGGAATGATAAGAGTTTTTTTTTTTTTTTTTTTTTGTTTTTGGTCAGAGGAAATGATAAGAGTTTAGATTGATAGATAATAATATCTTTGGGTTAAATATCTTTGGGTTAAATGTTTTTATAAACCCATTTGTAATGGAACCTGTCAAAAATATCTCGAATGGGAATCTACTTATAGTTACCAGAAAATTGAACCGGTAATTAATCCGATCATTTAACCAGTAATTCTTAGTTAACTTAGTCATAATTAAATAAAAATATAAAATTTATAAAAATAAAATTAAAATCAAATGCACGTCTTCGTAAACTTATTAATAACAATCAAGTATCAAGTATTAGACATAACTAATTGTTGGGAATAAGTAGTATGACCACAATCCAATCAATCACGTGTCAAATAATTTTTTATTATTATTATATTAAAATGTTAATATAATAAGGTCCTTGATTAAATTTAGAAATTTATCATTGTGATAGTGATCATAATATTGAGAGATAAATCTTTTATAATTTAATCTAAATTGTTCTTGGTCATAGGATTATTAAAAAAGGACATTAATAATCCAGAAAGATCAATATATATATAACGGTCTTCATTGGATGAAGATTAATAGATCTCATTTATTAAATTATATATATAGATGGTGCATATAGAGATATGACCATTGAACTGACTCACTTTGAGAATTCCTAATGGTTATAATTATCGTATATTTGTCAATAGGATATTCTCAAGATGAACATAGTAATAGAGTTTCCTTTGACCTGCGACTGTCATAGTAATTAACAATGTATTTATTATACTTTGATTCCGGACACCTAATACCCTAGGGTGCTAGTTGAATGGATATTGGGTATGATTTAGATACTTGTAGAATTAATGATTAGTCAATAAGAAATCCGTCAATTCTCGATAAAGAGTTTGAGCTCTATGATTATAATGACTGAGATGAATAAAACCTTGGTCAAAGGGATTGAATGAATGAAGAATTGAGTTTCTTAGGTCATTCACAGTTTATTATAATAATGGTAACAAGTTAGAGTTTGACAATTAAACCACACTCTAAATGTTAACCAAGAGTTGGAAAGATGGAAAGAATTATACTTTGTTCTTCTGAGGTTCTTAGTAAAAATATATTACTTTATACTATCGGGTCGTTGAGAAGTGTTGCTAGACGCCAACCTTGATTAGTAAATTTAGTATGACTAATTTACTACCCGCTTAGTATTGAACCTATGGGGTCACACACTAACGAGTGTTCTAATCTTTGCTGTAGAATTATTTAATTATTATTTTGATTTGATCAAATAAATAATTATATTAATTCAAATAGAATATTATTATATTCTTTGCTAGCACCAAGAATATAATAATAGTATGATGATTGAGAATATTAAATGAGATTTGATAATAATTAGTTATTCTATTTCTAGATTTGGATGAGATCCTAACTGATTCTGTTTTCAAATTGAGTTATGATATGATTCATAAATTTGAAGGATTCAGATTTAGAATTTCAAGATATGATTTAAATTTGAATTGAGATTCAAATTTAAAATCAGTAACAAATCTCATACTATATATATGTATGCCAAGAGTAAAGGAATCACAGATGAGAAACACAAGAGAATAATAAGGGTTTTTATTCCTTTACCTCTACACATATAAACGTATGTGAGCCTAATTCTTGGAGAAAAATTTTATGGCGTGCAAAGAGTTACAAGAGGTTTCTCAATTTAGATCAGATGTCCATTGGTCAAAGAGTTGACAGCAAAGGTTGGTCTCGGTGTGGATACGCATAGCGCCTTCGTACCATCGAAGGAGAAAAAGATTTTTACGAGCGTACTCAGGTATTTAGATCTGATCTACTATATATTTATTATTGGAATAAAGTTTAAGCACAAAATAGATCTTTAAGGATTACTTTCTTTTCTTCCGCTGCGTGTTATGAACACATAGTAATCTTTCACTAATGATGTAAAAAAAGATAATAAACTAGTCACTAGTATAAAATACTTTCAAGAGATAATCTCAAAGTCAGCATCTACATGTATAAGATAAATTTAGAACTTAATCAACATTTTCCTCATCATTAACAAACTAACTAAAAATGAAATTCAAATCCATTCTTACAGCAACAAATTCAACTCATTGATAATTTTTTACAATAAAAAATTTAACTAAGTGATTATTTTAGCAAGACAATAACAAATTCAAGGTTCACTGAAAATAATCAATAACAAATTCAACTCAGTGATGATTTTCAAAAAAAAAATTAACTAAGTGATTATTCAACAAGACAGTAACAAATTCAACTTAGTGATGATTTTTAACGAAAAAAAATTTAACTTAAGTGATTAATTTAGCAAGACAGTAACAAATTCAAGGTTCAGTGATGATAATTAGTAACAAATTTTAGCAACAAAATTAAAGTGCAATGATGAATTACAGCAACCAAATTAAAACAGAAAGAACAAAAAAATTTGTTAGAACACACCAAACCGGATACCAGCTTCCGGTTGTGCAAAGAAAGCTCACGGCGAGGCTTGAAATAGGAAGATGACAACGAGACCAGCACCGGGACCTGCTACTTCTACTGCCAACGACAACGAGCGCAGGGAAGGCGCGCATCTGAGTGCGAGACAAAGAGCGACGAGGACGATCAGCCCTGAGACCTACTACTTCTGTCCCCCATGACGACGATTGCAGGGAAGGTGCGCGACTCGGTGTGAGACGGTGATGACACAGAGAACGACAACGACGACCAGGTGCAAGACTGGGATAGTGAAAGAGATCGGAGACCAGAGAGCTTAAGTGCGAGAGCCATAGTAAGATAGATGAGACTGTGACAGAGCTTGAGCTTGAAGGAGAGAGTAACGAGAAAGAGACGAGAGAGAAGAGAGACACTAAGCGCTGAGGGTGATCAGCATCAAATTAGGACACTAAGAGGGGTTTGGAAAGGACGCCATTTTTTATTTTTATTTTTAAATTAAAAAATTTAAACATTGACCTGATTCGGGTTATATAAACTCTCCAGGTCACCAATTTCACTGAGCACCAACCGAATCGACCCGATTTTTGGTGGGTATGATGTTTGGACGATCCAACGAATGATTTGATTTAGCCAGAAGACCGAGTGACCAGATTTTCAATTTAACTGACAAGATTGCGTTGGTTTTAATAACTATGCTCGACCTATTAGGCTCACAAAATAAATTGACTTTCCTTTATTTAGTCATTAAAAGAAATAAATGTCAAGACCAGAAAAAAAAAAGAAATAAATTTACTTACACAACCAACTAGTTGAGCAAAAACAATAAGAGTGAACTACCGACTCAGTCCCTATCCATTTTTTCGAATGACAACGCGATCCCTCACGAAAAAATAATCCACTTTGGCCTCTGTCTCCTACTTCTGTGATACAATGTGGTCCCTGTGGGGGATTTTTCCATCAACTCCAAACGAAAAATGCTGACTTGTCATAATAACCGTGTGTGCTGGCACCTCTCCTTGCTGAGATGGATGTTCGCTGCATACACATACACCTCAAAATGTTCAGGGAGTTACTTGTCCTCTTCCTCTCATGCGTCCGTGCTGAATAGTTCCTCGTAACCAACCTCCTCCTCAACGGCGAGACCTTTCTTACCTCCTTCGTCATCTCCTCCACACCCTGCGGCCACTACCGCCAATGCAGGAGCTCTGCGACTCAGAGAACATCCAAATCCTTATAACCTTTGACAACAATGACTAATTCACCCCCTCTCTGACTTCCTCCCGTTCTCCTTTTCTCTTGGAGCCCCAAAACAACCGGTTAAGGCTCACAACTCAAACCCGAATGAACCCCGACGATGAAGATGAGAAATTGAGATCTAATAATGGTGTTGTTTGCAATGAACATGGTACGGTCATTGATGATAAGAAGTTAAAGATTGTGGTTTTGGAGGCTGCGAATGTGTTACATGTGTCCTTTGGTGGTGGGTGGCCGGGGCAGGTATGATGAGATCGTAGGTACAGTGTTGTGGAGAAAGAGGGTGCTCCAAGGAGACAGGAAGAGGCGGCGAGATTGTTGATGCGTTCCTTTTCAGCCACGTGCCACTTCCAAGCATTGCTTTGTTGTTCCGATTTCGATGATGTTCGACAATTGGCATAGTTTTCAGATTCAGATTGTGATTATTGTTGTTAGTTTTTGAAGGATCATGGTGCTCATCCATGGATATGAGTAGAGTTATGAATGGATGAGAGGACAACGTATGAGAAGAGGACAGGAAAAACGGCAACGTTTTTATTGTGATAGGTCAGCGTTTTTCGTTTGAAGTTGATGGAGAAACACCCGCAGAAACCGCGTCGTGTCACGGAAGTAAGGGACAAGGGCCAAAGTAGATTATTTTTTTTATGAGGGATCGCATTGTCATTCGAAAAAATAGATAGGAATCGGATTGGTAATTCACCCAAATAATAAACTCTTTTACCAATAATAATACTAACCAGTTGAAGACAAAAAAAAGGTAACGGATTTAACTTGTGAGTTCGATGATGGTTCATGATTCATCTCAATTGATGTATTTCACTCCAAATTTTGTAACTAAACACTTCTCTTTATGTTCTTCTAATTACACTGATCAATATTTTTTACTTATTCACTTAGATATTAAGTATTGGACTTTACTAGGTAGACAATAGCTTTTGTGAACAATATGAATAATGGACTCTAAATTTGGTCCAATAAAGTAAAAACACACTACACCCCAAATTACCCACCTAAATCTTAATATTAAGATAACCATCCGCACGCCTAGTAAATTGAACATCCGATATATCCATGTTGGAATAAATTATTTTATTAACCCAGATCATTCATATTGAATCACCAAAAATATATCATAATTCGGAAGCATACCTTTACTCATAGAAATTAGAAATTGATGCAAGGATTGTCTCAGTCTTGTGGTTCTTTCAATCTTCCACAACCAAAGCCTTCTGTATCCATAGGCGACTGAATTGTGACTCTTCTGATGGGGAAAGAGCGACAAAGGCGGCTTTGGTATATTGGGGACCGAAACCCTGAAGGCATTATTTATATTTGAGCATGGCACCCATTAAACTCTAAAGCCCAAATAAAATAGTATCTAAATTCCAAAAGATAATTATCTAAAGAATAAAAGATAATATCTGATTTTATTCTCATTTAATTCCAATTCAAAAGTAATAATGACTTATTTAATTTAGCATTTATAATAATAAATGAGATCACCATTATATAAGTCATTTAATTTGAAATAGCGTAATTTGTTATTATAATTAATATATGTATTGCGCACAAACAAATTAGGAAATTAAATAATTTCCTAACAATCTCCCACTTGGGCTATACATATATTCTTTCTTGATATAATCACATCTTATAAACTTTATGCGCGCATCTGAATGCTATTTCCCTTATTATTATAACAATCTGGTTCGTCTCATATATAGGAGTGTTCATGGATCGGATCGTATCCGCAGATCCGCGGTAATTATCTGCATCCGATCCAATAATTGCGGATACAATCCGATCCGCACCTTTTAAGGATCAGATCGCGGATTTCAGCTCTGTATCCGCGTATCCGATCCGCGGATCTGCACAAAATAATTAATATATATATATATATATATATATATATATATATATATATATATGTTAGTTACTTAGTTTCTCACCCATTCACCCCCCAATCTCTCAGACTCTCTCACCCATTCTGCCGTTCACCCCCAATCTCTCAGACTCTCACCCATTATGCTGTTCACTCAATATCGTTAGTTTTGCGTGAGATTCTGAGGAAAACCGCAAGTATGTTGCGAGAATAGAAGCGTTTCTGCCTGCGCTGATCGGTTTTCTCCTCAACGTTGATGACGATTTTCATATCCTTGAGCAGGCTGTCATGGTGTTGAATCTTGAATCTGGTTCTAGACAAAATCGAAGACCGCGAGGCCTTAAAAACCTTGATGCTTAAGAACCAGAGCAACACTAGCAGCAGCTGCTTGGATTCTCTGGTTGAAAACCCCCAATCTCTCACCCCTAATCTCTGACAATCTCACGCATAGCTGCAACAGACACCCACAGCTGCAACATTCACCCATTCGTCCCCTTCGTCGCGTTCAGAACTTCAGGTAATTTTCACGAGTAACCTGATTAATTGAAATGCTCTATTTCTCTATTCTGTATTTGGACTCGGTTTTTTCAATACATAATAGTAACCTGTTGTAATTACCCTTACTGTTATTGTGTTTTTTAAATAATTCTGCTCATGTTATTGTTTATGTGAATTATGTGAGATGCTGCTGTTCTGTTTTATATTTATATGATTTATGTAATTATGTGAGATGTTACTTGTAGGATTGTGTTACTTGAAATGGCTGATAAGCAGGCAGTTACAAACAATACAAGTGGATCTGAGGTAGGGAGCATTCTTACTCCACCAAATATTGCTGCATCGACACCTTCTGAGTAAGCAAGGGGAGGGGAATCAGTGACTTATCCAGCCTCAAGTGATGCACCTACTGCTGGGACAGAGACACAGACAGGCCAGCTAGGTAAAAGAAAGGCTAACAGGCCTCCTTCTATTGTTTGGGATCACTTTAAAAAAAATGCGGAAGAAACTAAAGCTCAATGTAAACATTGCTTGAAATGGTTAAAATGTCATAGTCGTAGGGATGGCACCTCTAATCTAAAAAAAACACATTGGAACTTGTGCGAAGAACCCGGATAATCATGTTGATAAAAAACAAAAAATCGTTGTGTTCACAAATTCTAATTTAGATGAGCCACCAACATTGAAGGCAGTAGACTTTAACCAGGAGCGGTGTAGGCTTTCACTTTGTAAGATGATAATAATTGATGAACTCTCATTTAAGTTTGTAGAAATTACTGGATTTAGGGACTTTTGTGGTGAGATGCAACCTCAATTTAAAATCCCGAGTCGTGTAACAGTTGCTAGAGATTGTATGCAATTGTATGTAGAGGAAAAGACCAAACTTAAGTCTTTTTTGGAGTTGAACCATCATATGGTTTCCTTAACTACTGACACTTAGACATCTGTTCAAAACATGAACTATATGTGTGTAACTGCTCATTATATTGATGATGGATGGACGTTGAATAAGAAAATATTGTCTTTTAACTTGATTGTTGATCATACTGGTGCTACCATAGGAAAAGCGTTAGAGAATTGCTTGAAAGATTGTGGTATTCGGAAGCTTTGTACTGTAACTGTAGATAATGCTAGTGCCAACTTTGTTGTTGTGAATACTTTGGTTAAAATTATACGAGAATGGAATTGTTGTACTATGTTGGGTGGGAAATTTGTCCATCTGAGATGTGCTGCCCATATTTTGAACTTAATTGTTTACGATGGTTTAAAAGATTTAAGCTCTTCTATTGCTAGGATAAGAACTTCTTGTAAATTTGTGAAGTCCTCTCCATCTAGATTAGCAACCTTTAGGAGGTGCGCACTTGAGCCAAACATTACTAGTTGTCAAATGATTATTCTTGATGTACCAACTAGGTGGAATTCTACCTATATGATGTTAGAAGTGGCTGAAAAGTTTGAAAAGTCATTTTTGCGTCTTGCGACAGAAGATGCTCATTTTGAGAGATATGTTAATGATGAAGAGGGGCTTTTAGTGATGAAGATTGGAGTAGAGCTTGTATTTTCATGCGGTTTTTGTAAATTTTCTATCATGCAACTCTTTCATTCTCTAGTTCTTTGAATGTCACTTCAAATACTTTTTTTCCATGTATTGTGTAAGATATTATGCACTTTAAATAAATGGATTGTAAGTGATGATTTGGTGTTGCATGGGATGGCATCAGCTATGAAAACTAAGTTTGATAAGTATTGGGATGATTCTGATCACCGTTACTCTTCTTTTCCTTTGACTTCAAGTGACAAAGTCAATAAACCATCTCTAAAATATCTAGTGCTTGTTGTTGTGTTCCTTGATCCCCGTTATAAGTTGGAATATATTCAGTTTACTTTGTCTGAGATGTATGGTGAAGGTAAAAAGTCTTCAAGGATCTTCAAAAAATTGAAGGATATTATTGCTAAATTGTTTGAGCAATATAGCATATGGAATCCGCGCCCCCTGAAGATACTCAAGATACTAGCTTTTCTTCCGATACTACACCAAATCCTAGTTTAGACACGAGTGACAATGATAGCATTATAATTGAAGACCCTATGAGCAAGTGGAAACAAACACAAAGGATAAAGTTAAGTGAGCTCAAGAAGAATTAGATGGATAGGTATTTGAAAGATGAAGTGGCTGAAGATTTTAGTGGATTTGATATACTGAGGTGGTGGAGAGGAAAGACTCTGAGGTATCGAGTTCTGTCATGTATGGCTAGAGATATATTAGCCATTCCTGTTTCTACTGTGGCGTCAGTGTGAAAGAAATATTTTTATTGAATTTTTTACATAAAAATATAATTAAAAAGAGAGCTTAATCATGCGAATATATCCGCGATCCGATCCGATCTAATCCGCAAATGTGCAGATCGAATCCAACACTTAAAAACGCGGATACTGTATCCGATCCGATCCGATGGAGATTGTACAGATCGGATCGAGTTTTCGGCCATATCCGATCCGCGTACACCCCTACTCATATATTAGATATGAAATCACCGCAGCTTTTATCACATTAATGTCGTGACTAAACCACGACAATCACCATCCTAATATACTTAACGACATAGATCAAATTTGGATGAGTAATATGGAAATTACATGCCAAGTGATCTCATGCATGTCTATTTTCAGCTGGTCCAACTTTAAAACTTTATTGAGATCAAACACAAAACAAATGTTGCAAAATAAACATTTCACATAACATGAAATAAACCATCAACTTAATTCTGCAGAAAAATAATTCAATTATCTGTCATAGAACATATAGCATAAAATAAACTCCCACTAAACCAAGGCATCACAAATATTGACACACATCCGAGCAGTGTGCTCATGAAAGACTTTAGGGACCAATTCCTTGGTTAATGAGTCTACTAGCATATATTATGTTCCTATATGTCCTATGAAAATATGTTTTTCTTAAACTTTATTCTTGACAACTAAGAACTTGATGTCTGTATGCTTTGATTTTGTCAAGCTCTTATTATTATTGGAGTATAGTACTACTGACTTATTGTCACAAAATATCTTTAATGACCTTTCAATGTCATTTACTATACGAAGCTCAATGACAAAGTTTCACAACCATATGCGATGAAATCAGAATCAGAGTACCTAATGATCTCCAAATTTTCTGATCTCCGATAAGTAAGCATGTAATCCTTTTTTCTCTTTAGATAAGGCATTACGCGTTTAACAGCTATCCAATGATCTATGCCCGGATTGCTCAAGTATCTACCCAACACTCCCACTATAAATGATATATTAGAATGTGTGCAGACTTGAGCATACATTAAATTTTCTAGTGCTGATGCATAAGGTTTATCATGCATTGCTGTCTTCTCAAGATCATTTTGGGGGCATTGCTTGAGACTAAACTTGTCTCCTTTAACTACGAGTGTGTCCATTGGTCTACAACTTTTCATGACATATCTACTTAAAGCCCTTTTGATATAGTTCTTTTGTGATAATCCAAGAATACCTTGAGAGAGATCTCTTAATATCTCGATTCCTAATACAAAAGAGGCATTACCAAGATCTTTCATTTCAAATTTGTTCGAAAGAAATTTCTTAGTTTCATGCGACAAGCCTATATCGTTACTGGCAAGTAGAATGTCATCAACATATAAGACCAAAAATATGTATTTACTCCCACTGAACTTGTGGTATACACATTTATCTATAATATTTACCTCAAAACCATATGAGGTAATGACTTGATTAAACTTGTGATACCATTGACAGAAAGGTTGTTTGAGACCATAGATGAATTTTCTCCTTTTTTCTGTTGGATCTCCTTAATGACACTTCTTGAGGTTGTTGAGCTTGTTGCATGGGTTGGGATTGAGGAGGATTCTCATTATTTTTCTGTACTGTAGCAGTATCTTGAGCAACAACAATATTCTCATTGTTCTCTTATACTGTAACTGGATCTACAGTAGGATTCTCATTGTGCTCTTGTACTATAACTGTATCTTGAATAATAATAGGCATAAAGACCTAATCATTGTCAGTTACAGAATCCTCATCAAAAGCAATATTCCTAATATTTCCTCCCCCCCCAACATCCTAAAGAAATCTCAAATTTTCCATTTCAAAAAATAGTCCTTTATGTAGGATTGTAAAACTTGTACCCTTGTGAACGCTCAGCGTAACCAACAAAGTAGCAAATAATTGTCCTTGAGTCCAATTTTCTTTCATGTAGCCTATAAGGTCGCACCTCAGTTGGACAACCCCAAATATGCAAATGCTTTATACTGGGCCTTTTTTCAGTCCAAATTTCATATGGGGTTTTGTTAAGTGTTTTATTTGGCACCCTATTAGGATGTACACTGCGGTCTTTAAGGCTTCTCTCCAGAGTGATTCAGGTAAGGAAGAATGACTAAGCATACTTCTCACCATGTCCTTAAGAGTTCGGTTCCTTTACTCTGCAACACCATTCATGCTAGGTTTGCCTGGCATGGTGTATTGCAGAACAATACCATACTCCTCTAGAAAAAGAGCAAAAGGCCCGCGATGTTGCTCACCTGAACTGTCATATCTTTCGTAGTATTCACCACCACGAACATATTTGACAGCTTTAATTTTCTTTGCAAGTTGAAGTTCAACTTCAGCTTTGAAAGACTTGAAAACATCCAAGGCTTGGGACTTTTCATGAATTAATAGATACCCATAACGAGAGTAATCATCTATGAACGTAATAAAGTACCGTTGTCCATTCCAAGAGACAGTAGGGAATAGGCCACATATATCGGTATGTATCAGTGCTAAGACATTTTTAACTCTATCGGCACCTAATTTCCTTTTGTTTGTCCTTTTTCCCTTTATGCACTCAATGCAAACTTCAAAGTCTGCCAAATTTTAGGGGTCCAAGAATTCCATCCGACACGAGCCTTTGAATTCTCTATTTAAAGATGTGACCTAGGCATTTGTGCCATAATGATGCCGAATTCTCATTTAGTTTTCGTTTTGTACCCGTTTGTAGTATTTCATTATTATAGGAATTTAAGTCAAGCCTATATAGATTATCCACCAAATGACCAGAGCAAATATTATTCGAATTATAAAAGAGACTGACTTTATTGTCTCCGAATGAACAAAAAATAACTTGATTTGTCCAAACAAAAAACAGAAACTAAATTCCATCTAAATGACGGTGCATAAAATGTCTCTAATAAATCCAAGTAAAATCCACTCATTGAACATAATCTAAAGGTTCCTATACCTTTGACTGCAACTATATTATTGTCAGCCACATAGATGTATCTTTCAATATCACTTGGCGGTCGGCTCCACAAGCAATCCTGCATAGTAACACTTACATGAGTAGTAGCAGCATAATCTACCCACTAAGTATCAATAGGTGCATAACTTAAACTAGCCTTCGAACAAACGAAAGTAATAATTATACCCTTCTTTACACGCTAAGTGGCATATTTGGGACAATCCTTTTTCATGTGTCCTACCTTCTTACAGAAGAAACAGGTTGAAATTTGATCCTGTTTCTTACCCTTTTTTCTGTTGAGAAGGCACATCCGCAGTAGTATCACGGTTTCTTTTATACTGAGAAGATGAAGTCATGTGAGCACCTTCAGTCTTATCTTGTTGTAGCCTCTCTTCTTACACACAGTGAGATATAAGCTCATTTAAGGACCAAGTGTCCTTCAGAGTGTTATAACTCACTTTGAATTGCCCAAAGTGTGCAAGAAGAGAGATCAAAATGAAATGCACGAGTAAATCTTCAGACAACTCTAACTTTAGTGCTTTCAATTTTGAAGCAAAATGAGACATTTCCATAATGTACTCCCTTATATTCCCTTTACCTTTATACCTCATGAAGATAAGTTTTCTCAAAAGGCTACTTGCCTCTGCCTTTTCATTCTTAGTAAAGAATTTTTCATTATCTTTTCAAGAACTGTTTGGCATCTTTATTCACAGTAGTTAAGCCCCGAAACGCCTCAGGAATTGAGCATTTCATGAGCATAATGCTCATTCGATTGGATCTCTCACACTTCTCTATTTTAACCTCATTGAGATTTTCTAGAGTGGAAGTGGGTTTTTCCTCTCGAAGAGCTATATGTAGATCCATATAACCGAGGACAATCTCCATGGTATCCTTCTAAACTTTAAAGTTTGAATCATTCAGCATAGGAATATTGCTAATTTGTGCAGAAACATTGGTAGCTGAAACCATAGTTTTTGGATTAGAACAAAAGAACATGCAGTAAACATTAGTTAAATAATGGGAAAAAATTCATATTGAGATATCTAGAACAACATTAATTTTCAATCTTTGGATAGAAAATTAGCTGTAAATGATACTCTCATTGCAGTAATCAAATATTGTCAAAATTCCTGTCATACATTAAATCTTTCTTTGGACCGACTGAATGCGCACATGGTAACTTAAACTTCGCAACCTATTTATTACCGCATATATTTTCTATTAATTGGCCAAATAATAACCTTCCTTTGGGCCGATTATTGACCGCATAATTAATAGAAAATAAACAAAAGTGTGAAATGCTTATTATTTGGCCAAACAATAAACTTCCTTTGGGCCGATTATTGTCCGTATAAATAATAAGCATTACTTTATTCTTAATTAGTTGCCCAAACATATATTTACCATCAATATATGTATGTAATTCGGCCAAATATAGATCTTCATTGGGACTGACCAATATTCGCATGAATTACATATCACCATATTCCTAACATTTTGAATAAATCAATTTTCACAAAAGAGGCTACTTTGGCAACATAATACTCAATCAATTTATTTCAAAACCAAATCTTTATAAAATTAGTGAGTATAATAATCTTTATATCCCAAGAGAATAATCTATTAATTTTATACCAAATTAATAGTACACATAATTAAATTTAAGACAATACAAAATATTATATATTTAATATATTAATTATGATTCTTCACGCAACAAATTAAATTTGAATACTGATATTATTATTATTTATTTATTTCAAAATCACAACCGCGCATCAGTGAATTTAACCAAAAAAAAAAAATAATAATACATAAAGAAATTACTAATATTTTGCAATGAATTAAAAAAGCTATGCATACAAAAACTATAACGTCAAAATACAGTATGCCCATTTACATAATCAAAAGGATTTTGAACAGTTTCTAATTTCATCACGTGATAATGATAATCCTTATTTTATCACAAAAAAAAAAAAAAAAAAAAAACTTTTGCAGGTTCATATATATGTATACAAAGAATATGTGAGTAATAATAATGTAATTCAAACAAACTTTATAGAATTCGAGATTTGTAAGCCAAATGCATATACTCAATATATATACATATATCGATTCAGTAAAATAAATACAAAAAATAAATATTCTCAATGATTCAAATAAGGATGGCTCTGATACCACTTGTTGGAATAAATTATTTTATTAACTCAGATCATTCATATTAAATCACCAAAAATATATCATAATGCGGAAGCGTACCTTTACTCATAGAAATTAGAAATTGATGCAAGGATTGTCTCAAACTTGTGGTTCTTTCGATCTTCATCAACCAAAGCCTTCTGTATCCCTAGGCGGCTGAATTGTGACTCTAGAGAAAGAGCGACAAAGGCGGCTTTGGTATATTAGGTAGCGTTTGTTTTGAGGTACTGAGACAGACACTGAGAGACTGAGACTCAGTATTATGTTTGTTAGTTCAGAGACTGGTACTAAAATTTCTGTCTCTGTCTCTAAAATTTCAGTATTTCAGTACCTCCAAAAAGTAGGGACACAAGGGACTGAAATTTTTAGAGATGGAGACTGAAACTTTAATAACATTTTATACCTAAAATACTTTCATTTCAATTAATTAATTCCAATTTTATCCTTCGTGCAAATTAAATTAGAGTTTCATTCTTGTTTTAATTCCTGTCTCTCATTTTGTACCAAACAGAATACTGAGATTTATTTCAATCCCTGTCTCTTAGTCTCTGTCTCTCAGTCTCAGTTTTTCCGTCTCTATCTCTCCACCAAACGCTACCTTAGGGACCGAAACCCTGAAAACACTATTTATATTTGAGTATGACACCAATTAAACCTTAAAGTTCAAATAAAATAATATCTAAAGTCCAAAAGATAATATATCTAAAATCCAAAAGATAATTATCTAATGAACAAAAGATAATATCTAGTTTTATTCTCATTTAATTCCAAATTAAAAGTAATAATGATTTATTTAATTTAGCATTTATAATAATAAATGATATCACCATTATATAAGTCATTTAATTTAAAATAACATAATTTATGATTATAATTAATATATATATTACCCACAAATAAATTAAAAAATTAAATAATTTTTTAATAATTCGTTATTCACATTATTTAATATTTTTATTAACCTATACTTTTTTTTAATATTTATTCCAGTCACTATTTTTTCATGTTATTACTAGGTTGAAATAACGCGCAAGGTGTGACTAGTGCTTCAAAACCAAATGTGGCCCAATTATGCTTTCTTGGAGAAACTAGAGTATTAATATAGTGGCAACTGGCAAGCAAGATCTTAATCTAGTGATTATGAACTTTTTCTTCGAAGCTTGACTGTGGCTAACCGTGGATGAAAATTTTAATATTGAGTGTGTGAATATGTAGTATGAGTGAATGTTGTGATATTGTTGGGAGTAGTCCAATTCACTTTCCTGAAAAAAGAATGGAGTATTAATATAGTGCATATCCCACAAGGGATTAGATACACAACCTAACACATGATAATGCTACCTTCCTCTTATGAATGATCAGGTTGTATTTGCATAGTAATTTGTATGTGGACAAAAAAATATAACGTTGTAGAGACAGTGATTCGAAAGGAGATAGAGACAGTTGAATAATAATAATAATAATAATAATAATAATAATAATAATAATAATAATAATATTGTGATGTGTTGTTGTGTGTTCAAATAGCAATGAACAAAAAAAAAAAAAATTGGTCATTTGTACACTCTTCTTTTGTCCACTAGTTTCATCACCAATCTAAGTAAAAACAAAAGAGACCCGTCTTCACCATCCTTGTGGCATTTAGATATACACCATCTCTAATGGTCATTTGTACGAAGAAGAGGAAAAGGAGGAGAGAAATTGGTGATGGTGTAGTATAATTGTATAATTGATCTACTTATATATTGATATAAAATTTTAATCATTACAATTTTGTTTATATAGTAACTGAGATACTATAAATATCTGATCTCGTTGTTACTGGAAATGAAATATATACAACATACACGAGAAAATAACACATTTTTTTATTTATCTCGTTTATATATAAAAGAGATGTGTATATATACCTGTTTCCGTCCTACTATAAATGAGATAAATAATAAAATGTGGAAAAATATAAATAATTTTAAAAAAGTCTATATATGAGTAAATATTGAATTTATTAAAAAAAATTCAAATTAAAACTATATAAGTAAATAACTAATATCATACATTTAATATAAACTTTACATGAAATTATATAAGCTAAGGTAAAAATATCTTATATTTAATAAAATTTAAAACTAACTTTTATTCATATTTATTTATTATTATAATTTAATTTTATATGCTTCTTGTATAATACAATATTTTGTATAATAATGATATGTCAAAAGCTCCACATGGTTAAAATTTTATCAAATCTATCTCATATAAATAGATTTTGTCCTATTAAATCTAGTTTGATCAAGCCATCCAAATAGACCTCAAAATTTTAGGTTTTAATTTCTCAAATAATTTTTTGGTTGAAACTGGTTATTTGGTCTATAATTCGTCGGTGCTTAATATGCATTTTCTTTAATTATTAGCAGCAAAATAATATATATAGATCAGATATAGCATAATAGGTTGCTCTTTCTTTCTTGAATGGACAAACACATATCAAAATTCAGTTAAAGCATAATGGCCAACTTGATTACAGAAAATATCATTTATATATGTGTTGGGCATTTGTCACTATAAATTTTCTCTCAAATAAACATATTCTCTTTCTTGAAGGATCATTAATCCGAATCTGGTTGCCGAATAATCTATCTATATATATTGAGCATGACAAGCAATTTGTTGAGAAGCGAATGATACTGGTTGATGTTAGTTGAGATAAACCATTTTTAATCAACCAACTTTAAATAATTATAATTAATAATCACTAATTAATAATAATTAATTAGTATAGAGTGCAAATTAAAAATATTTGTTAATTTATTGTTGGCTAGATTTATGTTAGAGTAATTACCTAAATCAGTCTCCGAGAATTTTAAAAACGGACATTTTAGTCCCCAAAAAAAAATTAATACATAGATTAATCCTCTAAGATTTGTTCCGGCGGACAAATTAGTCCTCAGTCCAGTTTTCGGCATGACTCATCAAGGGAGACTGCTGAGTTGGCACGTTCAGACGCACACGTGGCCAATAACATGCACAGGTGTCTGTCACGGACAAATTGGTCCCATAGTAAAAAGCAAAGTGACGTCGTTTTAGGGTTGGAGAAACGTAACGTTGCAAGGGGATAGTGAAAGTCACGTTTCTTCTCCTCTCTTTCAACTATTTTCACTGCAAAAAGACCCTAATCCTATTCTTTCTTATCTGTTTTTACTTTTTACAAAGAGCCCTCTCCACGTTGCCTCATTACGACCCACCTCATCTCCCAACATTACGATCGTCACGGTTGTTGTTCAATTTCATCTTTGTATTCCGTTACCCTTCGCGAGGCGTCTCTCGTGGATGCATCAGTACCAATTCGCAAGGAAGATGCACTAAAGTGGATGTGATCACTATTGAAGACTCACACTGAAGAAGGTGAGACTCTGTTTGATTATGTTTCTCGTAGTTAGAATTGATATATTATTTTGCAATATATCTTACAGTATAGAGTACAATGCTATGTGTACAAAGTGTCTTTGATTTTGCATGCATGTTCCTTGACAGTTACTAAATTTGCTGAATGAACAATTTTTTGGTTTGTTTCTTTTAAGAAAATTGTGACAATAGAGCTAATGTTCTATGAACATTTTTTTGGTTTGTTTCTTCTATTCATATAGGTAGATGGAGAAATTTGCGATTTCTGTTTTTCACCATGGTGGACATTTTGTGAGGGATAACAAGGGAGTTCTTGTATATATTGAGGAAAAAGTTGAGAAATTTTCTAAGATGGATATTGATCTGATATCCTTCTTTGACCTGCAAACTCTGTTCAAATGTTTGGGTTATTTGGATTACAAGGCTATGTACTGGTTTGATCCTTCGGCACCCGACTTAGAGAATGGGTTGCACGTTATAAACGGAGACCTTGAGATTAATTAGCTGCATGAGAATAAACTAAAGAACAAGGACACGGAGGAGTTTTATTTGTATTTTGATCACCCAATAATGGTTACTCCTGTTGAGGATGTCGAGATGCACTTTGATATTGATGCAGATGTTGAAGAGGAGTCCAGTGATGATGGGTATGAAACGACAGAAGATGAACCATACAAACCACCTCCCCAAGAATTTGAAGAGGATAGCAGTGACTCAAACTGTGTGATTGTGAAGAAACAGAGTAGGAAAGTTCGCAAAAAAACAGAGAGTGTAGTAGAAAAGAAGAGCTCAAAGATGGTTAGTTTAAAAAAGAAGGCTTCAACGGTTGATAATAGATGTACTGGTGGGCCAAGTTCTAGGCCAACTGTGGATATCAAAAAATCTGCCAAGGCAAAGTATAATGGACTAATTGGTGCTAGAGGCCCAAAATCTCCTGGGCCTATTGGTGCTGGAGGCCTAAAATTCTCTAGGCCTATTGGTGCTAAGGCCAATTTCAGGATCCAAAAAAATACTGCACAGAAGGGTGCTGCTTCAACCTCCTTTGGGGCAAATTTTGGTGGAAGATGAGCTGCTATTCCAAGATCAAAGGATGCAAATTCTTGTGAAGATGATGAAAAAAGTGCAGAAAATATGGATGAAGAAGATCCAATCTTTGAGTATGAATCAGAGTCATTGCTGACACTAAATAGTTCTGAAGATGAAAGAGAGTGGTATGAATTTTTTCAATTTAATGAAGCTGCTAGATTTGGAGAGGTGTATTTTGAGTTGGAGATGGAATTTGCCACAATTGAATCTTTCAAGACTGCTCTGAAGGATCATGTCATTTATGAGGGAAGGAAGATTAGGTATATAAAAAATGATCAAAGAAGAGTTAGATGTGATTGTGAGCATGGGATGGAGAGAATAAAAAAGCCAAGAAAGCCAAAGGGGGCCAATGAGGCATCTACTAACAATAATGCAGAACCGAAAAGTAATGATGCAAAAAATGTTCAGAGAGGTGATGGCAATGATGTGGGAACTGTGGAAGGTGGAGCTGTGAACGAAGAGGTTGTAAATGTGACCGTTGAAACTAATTCTGTGAAAGTTGTTACTGCTGAGGCTGCTGGTGCTGTCAAACTTAATCTTTGTCCATGGCTAATTTATTGTGCATGGAACAATCAGCTGAAGAGTTACCAAATCAAGACCTATATATCTCAACACACCTGTGCCAGAGAATTCGGAAGCAATATGGCTGATAAGAAGTGGGTAGCTAATAAGTTGGAGAAGAAGCTCCGAACTCAGCCTCACATTACTCTAAGTAAGGCTTATGAGCACATCAAAGTCGACTACAATGTTGTCATTAATGGAAAGATGGTGTATAGGGCCCTCAAAGAAGCAAGAGAGCGGGTGATCGGTAGTGAGAGAGCACAGTACAGTAAGTTGAGGGATTATTTGTGTGAGATCCATATGAGTAACCCAGGGAGCTCAGCCATACTAGATGTGACACCGATGCCTTAGTCCCTTCCATTGTTCAACAAGCTATATATTTCTCTAGACGCTTGTAAAAGGGGGTTCAAGGCCGGGTGTAGAAAACTAATCGGACTTGATGGTTGCTTCTTGAAGGGCTGCTTTAGGGGACAACTTCTATCTGCTATAGGTCAGGATGCGAACAATCACTTCTATGTGATTGCGTTTGCTGTTGTTGATAGCGAAACTAAAGAAAGCTGGAAATGGTTCCTCACATTGTTGCAAGAAGATCTTGGAGATCAATATATTCATGGATGGAATTTTATTTCGGATCAACAAAAGGTAGTTTTATTGTGCTGATTAAATTGCTTTTGCCTTAGTAAGTTAAGGGTTAGTTTTATATAGTTAATTGCTTGTTAGTTTTATTGTGTAGTTATATAGTTAATTGTTGGTTAGTTGATTAAGCTGCTGATTTTTTAGTTGATTAAATTGTTGGTTAGTTGATTTCTTAGTTTTATCTAGTTAAATTGTTAGTTAGTTAATTTCTTAGTTGATTAAACTGCTGATTTTTTAGTTTTATATAGTTAAATTGCTAGTTAGTTGATTTCTTAGTTTTATCTAGTTAAATTGCTGGTTAGTTGATTTCTTAGTTGATTAAACTGTTGATTTCTTAGTTTTATATTGTTAAATTGTTGGTTAGTTGATTTCTTAGTTTTATGTAGTTAAATTGTTGGTTAGTTGATTTCTTAGTAGATTAAACTACTGATTTTTTAATTGATTTATAGTTAAATTGCTGGTTAGTTAATTTCACTGCTAATTTCTTAATTAGTTGATGATTAGTTTTTTTCCTTGAAGAAGAAATTTTTATACCCTATTAAATACAAACTTAAAATAAGACAAGAGTTTCAACCATAAAAAGTAATTGATAGAAGGGGTGATAGACCTGAAACATATGTACATCCACTTCTGAAGATTGGAGCAGCTTTAGCGACATACCAACACTGCATCCAGCCTGTTAACTCTGAGGAGTATTGGGAGAAAACAGATTACCTGAATCCAATTCCTCCAAAGCTAAAGAGGCCAGTAGGTCGACCAGTAAAGAGGAGGAGAAAAGATCAATCTGAGAAAGAAGCTAGTAGAACCGATAACAATAAGGTTACGAAAATATTTCGAGTTATGTGTAGCAAGTGCGGAGAGACTGGTCACAATTTCAAGACTTGTAAAGGTCCTCCAGCAGCAACAACTAGAAAACTAACTAATCCGAACAAAAGAATAACAAAAGTTGGAGTAAATTCTGGAACCCCCAACCCAACCAGCATAAGAGATCCATATCTCTCAGTCAGCACCCCAAGTGCAGGTAGTAACCACGACCAAGCATATTGTTGCATATCTCTTGAAGGGACTAAATAGGATTTAGTAATATTCAATAGGGACTACACTGGGTATTTTAAAAATCTATGGAGACTATATTGTGAATTTTTAAAATAGCTGAAGGACTATTTTATGTATGTATTTTTTTCTGTTTTAGACTGTGGTTGAGCATCCCCTTCCGACTCAGGCAGCAACAAATTCACCTGATTTTGTGACTAATGTTGTGAGTGAAAGGATTACTAAGTATTCACATTGTGCTGCTAGTCCGATAGTTATGCTAACATGACTTTGTTTAATCTTTGCAGAACACTGTCCCAAATACATTATGTCAAGTTGCACGTAACTATGGAGCATCTAATCCACCAAGTACAAGGGCCAAGCAACCTATCATTAGGCCTCATCATCTTGCAACAATCCATTCTAGCACACCCCCTTCTATTCCACCACCTGGAACCACTTATGGAGTCTCAGCAGAAACTGTTGCAGCTGCAAGTAAGGGGACTGCATCGAGGATGTTCCAGTTTATCCCAAATCCTGGTTTCAAGCATCCAAGAAAGAAGTGATGAAAATGTATAGGAAGAAGTGATGAAGAACTGCAAACTAAGGACAAATGATTTGGCTATTTTGATGTCTTAGTTTAATCTTTTTTTTTTGTTATGAAGAAAACTTGAAATACTGTTAATGCTCCATTAGATGAGAGATTGTTTCGGACAAAACTCTCTTGTTTTTGAATTATGTTTAGACTGGTGTATGCATGAGTGTTGTCTTTAGTTTAAGTAGCTATTATGTTTTAAAGTTATTAGAGCAACATATTTGGTATTGTAAATATTGCTGCTGTTTTATTGTTAATTTTTCTTCTAGTATCTTCAGAGTTTGATATATCACATCAAATGTATATATGAATTTATAAACTAAAGTCCAGGGAACAAATCTATGAAAACACCACTTATGTTATTTACTAATTGCTTTGGTATTATGTTTTTTATTTGCCAAATAACATACCACTCTACTTTTGTGATTATGCTAGTATAAGAAACTATTAATACTCTGAGAAAGATGATTGTGACTTGTTGGCAGGGGAGCTTTTACCAAGAAGCATAACAAAGTTAAATAAGTTTTGTTTGTAAACCAAAGAAGGGAATTGATAGAATTCTAAAAATTAGTTTTCAGCTTCTACAAAGGACATATTTGTTCAAGCAATTATGTTTGAATAATATTTTAGATACTTATGATTTTGTAATGATTTTATAATGGTCATCCTAAAATTTTTTTTGTTAAACTTATAAACACTAATATATTGTAAATATTTTGTTTCATCTAACTTTGATTCAATTCACAAAGAAAATAGAATGCAAATGTGATTCACACCTTGAACTGAATCAATGCTTATATACCAGTTAAAAAGAAATAATTGCAACTCCCATTACCAAAACCAACAATGCACACACAATAATAACAAACACTACATTAAAACATCTCGTCTTCCACTCAATTTCTGGGACTACATTTTGATGAATTTCTAACATGTCAACTCTATTCTGCAATTCCATCACTTTATGCTCCAAACCAGCAATGTTAGCAGCAAACATGTGTGAAACATGACCAGCAGTCTAACAACCATCCATTGCAACATCCTCCAAACAATCATAATCCAAATTGATGTCAAATATTTGATCAACCCATGCAAAGAACTTGCAATGCGGTAATTTTTCCTGTTTATCACACAACGACATTATTTATTACCATTCATAGTACAAGATAAATTAGTAGAATCCCTAAAATTGATTACCTTATATAGTGGGCATCCAAAAAAAAGTCTACCCGGATTCTCTAAAGTCCTTGAAATGGAGATTAATGCATACAAATCGCACAGGCATTTTGGGTGTTGCCCTTTCAAAAATTCAATTTTTTCTACTTTGCTGTTTTCAGCGTGTTTGAGACCACTACCACTAGATCCACCATGTCTTCCTCCTCAGCGACTCCATGAAGAAGTGCTTCCTTTGCTTGTCGCCATTGCAGCTGAAATAGGGTTTACAATGGAGCTTATGATTACACAGTTTCAGCAATGAAGAATTTCAAATTTATTTCCAATGAGAAGTTTGGGAGAAGACATCAAAATGACGTCGTTCTTCACCAATGTGCAAGGACTATTTTGTCCTTTTTGCACACGTGGACACTTAAGTACAACATGTGCGTCTGAACATGCCAACTCAGCAGTCTCCCTTGATGAGTCATGCCGGAAATTGGACTGGGGACTAATTTGTCCGCTGGAACAAATCTTAGAGGATTAATCTGTGTAATATTTTTTTTGAAAAACTAAAATGTCCGTTTTTAAAATCCTCGGAGACTGATTTGGGTAATTACTCATTATGTTAATTATCTAACAGATTGATTGTAAGTTTATATTCATCAATTGAATACATGACATTATTGTAATTTTTAGGTTTTTCTTTACATAATTAAGATAAAAAAAATTAAATATATCAGATTATCCTTATTGAAAATGAAGACACATATGTCCTATTTTTTATTTATATAAATTATTTATTAGATATTGTATTTGCTTGATAGATACAACTGAATTGGAAAATAAATCGAAAATAAAAAAAAGTATATATAGTAAAAATAATAACGAAATTTTAAGTTCAAATGAAAGAATAGGCATATATCAAGTATAACAAGAAAAAGAAAGTACTAGGGCCAAGAGTCTTCAATTACCTACATAATCCGGTGTTGGTTCAGTTATAAATAGAGAATACAGTTAGAGAGCACAAATAGAGAGTACACATAAAAGAATGGAAGAAGATAACATAGACACTACTAGAAATAGGGTTTTTTCGGACAAAAATTTCAAACGAAATTTATTCCGTCTAAATGACTTTTTAATTTCGGACAAATTTAAGACAAATGTTGAACAATTTTTAGTGGAGGTTTTGGAATAATATATTCTGTCCTAAATTTGTCTAAATTTTGTCCCAAATTTTGGCGCCAATTTTTTTTTATGGCGCCAAAATTTTCATACAGATTAACAACACATTTTGGACAAAAACTATATTTCGTCCATATTTTATCTGAATATGCTTGATAATTTCATACGGATTTGGGACGCATTTTAAAAAATGTTAATTTTATTCCAAATTTGTCTATAATTAGTTTTAAATTCTTTTACTATAACTAATCCTTCGAAGTAGCTAAAATTTTTTCCTATAAATTTAGGACAAAAATAACATTTTGTAAATTGTATTTGAAATTGCATCAATTTTCAAACGAATTTCAAGTGTTTACTAAAAAATTTTAACATTTAATATAAAAATATTGTTTATATTTTAAGTTTGTCTATAATTTATTCCAAATATTTTTATTATATTAATTTTTTTTAATAATTTTAATTATATATATCTTATAAAAAAGTATAATTTTTTGTTTTAGCAGTCAATTCCAATTTTCTTTTTTACTTTGAGCCAAAATTCTAAACTTCATTCAAAACCGCCCTTTTTTTTCAGTGATCCTGCTCCCGCCTCCTATCACAGCTAGGTTAGAGCCAAAAACCCAACCTTTATTCAGAAGTCAGAATTGCCTTTTGGTTTCAGGGGTTCTTGATCTCCTTCATCCCCTCCTACTGCGTACTCTACCTCCTGCCTGTGGCCGCCGCTGATCTTCCGAGTTGAACTCTAACGCCTTCGACCTCACACCTCAGGCAACCTCCACGCTCGTGCTTCGCGCTCAAACCTACAACCCTCACTCGCTCACACTGCTCTGGCTGGCCACCTTCGAACCTCCGGTCTCAGACCTCGACTACTCCAACCTCCAATCTCGTACCTCAGATGACCTCTACCATCGTGATTCACACTCCAAGGCAACAACTCTCACTGGCTCACACCGCTCTGCCTCTTGCATGTGCACCGCCTCCTCTGGTTTCAGAATTCGCACCCCCGCCAGCCCCAGACACCGCACCTGAGGCGACCTCCACCCTTGTGCTTCGCTAGATTTTCCTTGCCTCCTTCTCTTTGTGCGTCCTCTGTCAGGTTCTAATTTTTATGAGTAGTGATTGTTTATCAGCTTTGTTCATTGTTAATTTGTTTGTTAATGATGGTTCTCTTTCTAAGGATAAGATTAGGGGCTTATTAAAAAGTTAGGGTTTGTTATTAACTCTTTAGATGGTAGATCTACTGTCTTTTGTTTTTTATATACGATAAAGCAAGAGAATTATATAAAAAAGACAACTTCTAAAAAAATTCTAGTAACTTCAATTCTTTAAATAAGAACTGAGACTGACCCTTTAATGAAAATTGCATCAATAAGAATTGATTGGTTTGCTCTAATGAAAATTCCTTGCATCACTAATTAATCAAACACCCTTTACTTTGCACTTTGCTGATTGCTCATTAGTGTTAATATAGCTATATATGTATATATGGGACAAGTGTACCTTTTTAATGTTTCTAACTTTGGATAGAATGAATTTGTAGCAACCTTCATTGTTAGGTGAAGTGGTGGTTAACGTGGGGAGTCTACAAAATTAGCCACATTCAGTGTATTGTGCACGTTTTTATCCAATTCCGAAGCAAAATGATGTTCAAGGCTAAGGCCAAATTCCCCATTTTCTGAATCAATTATTATTACTTCTTATCACTACTTATGAGTTTTTACTTACATAGCCGATTTCCAAGAATAGTGTTTGGTTTTGGAGAAATTCTGTCCGGTGAGTTCGAAATTATGTCTCCTTCTTCTGATCATTTGTAGAATATTCAAATATGATTGATTCTAATTATATTATTCTCTCTTTTCTGGATAAATCATGTTTTGTATGTTGAACATTTATGTTGATGATGATAATTCTATATTTGTCATCCAAAGTTTTTTGCTAACATAATAACATTAAGTAAATTCAATAGGTCAAAAGGGGGGTTTCTTATCCATTTAATGAATAAGTTAATTGTGAAAATTATAAGTTGAAGCTTAAACTTGCACGACTGTCAATCTTGAAAATTTCTTTTGATACAATATGTCAAACATTGCTTATATCAGGCAAATATTCTCTCAAACATACAAAATAGATTCAATTGGTGGATACTGGATTTTATAATCTGTTTATAAAATAAGTTCAACAATCTGTGATTAGTTTTTGTGACTGGTTATTTTGTTCTGAGTAATGATGCAATAGACCAGGGTTCATAATGAATTGTACACATGGCATGAGATCATCTATTGATTTTTATAGCATTTACATATTTATAATTATAAGAGTTTCCAGTTGATAATAGAATGCTGTGTGTAGGGTTTATCGTGAACATAGGTCTATAGTGTCATTATTCATTTGATTTTAATTTCCTAGAGGAATTTTACAAGTTTAGTGAAATACTGTGTGACTTGTTCCCCCGGCAATAGTCCTGGCAAAACAAGTTATTGGATGAAAGTGCAGTCTTAGCTGTTGTATAAAAGCTGCATCAGTCTCATTCTATCCTCACTTGGCTATTCATTAATATTATATGAGCTTCTTTTATGGCCTAAAATGGTAATCTCTGGCCTGCCCACAAAATATAGGATGGCATTTGAAAATTTTTTTCCCCATTTTATGAAATGAAACAGTTTGCTTCATGTTTATGACAGAGCCAATCATATGAACAATAAGGCCTTAATTAATTAGTTGAAAAACAACATAATTCAATTTTTGTTTGAAGCTAATTAATTAACCAACAAAGGTGGTTGCTGATTGGTGATCTACTATGGACATTGCTGATTGGTGATCTACTATGTAATAGCCTTAACTTGCGAGAACTGTATGGTGAAGTCTAGATATTTGTATGCTTTTTTACCTTAATTTAGTTTTCAGGACATATTGAAGAAAGCTCAGCTTCTTTCCCCTCGTGCTATGGTTGTTGATTCAATACAAACTCTTGATTCTATTAACACTGTTAGTAGTTTTCCTTCAACTCTGTTAACACTTTTCTTTTTCTATCATTTGCCAATGTCTTTGAATTTAATTTTTTGTTTTGATTTATGTATTCTCCAGTGGTCAGAGCAAAAGGTTAAGTTGAATGATGGCGAGCACAAGTTAAAAGATCAAGGATGTCAACTAAAGGTTCAACAGAAAAGAATTGGTTCTACTAAAAAGACAATTCATGTTTTGTATAAAAAGTTGAATCTCCTACTTCCTTCAACCTTGTCTGATCCTGCAGAAGATGAGCTTGAGACAGGCTCTAGTGATGATGAGGATGATAACATAAGTGATTGAAGTCAGGAGTATATGTTTTTTCTGATTTAGATTAAGGAATTTTTAGGTGAATTAGTTAGTACATTTTATTTTATTCATGATATTTGACCTTTTTAAAGGCTTTCTTTGTTTTAGTTTAAGTATTTTTTTTATTTTAGTTTGATTACATTTATGGATAAAAGTATTTTAATAATAAATATTTTTTTAATTCTTTTATGGTAATTAACTTTTTCATGACTTTATTATGTGTTTATAATTTCGATAATGTAATATGAAAAAAATTGAATATGATGGTCTTAATATAGAAAGCAGATCAAATACAATTTATTTTCTAAAATATTTATATATTAAATAGCAAATTTTGTTTGAAAACTGTTTGAAATATTATATTAAATTTGTAAAAAATTTGTGCGAAAATAATTTTGTTTTGTATGAAATTTGTTTCAAATACGTCAATTCTTTTAAATTAAATTTGTCCGAAATTTAATTGAAAAGAGATATTTGATTTGTCTAAATTTTGTTCGAAAAAAAATTGTTATATTTGATTAAATTCGTTAGAAATTTGTCTGGAATAAAATATATTTTTTGTTTGAAATTTGTCTGAAATACATTGTCTTTATGTTGGCTAATCTGTCTAAAATTCGTTTAAAATACATCATAATAGTTAGAAATGTAGCAGATAAATGCCTATTCGAAATCTGTCACAAAATCGTCTGAAAAAAATTTCGGACGAAATTTCAGACAAAATGTAAATTAGCAACAAGGCTTTTTGGGACAAAAAAAATTCGTCCAAATTTTGTTTGAAAATTTTTTTTTGTCTCTAATTTGTTCGAAATTTATTTCAATTTCGTCTCAAAATTCGTCCGAAAAAACCCTATTTCTAATAGTGAGAAAAGAATACTCACATTGCACAATCCTTTGTTCTTTGTCCCTTTCTCATTATTTGTTACTCTTGTCCACTAATTAGTTAGGCTTCTTGTGTTTGTGTGTCTCTCTCCACTGTAGTCCATCTTCTAACCATTTTGCCTCTTCTACCTATATGTATCATTACTCTCTCCATAAAAAAAACCTTATCCTCAAGGTCAAAGGAAGGGTATTGCAGTTTAAAAGCTTCATATGGTTCCCAGGTAACTTCTTCGGCTATTATGGATTGCTATTGTACAAGGACTTCCTCCTGCCGTCTTTCATGTCTCTTGATATCAATTGGGGTTGGAGTTTATACACTTGGTCATCTAGTAAAAGTAGAGTGAAAATGGTAGGAGAATTTGGATTGTTAGTACATTTCTTGGCTAAAGAAATGTGGAAAACATAGTGGATCCTAGCTGTGGTAAGCAATTCCAATTTTTAGGCCATATTTTGAATGCGTGACATGATTTTAAATGGGTCAAAATACCTCATAGATAATTTTTTATCTTTTCGCAAGCTCACAGAGTTCTAGTGATATGGCTTTAGCTTAACATACACAAAATTGCCCACATTGAACTCGAACTCCCTTCGCTTTCGATCCGCTTGGATTTTCATTCTGTGCCTTTTGTAAATTCTTTTCGAGAGATTCCAGTGCTGTAATAGCTATTCCTGTAGCACTAATGTGTTAACAGACATGGGTTCGTACTTGAGAAGGTTGGAGGGTCTCAACCAACAGACTTAAATGGGAACATGCCAATAGTAGAGTGGTATGAGGTGTTGTAACTATATGCAGCCACGACAGCAACTTAAACCAGTCTTTTGGGTTCTCTTGCATGTAAGAGCAGAAGTACATTTCCAAGCAGTGATTAAGGACCTCCGTTTGTCCGTCAAACTCTGGATGGTATGCGAAACTCTTAGCCAGCATAATTCCCTGACTTCCACAACACTGTTCGTAGTATTTGTTCGTGAAAAATTTGTCTCAATCTGAAACAATGGAATGAGGGAAACTGTGAATGCTCATTGCCTCTCGTACAAAAGTTTCATCCATTTTTGGAGTCATAAAATCCAAAAGAAGCGGAATAAAGTGCACAAATTTAGACAACCGATCAACAACTACCAAGATAACGGAGCAAATGTGAGATAAAGGGAGACCGGTGATGAAATTCATTGATATATCATGCCAAATATGGGTTGGGACTGGAAATGTCTCCAATAGTCTAGCTAAGGGTTGAGTACTATACTTTGCCTGTTGACAAATAGAGCAAGTATTGACATATTCTTTAATGTGCTTAGCCATATGCTTCCAAAAAAATTAAACAGTCAAATGAGCAAGTGTCTCCTGGTAACCCCTATGTACCCCAATAGTAGAATCATGACTCTCATGAAGCAAGAAAAGAATCCAATGTGAAGCAACTGGTATAACAAGCCTATCATCCCAATACTATAAGTAGTGGCACCTTTGGAGTCTACCTGAATTTTGTTCAGCTTTTGAAAACTCTGTTTCAATCTGAAATGTTTGAAGCTCCTGTTGAAATAATGGCAGTAGGCTACTTGTCATCGAAGTGAGTCCCATGAAGGCCCGTGATAACCCATCTGCAACTTTATTATCATAACCTCTCTTGTATTCAATAAAGAAGTCATAGGACAACAAATTTTTTAACCACCTCTGCTGTGTCGGGGTTTGAATGGTCCAACCCTTTTCCTGAGGCTTTTATTGTCAGTTTGGATAACAAATTTGTAGCTGAGTAAATAGTGGCAAAATTTAGTGATAGTAGCGATGATGGCTTGCATCTCCCTCGCAAGGCCGATTGTTTCTGAGTCGTGCTGGAGAGCTTCTTAGAAAAGTAGGCGATAGAGTGACCCTATTGGCTAAGGATGGCACCAATCCCTGTTCTCGATGCATCTGTTCCTAAGATAAAAGGTTTAAAGAAGTCCAACAAAGCTAAAATAGGAGCATGTGATAAGGCGATTTTAAGTTAACTAAAAGTTGTAATGATTTTCTCTAACCAAATAAAATTGTCCTTTTTAAGGAGGTCAGTCAAGAGTGCAGCAAATAATGTGAAATGCTTAATAAACTTTTGGTAATAGCTAGCCATCCCCAAAAATTCTCGGAGTTGCTTGAGGGAAGTAGGAATAGGCCATTATTTAATAGTTTGAATCTTGGGGTCATCCACTCTAACTCCCTTTCTGGATACCATATGGCTTAAGTAATCAACTCTTATTTGTCCAAAAGAGCACTTTGATAATTTAGCACATAAGACATTGTCCCCCAAAATGTTTAGCACATGCATCAAATGAGTTAAGTAAGAATGCCAATCAGGACTATAAATCAGGATATCATCAAAGAATAGTAAAACAAACTTTCTTAATACTTCTGCAAAAATTGAGTTCATCAAACCCTAGAAGCTGGCGAGTGAGTTCGTCAACCCGAATGGTATCACCAACCATTTGTATAAACTTTGATGTGTGTGAAACATCATCTTGAAGCAATCCTCAAGTTTCATGCAAATCTAGTAATAACCGAACCTTAAGTCCAACTTAGAAAAGTATTGCGTGCCGAAAAGTTTGTCTAATAACTCATCCACTGTGGGAATTAAAAAAGAGTCTTTGACTGTGACGACATTCAAAGTCTAGTAGTCCATAAAAAACCACCAAGAGCCATAATTTTTCTTCACTAGTAGCACCGGAAAAGAAAACGGACTAGTGTTCGGACGTATAATGCCTTGTGTCAATATTTGATTCATAATTCACTCAATTTCTGATTTCTGGCTATGCGAATATTGGTACAATTCAATTTGACCGGTGCTGAGTTAGGCACCAAGGGTTTTGAGCTTGTGATAGAGGCGAACCCCTCGAAATTTAGAACACCACTTGTAGGTGTGCAACAACCAGACTAATTCCAGATTCATATCGAGCAGTAAATCCAAAGGCAAATGTAAATCATTCTCTAAAGATTGTAATTGAAGTGTATAAATGGCTGCAATTTCATGTGTGTGTGTTGTAACCTTTTTAATTGATGAAATTGAGCCTATTTTGGTGTGTGACTTGTCTCCCCTTGTGAGGCCACTAGTTTGTCACCATCCAAGAATGTAATGAACTTCTGCTTGTAGTTAATCAACTGATTGTCAAATGTTTTTAACCATATATCACCAAGAACCAATTCTTCAGTTGCAATTGGTAAGACAAAAATACTATTGAAAAGGGTGTGGTCTTAGATTGTAACAAGAACATTTATGACTTCGCCTTCACATTGAAGCAGCTGTCCACTCCCTACTTGGACTTTGAACTGTGGTTCTTGGTGCACTACCATTTCTAAGTACTGAGTCAAAGCCGGATGCATGAAATTTTCTGAGCTCCCATCATCCATAAATATCTATAGTTCTTTACCATTCACTGTCCCCTTGAAACAGATTGAATACTTTCTCGGAATGCCTGCAAGGACATAATAGGATAGGTGGAAGGGTTCAACACTATCTACTGCAGGCACAGAAGGTTGTTTGAGCTCGGCTTCTCTTCTTCGACCACCTTCTCACTCGAAACTTCCTCCAAGGATTGTATAAAGAAGTAATGTTTGGCTGGACATCAATGCGTAGGTGAATATTGTTTGTCACAAAGAAAACAGAGACCTTTTACTCGTTGAACTTGTATCTCAATGGGAGAGAGTTTCCAGGCTTATTTGGTGTGTGTAATAGAGGTGGATTTGAAGTTTGGGTGGTGGATTGAGTATATGTTGGGAGGAAATTAAGTTTAGCAGGTTGTGTGGTGTTAGCTTTGTTTTGTGGGGTTAAATGAGGGACATTTGGGTTTTGCCATCTATGAAAACTAGGAATAAACTTTTCTTCAAAAAATTTCACTAGGGACACTGCCTGCATTAAGGACACGAGACATCAGGACTTGAATTCCCTCTTGAAATCCGGAATCAATCCGCCACTAAAACAATCTAACAACCATGTGTCATTCATATCATAAACTATAGCATCCAAATCATTGAAAGAATCAAAGTAATTTTTTACAGAAGAAGACTGCTTCAATTTCAGCAATTCTACCCTAGGATTCTTAAATTGTGAAGGTTCAAATTGAATTTGAATTGTAGTGGAAAGAGTGAGTCAATCGGTTACTTGATCGAGTTGTTCCCAAATTTGAAACCAAGCCAAAGCTCTGCCCTTTAAGCTAACAGCCACCAAATCCAGCTTTTGTTCCTTTAGAATGTCATAGATCTAGAAGAACCTCTCCACCCAAAAAATCCACTGAAGAACATCTTCGGTGCCTAAAAAACATGGAAAATCAACCTTCATGTGATGTGGTGGAGCAAAGACTGACTAATGTGGCTGCGGCCATGGAGAATCCTCAAGCTGTTGAGCGGGTTGGACTTGGATCGATGCCAATGAGTGTGTAATGGCAGCGAGTTGCTCCTGGTTACTGTCGAATTGCTCGGCTAAACAGTTAATAGCCACCTACATCAATTGCATTCTCAGGTTCTTAGCCATCAAACTCTCAATGAAAGCACCAATTGATAGAGGTTACAGTTAATTTGGGGAATAAAATAAAAATAGAAAAAGTATATATAAGTAAAAATAGTAACCAATTCTCTAGTTCAAATGAAAGAATGAACGCATATCAAGTATAAAAAGAAGAAAAATAAAGTATGATGACCAAGGGTCTTTGATCACCTGCACAATCAGGTACTAGTTCGGTCACATATAGAGAGCACATAAAGAAGAATGGAAAAAGATAACATTAAAAAGAATACTCACATTGTACGATACCTTATTCTTTGCCCCTTCCTCATTATTTGTTATTCTTCTCCACTAATTAGTTAGGTTCTTTGTATTTGTGTGTCTTTTTCACTGTGGCCTCTCTTCTAACCGTTTTGCCTTTTCTACCTGTATCATTGCTTTAATTAGTTTTGTAGATTTATGACAAAATTAACTTTCATATGCATTTTCACAAAAAATTGTTGGAGGACATTGAATTTTGGTTAAAGTGTAAATCACCTCGAATTGTTGTGATTTACATTTAGGAGCAATCCCTCATCGATCACCTTAGTATGATTTATTCGTAGAGAGCACCACACATTCATATCTTGTCACAATTCATGTTTGAGTGAGTTAAGACCCACTTGGCTATTGTGAAGAAGATGGATAACAAAAAAATTAAAAGAAATGCTAATGGGTTATCAGAATTTATTATTTTTTACCATCAATTAGCCATTAATATTTAAAAATATAGAATAAAGTATGTTGTTGGATTACTAAACTAAAAGAATTGGATTGATGGCTAAAAGTGATGGCTAAAAACAATAAATTCTAATGGCTTTCTAGCATTTCTTAAAAAAAAATCTCTCCAAGTTCGAGGGAGAAGTTGAAAGATAAAAATTTTGGGTACCAATTCAGAGGAGGCAATGACGGTGTTTGGTGAAAGATGACATAAAAGAGAGTATTTAAAGTGAGGAAAAATTTTGGGCACCCAAAACGAAAGAAATAGTAGCGGTGATTGGTGGAGGATAACAATGAAGAGAACATTAGTGAAAAAAAGAGGAAAAAATCTTTACTCATATAAGTTTATAAATCATAATCCCTTATGTTATTTTGTGCTTACCAAGTTTCTACAATATGTTATTGTGTAAATCTGTTAAAGTTGTGAAGAATTACAAAATGTTCATAAGATATAATGAAAGTAATAAAGTAATTCATAATGATTTATTTTAAGTGATAAATTTATTTAAATAATTTAGATCATACAAATACCTCATAATGCTTTAATTTTTTGACATAAATATTTTTCTTCTTTATTTGTACGAAGATGCTATGCATATCCATATCAATACAGTCTCCTATGTTGCATGGAAGAGGATGGGTCTCTTTCTATTCTCGATAAAGTACTACATCAAAATTGTCATCCATTGAAGTTTGCAAACTCCCATGCAACCTATTCAAAGAAAATGCATTGTCTTTAATTGCAGAATATGATCTAGGTAGGAATGTCTGTATCCAGGTGAATGAGCTGCAAAAAAGATGTTACTACCTTAAACTATGCTCCACATTTGGATGTGCTTGTGCAACTATCGTTGAAGACGATGAACCTAGTAGAGATTGGAACTAAACTATCGTAACTCAAGGTGGACATCCAAAACTCTATTGTATGGAAGTATAGTATAACATATGACTATCTAATAATGCAATAAGATTCAAAATCTAGAACTGCAGTACATATAAGTGCGATTAGGGATGAAAAAAGATCAAGCGGCTTGCTAGTGCTAGGGACCTGCGGACTGGTCTGTGTTTAGTCTGGTTTAGCCTGACTTGATAGAAAATAAGTTTAGACCCATATTATTTTAAAAGTCTAAACTTTTTAATAGATCAAGTTTAGACTTATGAAATAATCTATTTAGTCTGTCAGACCGTCTTAAACATATATAATTTTATTATATTAAAAAATATAATAGCGAGAGCTTAAATTTATATCATTTATTTTATTTAAAAACTTTTATTTACTAGGTTATTATCTCTTTAACTAAATATATACACTTTTTTAAATATATTTAATATATTTGATTTGATTTTATTATTTATTTATTTTAATTTTTTTAAATTATCAAGTCTTTCAACGGTTTTTAAGTTAGGCTAAACTTATCAACATGTCAATAAATATTATTGCATATTTGATCTGTTAAAAATAAAGTTTGGTCTGACCTAATTGAATCCCGTTAGGGAGCCAATGAAGTATTTGTATAATGTGTACAATGGGCTATTTATTTGACCCAATATTAGTTAAAAAATGAACATCCAAGATAAAATACTACTAATTTCTCAAACACAATACACTCATACTATCCAGAATAACCATCCGGTACCAGAGATAATAAATATCTGATATCCTACTAAATTGAACATTCCTATACCCCCATTATACACATTATTGTATAGATACTCCATTAGCTCCCTATACTTCCTCGACCTAATTTATTTTCACCCTCAAGTGTAATAAGTCAATTTGATTATTGGTGGTGTACATTAGAATATGTCTCATAAACAACATGAAACGACTAAAATTGCACAAAAAATGTAAGAGAGTTGAATAATACTTAGATTTTTGTTAGGAAAATACAAAAGGTTAAGAATCTTATCAAGCTTTTGAATTTATTAGTAAAAGTGATTTCATACAAACAAACAAACAAAATAAATTATTACTATACGTTTCTTTTTTCATAATTTCCTTTAATCAAAACAGTCTATTGAAAAATTCCACCTTCTGCTGGACTTCCCTTCCTCTAAAATTCTTTCATCCCTACAGCAAAGTCTTAATAATGGTTATTGGTTATGACTTAATTGTTAGAGTTTAATGATAGTAGGGGAGGTGATACATTGTGGGGGCTGGATATGATTCTGTGTTGGGAGTTGCAAAGGCCATGTGGATGTGGTTGTGGATTTTCTCTTCTTTTTTTTTTCTTTTTTTTTTTAAATGGTTGTTGGTATTTCATTTCTTCATATTTTGTTAGGCTAACAAGAGACCCAGCCTCATTAATTGTTGCAGCATGCAATTTGCTGAACTAGTAAGATTTGCCATCCCTACTTCAATTATTGCCAATATGCCAGACATATTTATTTATGAGTATATATAGCAGCAAACAACTGGGCTTTCTTTATTTAAATAAAAACACCTTTTTTTTATCATTTTTAAACTGAAATAAAAAAAAAAGTATATAAATTTAAACATTACGTTACATTCTCATAGTCACTAACTGCAAAAATGAATTTTAAATGATTCACGTATATATAGTCAAAGAAAATAAAATATTTTTTTTTCCGATTTGTGTATTTACTGTTAACGAAAATGAAACTTTTTTTTTTTACATTTTCAGTCTTGCCAACAGTAAAAATGGAGTAGGAGTAGAAAAAAGTTATTGAAACAATTAAAAAATACTATAAATATAAAATTTGAATCAATGAAAATATATTGAAATTGTTAAACTATACTTTTTATTTTATTTTAATCAATGCCTTTAAAAACCTGATTTTGTAAATAATTTTTTTTATTATTATTATATTGAGAATGAATTATCTGATTGACTCTGCCCTCAATTTGTTATTTTGGGCGTAACAGGCAGCAGGATAGGACAACTGAACTTGAACTGCATCCATCCCTTTCAACCACAGTTGTAACCAGTTGGATTAAATTGTTATTCCTACCAAAATGTGCTTCCTATACATAGATATATATATGATATTCATTTCTTTAATATAGTTAATTGGGTATCAACATTGAATATATTTATTTATTTGGCATCATATATAATTCCTCCACCGACGCTTTTAGTTTAAGTAATTTTTAGTATATAGGCAGACTTTTCTATCAGCTTTATCTTTTGTATAAAAGAAGATATTTAAGTTGAAAAAGTTTGAGATAACTCAATTATGTTTATGTTGGAGTTCAATTACAATTTCTGTTATGAATATGGGAAATTTAGACCGAAAAGTTCTATTCTGTATCTTTAAGCATATATTCATTGCTTTTCAAGATATGAAAAGAAATATAATGGAGAATCATTTTATTCTAAGCATAAGTATTAAAAAATATAATTATATATATAAATATATAGGCTGCATTTAAAAAAGAAATTAAAATTGAGAGACAAAAACTAAGAAATAGAGATTAAATTAAATTTTTACATTATATTTGATATAAAATATATATGATTGAATTATATCTTAATATCTTATTTGATTTAAAAAAATATAAATATAAAATAAGAATATTTACCAAAATATCTTTAGTTATTAAAAAAAATATAGGATACCAATATATTATCTGTTAATTTATTGCTAATAATAATTAATTATTATATTTTAAACACATATATAAAGAGACACATCCAAAAAATATATTTATAAAAACACTTCTATTAAACACAGCCATAAAAAAGATATTTTTATTAAACACATCTATAAAGATACTTCCATTAAACATAATTATAAATAAGAGTGGACAGAAATGGACAGAAATAATGTTGGTAACGTAACGGGATTATTAAAAAAAATATTATTAAAATTTAAGTCGCAATTTTTTACGTTCTTATTTTTTGAAAATATTAAAAAGATCGACCTAATATTAAAATTTTTGTTTAAATTTTTAATAACCAAACACAATACTAAGTCTTAATCTTTCCATTCTAATTCCCATATCTAGAAAATATACTACTGTATAGTAACAAAAACAAAATCGTTATGTTAAAGCTACCCGGCCTAATAATGATTTATTTTTTAAGGAAAAATTAGTATTCAAGAGAAGATATAGCTTTGTTTTATACACAATATATATTTTATTGAACATTTTAAGTTTCAATACGGTGAAAGTGAAGTAAGCGATCCAATCTAATATAATGAAATAGTTGATTATGAGAAATTCAAATTCAAATTCTACTACTACTTGATTCCAAGTTTTACAATCTAAGATATAATAAAGAGAGACAGGTATTTCTGGTAATTAAAGTGCGCATTATGGGAGAAGAAAGCACACGTGTTGGTGGTGATCATCAGCTTCAAGACAATCCACGTTCATTCTGTCATTCTCACTGTTGGAATGGATAACAATATCTCAATTCAATTTCAAACCCTTTTCTTCCATTTTCCCCAATTATTCATTTTTGTTTTATTTGGTCAATGGAACAGTCAGACAAGACATATAAACAACTAGACGAATCCAAACTTTTATATATTTTTTTTTTTTGGATTTATTTTTATGAACTTATCCTTTAATTTTGAATGGACATATACCCTTGACAAAACAATAGTAAATTAGTAATAATTATATTAAATTAAGATATTTAAACATGCCTAGGTGTTGGGCTAAACAGTTCGTATTCTTTTGACCAAATATGGACAGTATAATTCTTGTCTTCTAAAGGAATTCTTTTTCGTCTATGAACACCTGAAAACAAAGAGAAAACTAGAAATAAAGAAAAATATATGTTTCTAAAGCTATGTAGCACTATAAAAAAACAATCTTTGTAACAAGCCATTATCCATCAAATTATGCACTTTTTTTTTTTTAAAAATTCGCTACTGAATCAGCAGATCTTTAAATCAAGTTGATTCAGACAATCTATTCTCTTTGCTTCAATTCAAAAATTTTGATAATAACATTCATCTTCACATGATCTCTTGGTTATTTCTAGTTGCTCACAATGAGTTTTATAAGAATCTAATTCAGGATGCATATTTTTATAGTTCGATTCTAAAATTATTATCAAAATTTGCCAAATGTTCCTCACACGAATCCTAAATATATTCTCTCAAGGTATCTCAAAGGACACAATCAAAACAGGTCTTCCCCTCCTCATAAGTAAAAAAATGAAAAGTTTAGGGGACCAACAATTTTATTGAATTTTGGCCAGCATGTAACCAGCAGAAAAAGGTTAGTCATTAGATGAAATTTCACACCAATCTCACACCATTAAATCATCATTGATAGCTATTTGATGGTAACCAATTACAAAAGTTGCTGGTCCCCTAGCATTGCTCGTAAAAGATACCATCACAAAATCTGAGTCAGGCAACGTCCAAGAGTTCAAAATTCCTAACTCCGATCCACAAAGTGCAAATTGGAACAGAGATGATGAGATCATGTACCAAAACTCGAATTTGAGGAGTACTAAGGTCCAGCAAGTTTTGTGATTTGTAGTCATCAATTAGTCATCATTAGTGTTTTTAATAGTGTGAGATTGCATCCAATAATGTGGGATTATTTGTTTTTTTTGTTAGTTAAATCCTGACTAGATTTTAATAAAAATGCTGATCCTAAACTTTCTCCTTGAGTTTTTTTTTTTTGGAAAGAAAATCTATTTGTATTAAACTCTACAATTCAAAATATCAAGATAGATCCAATTACATATTTCTAAGGGTGTCTCTTCCAACCACATTACATTTGGCTTGGTAAGAGCTACTCTTGCTAGGTAATGGGCTGCTAAGTTCCCCTGTCTTCTTACATGTGAAATTTTATAAAACCTGAACCTATTCAAAAGGGTTTTACAATTGAAAATAATCACTCCAAAAGAACCTCCAAGTGGGTATTTAGATTTAAGGGTCTTCACCATTTTTATATTGTCTCCTTCCAACTCAATATCAAAAAAATAGTATTGGGTTGCAAATTTCAGACCCAAATAACAAGCCATGGCCTCAGTAGCTTCTCTAACTGAAAGAGATGAGGCAATCTCCAACGTGGCAGCTGCTGTAACTACTCCTTCACTATCTCTAATAACTACACCAACTCCTCCTTTTCCTCCATTATTAGTAGCTGCATCAACATTTAATTTAAAGGTGTTTGGTGGAGGAGCACTCCAAAAGTCATCACTTTGGCTACCCGGTAGAGGTTCCTGAAGTAACAAAGATCTTTCTGCCATGAAATTTGCTTCGGTGAAACTTTTTTGGGCTCTCTCCAACAATACTTCTGGTGGGGATTGATCATTCTCGAACACCAATTTATTTCTCCCATGCCAAAGGCTATGGAGGCTGCCCAAGAAAAGCCATTTTTCTCTTCCTCCAATTTTCTTCAAGGTTACGTCAATCCAGTCCAATAAAAGAGTTTCTTCCGCTGATTTTGTTCTCAAAGTGAAGGGAGAGATAAACCAAAACCTCCTTATCCAGTTGCAATCCTTGAAAATGTGAGATTCAATTTCTTCTTTTTCAAAATATCTGGGATAAATTGAAATGCATCTGACTCTCCTTGTCTATAAATTTGATTTTGTAGGCAGTGATCTATGCATGAGCCTCCACATAAAGTTTAAAGTTCTGGGTGGTATTCTCATCTTCCAAAGGTGCTTCCATCGTTGCTTCTCTTCGAGGGTTGGCACACTACTTTGCCCTTGTTCCTGGCTGTGCTTCCTTATCAGATGATAAGCTTTCTTCACTTCATATTTTCTAGTTCTGTTAAATTTTTAATAAAAATTATCTTCTTGTTCTTGGATATGTAATGGTAGTGCTAGGATTTGATCTGCTTCAAAAGGTAAAAAATTGTTTGTGATAAATTCTTGATTCCAAGTTTTATTTTCTGTTGATAAGGTTGTCCAATGTGGCTTCTTAATCAAAACTTGCTCTGGGACTCCAAATTTTGTGCCCATTTTGATTAGGAAGCCATGGATCTCCCCAAATTCTGGTGCTCCTCCCTGTTTCTATCCTTCAAAGTTCGCCTAATTCCAGCACCCATTTTGTACCCTAGATGCTCCTCCAAGTATAACTGGGATTGTGTCTTTTGTTTGCATGAAGAAAATTTTTTTTTGCAAAGTATTTGGCTTTTAGTATTCTTGCTGTCAGTGAATCAGGTCTCTTCATTAATCTCCACCCTTGCTTGGCTAGTATGGCCTGGTTAAATGCTTCAAAACTTCTAAAGCCCAAACTTCCTTCTTCTTTTGCATTGCTAAGCTTGTTCCAACTTATCTAATGTATTTTTCTTTCCTCCTCCTTGCTGTCCCAGTAGAAATTGCTAATCATTCTCTCCAAATGGTTGCAAAGACTCTTAGGTAATTGGAAGCATCCCATAATGTAAGAAGGGATAGATTGAACAACTGACTTGATGAGAATTTCTTTTTTCACTTTAGATAGAGTTTTCTCTTTCCAACTTTTTTGTTTCTTCCAGATTTTTTCTTGAACAAACTAAAAAATCTGCTTCTTGGATCTACTGACCATAGTTGATATTCTCAAGTATTTTGAGTGACTTTTCACTGCCTTTATGTTCAACCAATCTTGGATAAGCATCTGTCTGGTAGGAGGTACATTTCGGCTAAAGAAAATCTTTGGCTTGTCCAAGTTAATTCTCTGTCCCGAAGCTAATTGGCAGTGTTTAAGAATCTCTATCAGTACTTGAATGCTCTGATCTGTTGTTCTCAAAAAAAGGATACTATCATCCGCAGAAAGGAGATGGGTAATTTTTGGTGCCTGTCTTGCAATCTTGATCCCCCTATATAGCTTTCCTTAGAAGATCGAAGAAAATTTCAGTGCACAAGATAAAAAGATAAGGAGATAACGGGTTTCCCTGCCTAATTCCTCTTTCGGGATTAAACTCTTTAGATGGGCAGCTATTTATCAAAATAGAGAAGGATACTGTGCTTATGCATACCCAAATTAGATCAATCCATCTTTGTGGGAAGCCCATAGATTTGAGCATTTCAATGAGAAAAGACCACTCAATCCGGTCATAGGTCTTCTCCATATCTAACTTCACTCCCATGTATCCCTTGTTGCCCTCTTTTTTTTCTTCATGAAATGAAAGATCTCAAATACTGCTAGACCGTTATCTGTTATAAGTCTTTCTGGTATAAAAGCACTTTGAAATTCTCCTATAATGTCTGGCAAGATCAGTTTTAGCCTATTTGCAACTGTCTTTGTCACAAGCTTGAAAATAACATTGTATAGAGATATTGGCCTGTAATTTTTTGTGTGGCTCGGGTGTTTGATTTTAGGGATGAGGTAGATAAAGGTTTTATTCATCTCTGAGGAATCTCCTCCATTATTAAGAACGTTGAGTGTCACTTTGTCACATCTTCTCCCATTGTGTTCCACATTTTTTGGTAGAAAAGAGCCGATAATCTATCAGGTCCTGGTGCCTTTGTTGGGTGCATTTGGTTCAAGGCTATCTTGACTTCTTCTTTGGTAAAATCGCTTTGAATTATATCTAATCTCTCTTGTGTTATCCTTCCCCTAACAACCTCAACTGTTTCTTCAATTTTCTCTGTATTTTCAACAGCAAACAACCTCTTAAAATAGGTTATTATCACCTCTTCAATTTTTTCTTCTTCTTCGTAAATTACTCCTGCATCATCTGAAATTTTATGTACCCTATTTCTTCTCTTTTTTTGAGATGCTTTTTGATGGAAGAAATTTGTATTTCTATCTCCTGCCTTTAGCCAATTTGCTTTTGACCTTTGTAACCACCAGATTTCTTCTTGCTTTAGGAGCTCATCCAATTTTCTTTGGATTTTTTTTTATTGTATCATTGCTGCCTGTGTTTGATCTCCAGTTTGCACTTCTTGTAGCTTTTTTTGTTTCTCTTTAATGGCCTTTGGGATCTGACCGAAGTTCTTTTTGCCCCACTTCTCTAACGATTAGGTTAAACCAAGTCGATCATGTATAAAATTAATATATATAAATTTATAATTTTAAATAATAAAATTTTATTTTAAAAAGTTAAATTAAACAATGTTATATTATATTTATAGGATATACTCATTTATATTTTTATGTATATCTTACTAAAATCAAATTTAACAAATATCATACATTGTTTCAATCTTATCACTTTTAATAGAGAATTTTTGTATTTCTTAAGAAAATTCTTTTGAGCAATAACCCTTATCCTAGACATAGTGTCCGTAAATCTTTCAAAATTTCATACTTTATAATCATAAGACTTACGCAATCTAAACAATCCTACTTCTAATAAGACTTTATCTATAAAGGGTAGGGATTATTCAATCCTTAATGCAATGTCTAAATCCATATAGTTAAGAACGAAAATTGTGTTCTTTCTCAATTCTAAAATATAATTCTATTTATTACAGGTTTTAGCATTGACAAATATCACTTTAAAGCAAAATAATATATTTACACAAATTACATATTATATTAATAAAATTTATTTAATGGTAGACCATCATAAATATATATTTAGTACAACATTAATATTTAATTTTTGGATAAAAATATTAATTTGTAAGTGATATTTTGAATATAGTAATCAAACATTGGTAATAAATCTTGTTAAATAATAAATTTATTGTTCACATGAAACTAAATAATTATCACATATTTATTACCACAAATACGCATATAATTTAGTCAAGTATAGAATTGGGTCGATTCGTACCCACATAAACTACACATAAATTCATTTAGTACAATTTAGCAAATATTTTTAACAAAATTCTGTCAAATAATAAGCTTATCTTTAAATCAACTTATTGTTCACATGAAACTTAAGAGTTATATCTATTTCTTATCGCATACATTTTTATCAATTAGCCAAACACCAACCTTCTTTTGGGCCGATTAGTGGTAGCATAATTAAATAAAAAATAAACATAAAGATCAATATTTATTATTTGATCAAACAATAAATTTTTTTTGGACCGACGATTATCTACATAAATAATAAATATTAATTTATTTTTAGCTAGTTATCATAAATATGTGTATATAATTCAGCCAAATAATATAAACATTTGTTTGAGCTAACCAATATTTGTATAAATTTCAATATATTATAATATTTTTAATATTCTAAAATAATCCAATTTCATAAAAAAAATTACTTTAGTACCATAATTTTTAACTAATTTATTCTAAAATTAAACTTTATAAAATAAATAAGTACAATAATCTAAATTGTTGTTAATTTTTTATTTAATAAATCCAAAATATTTATATAATACAAAAATAATAAAATATTAAACCACAATATATAATAACTATATAATACTGTGAGTCTTTATTAATCAATAAATTTTTTTTGTTTAACATAAAATTGAATTCTAAATAAAAAGATTAAAATAATAAAAAAACACAATAATTTTTAAAATTAATCATGAATTAGTATTCATGCTATTGTCCCCAAATTTTTTACAAAGTAAATCTAAACAAGAGGAAAGAATAAACAAATTTTTCTTTGCCCAAATAATATTCACAATGAATTTGTGAAACAATTGAAAAAATTCAACATCTTTTATTATATATTTATAGATATAATAATAGACCTGGACAGAAACTTTATCTTGTTCATAATCTCCAATCCTCAAATAACAAATTAAATAAACCCAAAATTATTTATCGCCAATTTTATGAACAAATAAAAGTTGCATACTTATACACATCACTGCATATATATCAACATATATCTTTTAAATAAAAAAATTATTTTATTTTTTAATCCAAAATTATATATATATATATATATGTTCACACAAAATTTAAAAGTCATTACACAAACAAAAGAGATAAAAAAAAATAAATCCTCAAATTAAATATTTACTGCCAGAATCAAAGAACTATTGATTCTAGATATATATATAAAGCACGAATGAGGTGTATATACAAATATATAGAGCACACTTTATATATGTTGTATTTCCTCTTGTATTCATTTTTTTTAATCGAATAAAAAAAAGAACCATGACGAGAAAAGGAATTAATCGAAACTCAAATGTGAGAAGCAAAATAAATCTCATCCTTTTAATTCCGAAAGAACGATTATTCAATCATAAAATAATAAAAGTGATTCTTTAATTTTAATAATTCAATTTTGGAAAGCTACGATACTACTTGTTAAAATTTTAGGGATTTCTCATCCTTAAAATCATTCATGTTAAATCGTTAAGAAATATATCTGAAAACAGAAGCATATCTAAATTCGTGAATATAATTAAAAGAGTTTAGTTTTTTAATCTTCCTCAACTAAAGTTTTATGTATCTCTAATAAATCTGAATCCAAGATTTTAAAAATCGAACTAGACCGATCAATTCAACTGAATTCATCGGGAATTGATTCTCTGGCCAGTCCAATTGGCCTCTGTTAGTCGAAAAATATTTTCGATCAAGGTAAGTTAGTTCGAAGTAGTGAAGAGATCGATTGAGGTGTATGCAGTTGTCGAAAAGATGCACGTGCAGGCATTGGTTGGAAATACGCGACACGGATTCGATTTTAAAACACTTTATTAAATCGGACAGGTTTAGTCGGACAAATATTCGAAATAAGTAATCGAATAAGTTATTTGAATAGCAGATCAAGCAGTTACGTAAGTGGAGAAGTTGAAGGCTTTTACCACATGAAGAATTTATGAGTAAACGTTTATCAGCCAAAGAACGGGAACGGTTATCAAGGAGTGCGCATACAAGACTGTACCTTGTAATTAATTATCAGTTACAGAAGTAGACTATAAATACTAGAAAGTTTTAGGGAATAAAGGTTGGAATTTCGTTTTAGAATTTACTCACGTACTCTCATCCCAGTGACTTTCTAAGTTTGCCTCGAGTCAATTATCTGTAGGGTTCCTTCCACTTGTCTTTATTTTCTATTTATAATTCCAGTAAACTTTATCTTTCAAGCATTTTTTAATTTCCATGTCCAATTTACATTCCAGTAAATTTAATTTTCAAGTTAAAGCCCTTTGATCCAGTCGAAGGCACCTTTACTGCTTTGTTTAAATTTCAATGCAATCTTTTTTATTTCAGTTAATTTACTTTTCGAAAATTTCATTTTTCATTTCTTTTGTTCTTTTATAAATTTCGATTTATATTTCATTTCAATACCCGTCTAATTGAAGACGCTTTGATACACTTATAGAAAATTGGTACCTGCAAAAGAGGAGTTGGTTTCGCTCTCAAACCATTATATCGAACCACCATCGATTTGCTAAAAATCGACAAAACAACCTCTAAAATCGTTCCAAAAAAAATCGGTCAAATCGGTGGTTAGCCAGGAATAAGTTAAACTGACCCGATTTTTTAAAGGTCCAGTTCACTCATCCAAAGTCAAAATAGCGCCGTTAAAAAAAAAAAAAAACCTAGTAGAACACCCCACCCACTCCTTTCTCTCTTTCTCTCTCAAACCAGCAGAAAATTCTAATTCTCTCTTCTCTTTGAAGAACAACCACCACCCACCATCCCACTTCAGAGCTCAAACTCATCGTCGAATCCTTCTCTCCCTTCTCTCTTTCTGTCGTCCTCTCTGTCCGATCTCTCTGTCGCTATTTCACTGCTTCTCGCCGCTCCTTGCCGTGGGTCGTTGCTGCTTCTCCCCTCCTCTCCGTGTGTCGTTTCTGTTTTTCTCCTCCTCGCCGTTTCTGCTTCTCCCCTCCTCGCCGATGTCGTTTCTGCTTCTCTGCTCTGCACTGTGTCTCCCGATCTTTGCTTCTCTTCTTCACATGGTGTCTCCCAGTCACTAATAATGTTTTACCCTTTGTCGTGTCTCAACCTCCATCACTTTTATATTTATCTCCATGGCCAAATTTTTTAAATTTTCAACCCTCTCAGGTCTCAAGTCTCGGTCTCTAACTCTCTATAACTCTATCTCTCTGAAACTTGAAATTTATTCTAAATATGCATACAATGTCTTATTGATGATTCTGTTGAGATATTATTTTTGAATTTTTATTTGAATTCAGTTTGTTGATATTGAATTAATTCTGTTGAAATTGAGCTATAAATTCAATTGTTCAATTTGTTAATTCTGTTGAGATTGAATTTTAAATCCAATCTGTTATACTTGTTATTTTAGTGAATTGTTGTTTTGCTGTTATTGATTCAAAATAAAAATATTGTGACAATTTTATATTAAATTTACTATATAGATGACTTCATATGATTTTGTTGAATTATGCTTATGATTCTTAGGTTGGATGCATGTTTTGGATTAGTGACTTGATTGACTTATAGAAATTCACATATGGAGAGTTGATTTTTTAATAATTTTATTATATATTTAATTAAATTACTTCAACCACAGTTTAACTTCGATTGAACCATTAAATTATTGAAATAGTTATTTAACCAGTTTAATGATTAGTCTGGTTCTTGCAATCTGGTTGAATCATAATTTATCTGGTGGAAAAAGAGTTACAAAAGTAGTTTTGATGTGTTTAGGACTAAAATTCTAAAGTTATTATTTATATTGAGTATGACACCTATTAAATCATAAATCTCAAATAAAATAGTATCTCTAATTTTATTCTTATTTAATTTTAAATAAAAAATAATAATACTTTATTTAATTTAATATTTATAACAATAAATAAAATTACTATTATATAAGTCATATAATATAAAATAATTTAATTTTATATATATATATATATATATATATATATATATATATATAATTTGTCCTAGATGATGGAATAATAATTTTCTAACACAAACACGATTGGATATATCCCTCTTATATAATTTACCTTGCAAATGTTTTCTAACAGAAATTACTGAACTTATAATAGTTTTCTTAATGTTTATGGGCAATGCTACGGTGGAGAAGTTAAAAAGTTTTTACACATAAGGAATTTATGTGACTTATTTAGAGATAATAAATGTTCTCTTTTATTATTTTGACTATTCAAATAAAATATATAGGACTTGATATATTTCAGCTTTTTTAGAATTTTTGTAGTGTATTAAAAGAATAAATTAAAATTAAGTTGGTTTGTTAATTTTTTTTATTGGGTCAACTACTTTTAACTAGTAATTCTTTTTTAACCTTGAATCCAAAATTTTGAGCAATAGAGATTGAAAGAACAACGTAACTGAAATTGAAAGGACTTGAAAGGAGCAACCATCTCTGACTAAAACAAAAAAAATGGAGCAACGATCACAAAACCTGCTAAAATATTATTATCTACCATAAAAAGCTCATCTATTAATAAATTTGTAACATGATAATATATATAATTACTATTAATTAATCAAACCAAAATCAAACTAACCCCACCATATATTTACAGTGTTTTATTAATGTTTTCATGAAAAAAAATATACTATATATAGCAAATATTGGAATAATTTTGAGGAAACAAAAAATTGGTATTTTTTTTAATTGAAAGTAAATATAAATTAAAAAATCTTATTTTAGTGAATATATATTATTTTAAATGCTATTAAATATAAATTCTTTTATATACTTTAATTTATAGTTTACTATATTTATGATAATTTTCTTCTCAAATGCTTTAGGATTATAATTTAAAATTTAGAATAAAAAATTTATTATTTAAAGTCTGAAATTTGAGATAAATAAAATAAATTAAAAAAATAACTAATGTTGACTGTTTGGTTATCTAATATTACTATTGACAAATTTGCTTTTTATTAACTATAATAAAAGCATCTTTTCAAAAACAAATATAATGAAAGCATGAAGCATGTTAATCAATAACACTATGAAATAGGGGATAAGGTTTGTAAAAAAATTTTATACTCCTTACTTAAATTTAATAGGTATTTCCTAACTAATTTTCTCTTAATTAATACGTTGATTTATTTATTTATTTTAAATATTTCACATTTTTTTTCAATATATTAAAAACATTAAAAACTTAACTTTAATTTTTTAACTAATCATACTATACAAATAATAATTAGATCCTTCGTTCTTATTTAGTTTATATCTATTTATTTTGGGTTAATAAAATTCATAATATTAAAAACTATCTTCGATTATAGTATAAAAATGACTGAAAGTTAATTATTTATTATTAATTTCTGTTATATTGTTCTTTCAATTCTTGTTGCTTAGAATTTTGAAAAAATAAAAAAATTACTCAAAGTAATTGATCCAATAAAAAAATTAACAAACTAACTTAATTTTAATTCATTCTTTTAATATACTGTAAAAATCCTGAAAAAGATAAAATATGTCAAGTCCTGTATACCTTTTGTGGAAATGTTAGTTCAGAGAGAGGGAAGGTTCAAGAACAGAGGAAAGTTTACAGAGGAAGCCCTAGGTCAAAGCAAGTTACTTCTGACTAAGGCAAGAAAGAATGAGACTTACAAGAGCAAAAAACTCAAAACTCTAATTACTCCATGTACTATATATACTTCCTTAACTAAATCTGCTAACTAACCGTTCACCACTATTAACAGCTGTATAACAAACTCTTCCAAAACTGCAAAGTGTGTAACTAACTTGCTAATTAATCTGACTCCTCATGTGATAGCCCCTCTCAAGCTGGAATTGGCAAAATCAACCATTCCAAGCTTGCTATGACATCTCTCAAAAAAGCTTGGAGCTAGAGCCTTTGTAAATATGTCTGCAGTTTGGTTTGCAGTGGAGATTGGGAGTAATTTGATAACCTTTTCTTGCCATTTATCTCTCACTATATGACAATCCATCTCAATGTGCTTTGTTCTCTCATGGAAGACTGGGTTTGCTGCAATGTGTAATGCTGATTGGTTGTCGCAATATATGGCTATTGGCTTCTCCAACTTCACTTTCAAGTCTTGCAAGATGTAGGTCAGCCACTGAGCTTCCCTAGTTGCCATTGCTAATGCCCTGTACTCTGCTTCGCATGATGAACTTGCAACTGTATTTTGTTTCTTACTCTTCCAAGATACAATTGAAGTTCCCAAAAAAAAACAATACCCAGATATTGATCTTCTACTATCCGAACATGTCCCCCAATCACTGTCTGAGTATCCCGCTGGCTCTAAGTCTGAATGAGCTGAGAACATCAACCCAAGTGCTGGTGCTCCCTTGAGATACCTTAATACTCTAATGGCAGCTTCAAAGTGTTTATCTGTGGCACAATCCAAGAATTGACTGAGTTTTCCAACTGCATATCCAATCTCCGGTCTGGTGTTGGTCAAGTACAACAGTTTTCCAACTAACTTCCTGTATTCTGAAGTTGAGCTTAATGGAGTTCCAGAATTCTTTGACAATGGCACTGTGTAGTCCATAGGTGTTGAAACTGTTTTGGCTTCGAGTAACCCATACTCTTTGAGAAGGTCGATGCAATATTTTCTCTGACATACAGTGATGCCCCTCCTACATCGAGCCACCTCCAACCCCAAGAAGAATTTAAGCTCTCCCAGGTCCTTGATTCTGAATAGCTCATGCAAGTGATGCTTGATGAATTCAATCTCCCTTAAATCTGTCCCTGTTACAATCAAATCGTCAACATAAACTAAAATAACAGTGAATCCTCCTTTTGAATCTTTAGTGAACAGGCTGTAATCATTTCTGGATTGTTGGAAGCCAACTGCTCTTAGAGCATCACACAACTTTGAATTCCACTGCCTGCTTGCCTGTTTTAGGCCATAAAGAGATCTGTCTAACCTACACACCATGTTTGGTGAAGAAACATTCAACCCGGGTGGAGGTTTCATGTAAACTTCCTCCAAAAGATCACCATGTAAGAAGGCCGTATTTACATCTAGTTGATGTAAGTGCCAATTCTGCACAGCTGCAATGGATAGCACAATCCGCAATGTACTCATCTTCACTACTGGACTATAGGTTTCGAAATAATCAACACCAGCAGTTTGTGTAAAGCCCTGTGCCACCAACCTGGCTTTGTACCTGTCAATGCTACCATCAGAATTCATTTTGAGCTTGAACACCCATTTGCAGCCTACCGCCTTTTTTCCATTAGGTAGAGAAGTCAAAGTCCAAGTCTTATTTTCTTTCAATGCAGAAAGTTCAGCCTCAATTGCCGCTTGCCAACATGGATCACTGATGGCCTCAGCATAGCATTGTGGTTCTTTAATGGGATTTGGCAATAGAGGGTTTGTAGAGTGTTGAATTTGTATATTATGAAATTGAGACTGTGACTCACAAAAGAGAATAGTTGACTCTTCAAAAAAATTTTCAAAAACTTTAGGATAAAAATCTTGTAAAATTCCAGGATTGAATTGAAGATTATTGATGTAGTTGTGATTTATATCCGATGCAGTGGTCATACAATGATAGTCTGCTAAATATGATGGTTTTCTCCTGATCCTATTTGATTGTCTAATGTCTAAGTGTTGATGTGTTTGTGCTGGTGCATTGTATATGATCGAGCTGTCATTTCCAATGGTTTCATGAGATGCTGATGGATAATTGTGCTCTGGTCGTACCACAGAACTTGATAGATGCAGGTCTTGTCTAGTTGAATGAACTAAAGAGCCATGTGATGTATGTGATGAATCATTGAATGAATTAGATGAATGCAAGTATGTTCCATTTGAGTGGTTTAAAGGGGCTTGTGGTGTATGTGAGGGCTCAATGAATGGATCCTCAAAATTTACCATGATACTTGGTTTTGGAGTTAGTGTCATAGTGTCAGATACTTGGTTATTGCCATTGTTGAAATATGATAGAAAGGGAAATTCATGCTCATAGAAGTATGTGTCTCTAGATAAGAATATCTTCTTTTCATTTAAATCATACAAGATGTAACCCTTAACTCCACTTTGATATCCTAGAAACACACACTTCTTTGCTCTTCCATCCAATTTGGATCTGCGAGCGTTCAGCGTTGAGGCATAAACCAAGCACCCAAAGACCTTCAAATAACCCAAGTCTGGTAACTTTCCTTTTAAAATTTGATAAGGTGAAGTGTTTTTCAGCAATGCACTTGGAATCCTATTAATCAAATGAATCGCATGTGCTGCTGCAAAATTCCAAAAACGTTTTGGCAAGTTAGACTGAAACAACAAAGCTCTTGTGACAGTCAAGATATGTTGATGTTTCCTCTCCACAATGCCATTTTGTTGAGGAGTCTCAACACAAGAAGTTTGATGCAAAATTCCTTTTGAAGCAAAAAATTTTAAAAGTTTAAATTCAGGTCCATTATCTGACCTAATGCATTTTATTCTTGTATCAAATTGTGTCTCAATCATGTTTACAAAATTCTGAATTAAAATTCCAGTTTCACTCTTGGTTTTCATGAAGAACAACCAAGTGAACCTACTTTTATCTTCAACTACTGTCAAAAAATATCTATGACCTGACAAAGTTGCTGTACCTATAGGTCCCCATATATCCATGTGCACTATGTCAAACAATTTTTCTGATTTTGTAAGTCTTATTGGAAATGGTAATCTTTTTTGTTTGGCATAGTGACACGGATCACAAGGTTTATTGCAATTTGTGTTTTTCAGGAACTCATAGTCCCTTTTCATTACATTTATTCTCTCATTTGGCAGGTGCCCAAGTCTGAGATGCCACAGAGTGCTTTCAGCAGTTTGTGAGGGTTGTGAGATGTGTGTTGTGAGTGCAGATGCATGCGCAATGTTGTTATGTGTAGCTGGAACAGGAATTAGACTTTCAAATGCATAGAGTCCCATTCTTTGTTCAGCTACACCAATAATCTTCGTGGTAGCTTTGTCCTGAATTTCACAATTATCCTCATCAAAAACCAATTTGCATTTTAAATCTTTAGTCAACTTTGACACAGCAATCAGATTAAACTTAAAGTTTGGTATGAAAAACACATGGTTCAAGAAAAACTGGTCTGAAAACATCACCTTTCCTGCTAATTTGGCTATGGTGTGTGAACCATCTGGCATATTTATCAAAACAGGTTTAATTTCTTCAAGAGTTTGAAAGGACTTAGTTGAAAAAGCAACATGGTTAGTAGCCCCTGAGTCAATTACCCAGGAACCTGGAGAAAATACTGAAAGAGACATGATGTATGAAATACCTTCATTGGATGGAAGAGTTGTGGTATAGATCTGGTTAATGCTATGCCTTGGTTGTGCATCCTGTTGGTTCAAACAGACACTTGGTGCTTCTCTCTGTTCTGAATTAAAATCAAACTTCGAATTTGCTTCACTATCCTTTTGGATTTCATTGCTGATTTCATCACTGTTCTCATCAGCTATCACATTATTGATTGCATTCACACTGCCTCCATTTTTCAAGTGTGGGGGAAATCCATGTTTCCTATAACAAACATCCACCAAATGACCATTCTTGCCACAGAATGTGCAGTACCTTGAGTTTCTTCCACCTCTTCCAGGATTTCCTCTTCCAATTCTTGATCTGCCTCTGCCTCTTCCTCTAAAACCTCCAGAATTTGCCATTAAAATTCTGTCTTCTACCATCTCACCCGCGTTCAGTTGCCTTTCTTGTTGCAGCAATAAAGAAAACGCTTCATCTATACCTGGCAGTGGCTTTGTCATCATGAGCTGCGATCTCGCAGTGGAGAATTGTTCATTCAGCCCCCTTAGGAGCCTCACGACACAAGAATCCTCTTTGTATCCTCTAACCACGCTGTATTCACAATTGCATCTTCCTCTACAGTGAGAGCACTGAGGGATTGGGCGATAGTTATCCAATTCTTCCCAAATTCTTTTCAATTTCGTGTAGTATCCCGTGATCGAGAGATCACCTTGCTTCACAGCGAATAACTCTTCTTCTAGCTCAGCAATTCTGAAGATATCACCTTGTTGATACCTGTGTTGTAGCTCCTTCCAAAGCTCCATGGCTGAATCGATCCATAGTACACTTTGAGCAATTTCTGAACTCAAAGATAGGCTTATCCATGAAATCACATAGGTATTGCACCTTTCCCACGCTTCAAACAAAGAATCACTACTTTCTGGTTTCTCAATTGAGCCATCTATGAATTTTACTTTGTTCTTCGATCTCAACGCACGCCACATCGCTCTTTCCCAAAGATGATAGTTGTTCGTTCCAAGAATTGTAGAGATTAATGGTGTACCTGGACTTTCTCCAGGATGAAGGAAATACGGACTTGTAGGATCCAGAGATGGATTCATCGCTGTTCTGTTATGACTTTGCAAGATATTGATCTGATTCACCAGATTCGCGAGCGTTTGAACGTCAATTGGCGAAAATGGCGATGCTGAGTTGCCTGAGGATGCTGAGTCGCGATCCATGGTTTGAATCTTCAAGGATTCTGGTTCTGCTCAATGCTCCTTCCAATTTTCGCTGTTGATTCCTTCTTTCTCCCTTCCACGCTCACCGCACCATGTGGAAATGTTAGTTCAGAGAGAGGGAAGGTTCAAGAACAGAGGAAAGTTTACAGAGGAAGCCCTAGGTCAAAGCAAGTTACTTCTGACTAAGGCAAGAAAGAATGAGACTTACAAGAGCAAAAAACTCAAAACTCTAATTACTCCATGTACTATATATACTTCCTTAACTAAATCTGCTAACTAACCGTTCACCACTATTAACAGCTGTATAACAAACTCTTCCAAAACTGCAAAGTGTGTAACTAACTTGCTAATTAATCTGACTCCTCATGTGATACCTTTTTTGAATGGTCAAAAAAATAAAAGAAGACACTTATTATCTCTAAACACAAACTATGTAAATTTCTCATGTGTAGAAACTTTTTGACTTCTACACCATAGCATCCATGTTTATGACGCTGCTAAATGCCTAAATCACACGATTGATATATATTTACTTTGATTAAATTTATTGATTTCTTTTTTAAATCCCCCCCCCCCCCAACCCCCCAAACAAACCAAACACACACACGCACAAAACTTTAGCGTTTATGAATCTACTCCGCCCCATTATTATTGCTACATTGATTCATTCATCAAATAACAAATCGCTTTTAAAGTTATCTTGGTAGTTCTAATAAAATAAAATAAAAAGTTATCTAGGTATTATTACATTATTTAACTTTTAAATTTGTCTAATATAAAGAAAATAACTGACCAATAGTCGCTGATCTGTCTCCAATTACATATTTTGACTTATATCTTCAAATAAAATACAGTTTCTAGATATGCCAATGTCAACTTTTATTCAACTCTAAGAACCTTCCCGTCTCAACTTGCTTGTGTGCTAATGAGTAATAGCTTAAATGGCATAGTCTCCACATACTCAATTAAGAGGTTGTGGATTCAAGTCTCATATCTTTGATAAAAAAAAAAAAAAAAAACTTGCTTGTTTATGTGCCTTCTCCAAATCTTGAATCCTATTTTTCAGAATTTTTTTGTTGTGGGATTCTATTGGTAAACAAATTGCATGTTTAAGCATGATATTTTATAAATTTATGAAATAATTAAATGATTTGCTAAATTTTAGATGTCATAATATAATATTAAATCTTAAAGTCTAATAGGTAGTATACCGGATAACAATAAATAAAATCTGTTACTTAAGGTTAAAACCTAACTATTATATAAATATTTAAATATGGATATAAATTATGAGGGAAATATTACACTACTATCTAATTTTCTTAATTTCCAAAATATTCACCACATAGTCAATTCTCAGAAGATAATATAAAGTTTATGCTTTCGAATATCAAATTCATTATATTATTTAGGTAATACTTTCTTTAGTTAATGTAAAAGAGCTTACTAAAAAAAGAATAATATAATAAGTTGTATTTAATTTTCATGTGATGTAAATATGAAAGAATTTATAGACTAAATATTCAGTTAAATGTTTTTATAGAGATAAAAATAATTAACTTTGATAGGTTCTCATCAGTTATGACTTAAAATAGAAGTGTTTTATAACTAAAGCTCCACATTGCAATTATAGTTACGTTCAATTCAATGTGAGACTCAACTTATGTACACGAGGGAGTTTCCTAAAGCGTTGACATACAATAACAAATATATAAAGGCACCTCATCAATAAGAATCATGATCATGAATAATAAACAAGAAAATCAAGGGTGGTTCTTCAATTCTACACCAACTAATAATGTCTATAATTATTGTTAAATTCCAGTTAATAATGCACAAAAACATACGTAGCTTATCTTAATTAATATAACCAAATCATGTGAGCTTGTTTGCAGGTTCCTCTAACGCGCCACAATCTTAAATTAATAAATTAAAGTTGTATCCAGTTTATTAATTTGTACCCAACTCATGCATGTTCATTCCCACATGCATTGCTTTTCTTTTCTGTTTTCATGAGATTTTATCTAATTAATTATGTTGTTAATAATTAAGAGAACAATATTTTTATTCAGATCAACAAAATTAAGGCTGGAGCAACACTTGAACACAAACTAAATTTGTGTCCAAATTTAAATTGTGCTAAAGCAATAAGACTACATTTATTCTATAAATAGGATAAGATAAAATACTAATAATAAAATATAAATGATAGATATATAAAATTTAATATTTTTATATTTTATTTAATAATAAATTAAATAAAAAAAATAAATTATGAGAATTTAATTTATTCTTTTTTTTATACAAAAGCTTTAAAAAATAAAAATATAATGATAAAAAACTAATAAAAATAACAAAAAAATATATAAAAATATGTCATATTTTTTGTTAATATCTTTGTCTCCTTCTTGTTTTGTATTCTTTTTATAAAAAAATATAAAATATATTAATTTAATATTTTAAAATATAATATTTATATTTATATTTTATCTATTAAATATAATTTTTTATCTTTATATCTTTATTTTAGTGTTTTATTTTTATAAACAAACGTAGATAGAGAGTCTAAAATCAAGAAAATTTTAAATTAAGGAATTAAATGAGAAACAAAAAAAGAATTTGGCACCACATCTTGACACCATTAGTGAAGTTCGCATTGGACCTCATGTTTGAGAGGGAGATTATTGAATTTTAATTGTGAGTATATAATTTATATATATAACAGAATTGTTATACATTTAAGTATATTTTTATTTAAATAGGTTTAATAGCAACAAAAATTATTCTCGTTAAAAGAGCCTAATTCTCACGCTCGCTTCTTTTAAATTCGCGCAGATTCTTCTTCCGAATTTGCACACGCAAGTTTTTCTTTTTTCCTTCTTCTTCTCTTCCTCTTTTTTCTCTTTCTCCTTCTTCTTCTTTTTTATCGTCGTCACTAATAACACTAACATTTTGCAAACGTCTTTATTAGTTCTGATTTTTTCTGTTGTCTTCATTAAATAATTTCAGTTTATTTCTTAATTTATTTCGGTTTATTAATTTGTGTGTTAATTATCGGTTCATTTGTGTATTAATTTCGGTTCACTTGATGCTACTGATAAGTATTAGCCAAACTTTTTATTCACAAGTGAACCAAAATTAACACACAAATGAACCGAAATTAATTCACAAATGAACCAAAATAAACTAAAAAATGAACTGAAATTATTTAATGATGGCACCAGAGAAAATCAGAACCAATAAATATATTAGCAAAATATTGGTGTTGTTCGTGATGATGATAACGAAAGAGAAGAAGAAGAATCTGCGTGTGCAAAAAAGAAAAACAAAATTGAATCATGAACAAAAACACATCCAAATCCATCAAGTGATTTTGCAGCATTATATATTTCTTCTTTCTTTATTTGATTAGATGAACAAGACAAAAAAAGAAGAACATGATGAGAAGTTTGAGGAATTTTTTCTTCTTGTTTCTTTTTTTTTGTTTGATTTTTCTTCTCTTTTTCTTGATTTTATTCCTCTCGAAATAGTGAAACAAAAAGAATCATAACAAAATAATCTACTGAGAAATGAACCGAAATTATATTTAGAGATGAATTGAAATTATATTTAGAATGAACTGAAATTACTTACTGATTTTAGTTCATTCTAATTATAATCAGTTTATTTCTGAATATAATTTTGATTCATTTCTGTTCTGCACAATTTAAAACTCTTTCTCCTCATCTTCTACTGCTTCTTCACCAGGGAGAGAAGGAGGAAAAGAAAAAAATATAGCAGTAACAACAACAAAAGAATGACGATAAGAAAAAAACACGCGAAGAAGAAGGAACGCGAAAAAGAAGAAAGAGAATGGGGAGGAGGAGGAGGAGGAACGCGACGAAGAGCGTGAGGGAAGAAGAAAGCGAGAAAAATACGTGATCTAAAATCACTTGGATGAACTTGGATGCTAAAATTGCTTGGATGTGAAGAATATCTCTATATGTAATATGGAAGACCCATATAAATGTTAAATTATTTTTACTAAATTATGTATGTAAATTCTGAAAAATGTGAGTATAAAACTGTATTAATTTATGTAAACAAAATTTTGATAAAAATAAATATAAATTATATATATTTTTTATGTGTAAAATATCTGTAAATATGAGTGTAAATTATTACAAAAAAATATATTGTTCTTTAAGAGAAAAAGGAAGAGAAGAGGAGGGTTTCAAGAGTTACTCTAAAATAAAGTTCAATTCATATCATTGGACTTAATAATAACATTTCCACCTGAAAAGAACACAAAGTTGAGGAATGTGAAAGGGCAAGAATGTGGTTTTGTAACCCTACATGGAAATGAAGTTGATATATACCAAGTCTTTGACTATATATCTAGAAGACTATATATATATATTGATGATTAGATGACAGAAGAGGTATAATAAACAAACATACATGTCATGGCGTCTAACTTCAGTTACGTAACTCAAATATCCCAAATAAGTAGGCATATACATCAATCATATATACCTAAGAGAAAAATTAATTAATTAATTAATATTAACTATTAATTATCAGAGCAGAGGAATTAGGGTCGTCCAAGGTAGGTTCTATCTAATGCTATAAACTTGTATATATATATATGGTTGCATTGGATCAGCTTCCACAGAAAAAAGGTTGAGAAGACACAAATAAACTAATTAAATATATAATAAGAAATATATAATGGGTTATTATTCTTTGTGGAGTGTTTGTTGTGTGATATTGGCATGGTTTGTTTCAGTTGGAATATGCAGCACACCAAGGAGACCCATGGCGGTTCCATTTGGAAGAAACTATGTTCCAACTTGGGCTTATGATCACATCAAATACTTGAATTCTGGTTATGATGCTCAGCTTCTTCTTGACAAGTACACTGGTCAGTTATTATTATTATTGTGATATATACTCCCATAATATAATTCCTTAAATTAATTAACATTTTTTAGTGTTAATTGGAGCAGGTACTGGGTTCCAATCCAAAGGTTCATACTTGTTTGGTCACTTCAGCATGGATATAAAGATGGTTGCTGGAGATTCTGCTGGAACAGTAACTGCTTTCTACGTATGCAAATTAAATTTATCACTTTATTAGTTCAAATGCGTTGACTAATAATTACAATGATGTTGGGATCAAGTTTTTCCACGTGTCTTTTTATAAAATTATTATATTTTCGTTTTTTAAAACAGTATATGATAATTTGTTTAAAAATGTTTTATTAAATTTTATAGCTAGTATTTTGCTAAACTACTCAATTCGATTCAGTTATTAGTTAGGTCATCGTTAAGTCCAAATTTTTTTTATACATGCGATCAACCATAAGTTACTTGCGCACATCTAAGGTCTATGTAATTTTTTGTTTTAAAAAATATTATATGCAAATAAAAAAATTCATCACTATATATTTATATATAAAAATATATAAATATATATGTTAATTTAACTTATTTTTAATATATATTCTATATTTTAACACTATTTTAAAAATATTCATAGATTGGACCGGCCTTACTCTAAAAAGTTACCAAATTTATTTTGATCCAATTCGAAGTGATCCGAGTTATTTAATTTATTTTAATTATTTTAAAATAAGAATAATATCGTATAATATAAAATCTATTAATTGAAATATAAAAGTATAATATGATGTTACTAATTTCACTCTAAATATATATTTTTATTATAAAAAATAAATCAAACTGAAACTTAACATAAAAATAACATTAGATAAAAATAATAAATCTAAATTTGATAAAATATGTCTCGAATTCGATCTGGATTTCAGATCAGATTAGGTCTTAATACCCTTAATATATTATATATGAATAATTAATTTAGCAACTAATTTTTTTGTATAAATATATTATAATTGCTTTATTTTATAGCAGAACCAAATTATACCAACAAAAAGTCAATTCTTTTCAATCGGATAATACTAAATAAGGAAGGGATAAATTCACCAATATTTCCCTTATTATGTTCTATTTTCTCTCTTTACTTTTAGTTCTTTCTTTCTCTCCATGATACCAAACTACCTTTTCGACATGGTTTGTTTTTTAGGCACTTTTAGGACATGGTCGATTTAACTTTAGCCCTATGGAAAAACAACTTTCTCATAATTTATTTATTATGATTTTTTTTTTTCAATAATTTGACCTCAACATTGTAAAGAAGTTACTCAAATAAAGATGTTAAAAATATTTTTTATTTTATGAAAATATTTTATATAAAAATATAATTTATTTATTTAGCTACACTTTAAATAAAAATAACACTTTTATAACATATCAAAGTCTAATTCTACAATTCATCATGCCATTTTGCTTACTAAAAAAAATGGTTAAATAAGTAATATTTTGCGTGATTGACATGATGATGCAGTTATCTTCCCTAGGGACAGAGCATGATGAGATAGACTTTGAGTTCTTAGGTAACAGAACAGGACAACCTTACATTTTGCAAACAAATGTATTCACCGGTGGCAAAGGCGATAGAGAACAAAGAATCTATCTCTGGTTTGATCCTACCAAAGAATACCACAGATATTCAGTTCTATGGAACTTGTATCAAATTGTGTAAGTACTCCCCCTAAATTAAACCAATCTTAGTCTTATTAGGATGATTCATATTAAATCATTAAAAAAAGATGTAAAAGCAAAAGTATATCTCTCTACATGGTTTGAAAGTGACAAGAATTGTAATGTGGGGGTGCATACATACACAGATTCTTTGTGGACAACATCCCAATTAGGGTGTTCAAGAACAACAAGCGCATGGGTGTGAAATTCCCATTTAACCAACCAATGAAGATCTACAACAGCCTATGGAACGCAGATGATTGGGCCACAAGGGGTGGTTTGGAGAAAACAGATTGGTCGAAAGCACCATTCATAGCTTCCTACAAAGGCTTCCACATTGATGGCTGTGAAACCTCCGTTGAAGCCAAGTTCTGTTCCACTCAAGGTAAGAGATGGTGGGACCAACAAGAATTCAGAGACCTTGATTCTTATCAATGGAGGAGGCTTAGATGGGTCAGAAGGAGATTCACCATTTATAATTATTGCAGTGATAGAACAAGGTACCCTCAGATGCCACCTGAATGCAGAACAAACGGTGACTATTGATATGTCAATCAATTTTAATTGAATTTTTATGTCATTAATAATGTTTCAATTGATAAGAGTTTTTTCTTTGTATATTTTATTGCTCATTTTTCCCATATATGTACGCACGCATTCATCATTATTTCATCAATAAAATGCCAATTTGTTCTATGTATTATGTAAAAATGTAAATAAAGGAGTGGACCGTGAATATATATGATTTTATTTAGGACAAATTAATTTTTAATCTTTAACAATATCAGACAAATTAGTAATTAAGAAAATTAAAATTCAAATTGCTCTCAAATATATTTAAAAAAAGTGACAAAATAATCGTTAATTTTCAATTAAAAAGCAGTATGATTGGGAATTGAATTCTTGAAAATTTAAAAATAAAAATAATTAAAACAATTCAAGGTATTACTCTATAATATTTGAGGGGCGGAGACCCACTTACATAAAGGATATATTTTCAACCATTTAGCAGTGAGTGCAAGATAGGAAATGTCTACATAAGATGTACATATAAAAATAAAAATACTAGTTCATATAACATTGAGGAAATGTCTACATAAGATGTACATTCGTTCTTCCTATTTAATTTTCTGTCCACCCCGTGCTATGTTTCACTCATTTGTAGGGTTTACTTGTATTGGTGAGGGTTTAAATCCCACAAAATTATAGTTTCAATCTATTTTTCTTTTAAATTCTACACTATTTTTTTTATTTCCAAATTCTAATAATAAAACTATAATGTGTTGATAAACAGTATTGGTTGTTTAATATATTTTATTATCTTTTATAATATTTTTACAAATTTTTCTTAGAGCTTAGCCGACGACAAATAATGACTATCAAATGAAGCATTGGACCTCCAATAGATTGGATCATTTTTAATTATAAGTATCACAAATTCATATATATTATATATTTACACACATATTTAATTAATTGTAATATTAATATTATATTAAAAGACATTATATATTAACAAAAATGTCAAGTTAAGTATAGTAAAACTAGTGACAGTTGGGCCCAATCCCATATGTAATGTATTGTTTAAAATTTGAGTTGCAGCAAATTCTATTTCTACTCCCCAAAGAGGACACTTGCAGCACGTTGCTGCTTCATCCATTTTCGATCTTGAAGCCCACTTTGCCTTGGAAGTCCAAGCAAGTATGAATTTTAAAAACATAGTTGGTTTGTTGAAAGTAAAAATAAATAAATAAAGGTAGTAGTTGTGATTTTGATTTTTGAATGGGAATTCTTTCCGACATATTGGCTCACTATTCAATGGTTCAATGTACTGCACAGTTATTGAGGCTCGGTACATGTCAGCTAACTTTATCTACATTTTAAATCAGTACAATATTTTAGAAAATTAAAAATAGAAAAAATCATTATTTGTTTCGAAATATATCTCTTATATATTATAATATTCGGTACCTACTTACGTGATCATTTATAGTTAATTGATTATATAAAATATATATTAAAAATATATAAAATAATATATATTTGTGTATGTGTGTATAAAATATAAATTTATGATATCAATTTATAATTGAGTTTGATATTTATTTTGATTTTGAGAATAAGATAAAATATTTAAAATAAGCACAAAAATAGAGATATAAAAATTAATATTTTATTTTTAATTTAATGATAAATAAAATATAAACAAATAAATTATGAAAGTTTAATTTAATTTTATTTTTTCATGCAAAAAGTTTAGAAAAAAATATAATAATAAAAATTAATAGGAATAATAAAAAAAATAAAAAAATTAAGTTGGGTCATTTTTTTTTTTTGTATATTTTCTGTTACAATAAACACAAAATATTAATATCTTTGGATATCGTATATGTATTTATATCTTATCTATTAAACATGATTTTATGTCTTTATATTTATGTTTCAATGTTTTATGACACTGCAATATTTATTATTGAAAAAGAATATGAATTAATATTTTAGACATCACAAAGTATAATGAGAATGTATCATTTCATTTTTTTTTAATTGATCTTGTAAAATGTGACTAAGGAAAAAATATGTGACAAAAAGTCTTATGTATAAGATTACATTTTATAAAATTAACTGAAAAAAATTAAAAATATTCATTTTTAATATAGACAGCAAACATTTGAATCAACTATTTTCAGTTTTTTCTTTTTTTTTTTTTTGGTTAAATTTACCTTTTTTTTTATTAATTATCATCATTTTCACTCACACGTATATATAATCTCTTCTTCTTTTTTTATTTTCTTTTTCACTCTACGCTTCTCATGCCTTCTTTCTTCCTCCTTTCTCATTATTCCACCTTCTCCCTTACACGAAATATTTGACAGATTTTTTATTTCGAGCAAATGCTGATAGCTAGTGAGAAGATTTAAAATTGCTTCCCTTCAATGACGAAAGTTCAATGAACCTACGACATCTTTTATGTGTTTTTGCTGTTGTGACAATGATTGATCATGTTCCATCATAACAACCTTCACATTTTTCTGAATCTGTCGTCATTGTGCAAGCTTTATGTACTCGAGTCACTATAAGAAACTCATTTAAAAGTATTTTTTCTTCTTTTACTTGCGTATAGAACAATGTCCTTGCCACATATCATTCTAGTGAAGTCATAGCTCTTATTTCAGCGTTTCATACAATACTTTGGATCTTTCAAGTTTTCAGGAGTTGGTGATTCTCTATCTGCTCTGAGGTTCAATGTTCCATCCTCAAACCACCTGTCTACGACCACTGTGACTTAATCTCTAGAGAGGGATAGTGAGGGTGGAGAACTATTTCTACTAGAACCTCTAGAATAAGAATGCCTTCTACTCCTACCATCAACAGAACACACCATTAGAGAAAAAATTTCTTTAAATATCCTTCCATTATGTTTTATTGCCTCAGTCATGTCAGATGCTCTCTTCAAAAATTTAAAGAAAGTGTTTATGTTGCTCATAGAAAGATAAATTTGTAACCCATATTCTACGTTTTTAATATATCTATACATCGATTATGGTTCTGAGAGGGTGTCAATGCAAAGTAAGGTTAGATTTCTATTTCTTTTGATAAATACCACCAATCATTTTTCTTGCTTCTGTTTCACTCTTCCCAAGTTCATGATATGCATAGAGGGTTCCTCCTCCAGGAACTTTTATAATTCTATCAACAATCACTAAGTGTTGATGCTATTGGTCTTTAGTTTGGCACACTAGGTGACTGTCCTTCTCATCAACGACTTAAATCCCCTGATCTTGAGTTCTTAATGATTTCTGAACACCCCGAGATCATTTAAAAATAATAAGATGTATTCTTTGACACTTTTTATACTATCAAACTTGCAAAAGGTAGGCAGTTGGTATCCCTTAAAGTATAATTGTGTCAGAATATGATATCCAAATGGTGGGTTTATTCTCAAGTGGGCTTATTTGTTTCTCTTTTGTCCTTTAGAATGTGTGACAACTCCCTGTAAGTGACAATGGTATTCTCTTCTTCCTCCATATGCTCTTGATTTATGGTTGCGAGTGGCAAAAAGGTTCTATACCTTATTTGGTCCGTAGCCATCATTTTAATGATCAAAGTTTACATCTTTTTTGATTGTCTATCATATTATTGTACACGTGAGTAAGAATGGTAATGTTGGTATGCAGACTAGTAGTAATTTTAGTATTGGGTGTGAACAAATTTCTATGGACAAAAGCTCCTCTTTCTAGTGCACCCAGAGTTTTCTGCTCCATGTGTTTCTCTTTTTGATTGTGCTTGTCCTTATCTTGGGGTGTTCCTAAGCTAAGATTGAGGTTTTGAGGAGTTATCAAACATCGTCTGGGTGGTTGATTCTACCTAGAGTGAGGGCTACTAGACTCTATCATTGCATTGAAATGTTCCTCCCCATTGAGTCACAAAATGATTCGGGTGTAGTTTTGTGAAAATAGATTAAGTAAGGAAAGATTAAGAGGAGAGATTAGGAGTAGGTAAATTTATGAGAAAAATACTTTTATTAGTGACAAATAAGCAACACAAGAACTAAATATGAGAAATAATGGTGGAGAACAAGTGTTGAGGCGTTCACTAATGCCACAAGAGAATGAATGAGCTGTTTTAAAGTGGATAAGGGTTAAGTAGAACTTATTGTCGATTATTCTATTAGAACAGCCAAATGCTAATTTTATAAATTCTCTTGTTTGAATTGGATGAACAAAGTGAAGAACAATGAGAAGAATTAGAGGAGAGCAAAGGATACAGATGATCTCTCCAATTTTTAGAAAAAAAATTTCTTGAGAGAAGTGGGTTGAGATCATTTATAGTCTCAAGCCATTTTAAAGGGAGACTACATTGTCCAATGATTACAATGTCATATGTTACTAAATAAGATAGTTGGCAGAAGATGTTTTGGATGTTCCCATTATTTTAATTCTCTTTAACTAAAAAATGGGTATAAGAAAGAAGTTTATCTCCACAAGTTAAGGTAGCAGTTTTGACACTGCTCCGGATATTTGTTTTTAAAAAAAATGTCTAAATAAAAGGATGCTCATGGCATGTAACATTAATGAAAAAATATCTAGTTTAGTCATTTCGAATACTTTAAATCCAACTAATCCATTTCTACCTATTTACTTTCCTCAAAAATAAAAATTTAACTCCTTATAGTATTCTTTTTGAATTTCTTCCTTTTGGCTCAACACCAATAAAAAGAATTTTACTCTTTTTTGGCTATAATTTGGACCATTTTAAAATTATTCATACATAATAAAATTGCATTTTTGATGTACAATCACTAAATATACTCTTTAGATAGACATCTTTGCATTTTGAACATGTCAAATGTTATTAATAGAACCGTTATCATATCATTATATGTGACTGAACCATGTCAACACGTACCACTAATAGTTTATGTCCTCAAAATACACAAAAAATTCATAACAGTATAAATGAATAAAGGACTAATGTGGTCACTTTTGCTAATTTTAATGACCTAATTATTATAATTAGAATCTCAAAAATTATTTTAATATCCAGATCAATCTTAAAAATCACTTTAGAATTTAAATCAGTTAATTTTCACTATCACTTTTCTTGTCATTTTTTTCAATAAAAACAACTAAATCACTTTATGCATGTTTGTTCAAATTAATTTCTTTCAACCCAAAAGAAAATTGATCAACATTATGCTACAGTACAAGAGCTACCTTCAAAGATAGAGCATCACCAACGCATAAGTTTTGGTTACTTTTAGTATAAAATTTTCTAAATGTAATTCATTATTAAGTTAATGAGATATTGATAGTTAATACTCAACTGAAAGAGATAGTATTCATTTTTTCAAGAATAGTAAAATTATCACCAAGAGTCGGAAAGAGAGTATTTAGATTTTCACGTTTACCACTTCACACTGTGACAATAATAATAATAATAATAAAATTTTACCAATCCTAAGAAACGAATTAGATATATAACATTTAATTAAGCAAGCTAAAACATTTAATACTAGACTATATGGTGTAATGTGTAAGATCCAAATAAAAAGGCAAAAATAACCAACTTGGGTTGGTCGAGTGGTCAGCTCACTCGTCCGCTTAAGCAAGTGTCGGGAGTTCGAACCCCGCCTTGTGCATGCAGCAACCCATTGGCCAGCGGCAGACCCTTAAATGGAGCTCAGATCCGCGACGGATTAGTCCTTAACCTGTCGGGTTGGGGGATACCGTTTGGGTAAACCAAAAAAAAAATAAAAAGGCAAAGACATAGGAACGTTCATTGCATCCCCCCACGCCCCCACCCCAAAAAACAATAAAAAGAAAAAAGAAAAAAAACAAGAGTCCAAGTTGCTATATATAGGGGGCATGGTATAGCCTTGAAGTGTCACAAGTTTGAAAAGAAAAATAGAAAATGGGTTCAAGGCGTGTAGGTGTATTGACCCTAAGTCTTGTTGTTGTAGCGTCACTGGTGTCCGCTGCAATGTGCGGCGTTCCCAGAAGGCCCGTTGATGTTCAATTCGGCCGTAACTATGTTCCCACTTGGGCCTTTGACCACATCAAATACTTCAATGGCGGTTCTGAGATTCAGCTCCATCTTGATAAATATACTGGTAATAATATAACTCCATTATTATTATTATTAATGTTTAAATGTTAATTAATTAACTGTTGAAAATGAACAGGCACTGGATTCCAGTCCAAAGGTTCATACTTGTTTGGTCACTTCAGCATGTACATCAAGATGGTTCCTGGTGATTCCGCTGGCACTGTAACCGCTTTCTATGTAAGATTCAAAAACTAAAATAAAATAAATAAACTTTTCTCTTTTTTTCATTTTTTTTTTCTTTGCTGGAACTTTTTAATAAAATAAAAGATTAAACAAATCTTATTTTAAAAAGAATATATTTTGTTATTTTTTTTAAAAAAAATGGGATTTGTTTTTCTTATGCTACTAATTGAGACCTAATAAATTTGTCTAGTGTGAGACTGTGAGTGTGTTGTTATGTAGTTATAATGTGTCTGAAGTCTGAACTCTGAACATTGGTTGGTTGGTTGGTTGGTGTGGGAATGAATGTGATTTTGAATATTGACATAACACAGTTGTCTTCACAAACTGCGGAGCATGATGAAATAGACTTTGAGTTCTTGGGGAACAGAACAGGACAACCTTACATATTGCAAACCAATGTGTTCACCGGAGGTAAAGGTGATAGAGAACAGAGAATCTATCTCTGGTTTGATCCCACCAAAGAATACCACAGATATTCAGTTCTATGGAACTTGTATCAAGTTGTGTAAGTAATCTCAACTCATTCTCGTTAACATTTTGAGTAATGATACATATCCACATTTTTTTTGAATCGAGTTTAACCAAATTAAACTGTAAGACTTGAAATAATATTATTTATAATTAATTTTTGTTTTAAATTAGTTAGACTTAATTAACAAAAATATTTAAATGTGTAGTATTATTTTAACATTTTATATATACACTTCATTTATAAAAATATTTTCTGTGTTCTATAAATTTAACTTCTTTTTAATGAAAATCGGTTTAATTAAGAAGACTAACATTTTTTTCAATATACGAGAGTGGGAAGGAAAGATGGATATAATAAAGTTAACTAAATTTTAAAATGATTCTTAACATTTTTTATATGTAAATATATTATTTCATCTATGCATTCCTTCAATTTATCTGTATTTATAATAAAATGTTTCCTATCGATCTTATTTTTCCTTTTGTTAATCTAGTATATTAGTATATATATATTCCAAATATATATTAATTTAAGTGTGTAAATAACATTATCTTTCTATCTTTAAGAAGGAACAAAAAAAAAAAAAAACAGCATGTGAATGGCGAGACATCTAGTTAATACTTAATAGTTAAAAATTTTACAGGTGAAATCTTTATTACCTAAAGGGGATCATCATTTCTCCCAATGTGGGACCTAAAATCTTTACATAAAATCTTTCACGTGCCTTGTGTTTTTTCATTTTATTTTAATTTTAATTTTACTTTCAAGCTGGATCTCGCAACTTTCAAGCTTCTACTATATATATATAAGTATAAAATTTCTACTTTCTGTTTAATTATAATTATTTTTCATTAATTAATTAATATAAAGAAAAAATCACCATTCTTCTTCTATGTATTATAATTTTTTCTCAAAATGTTACGAAAGATGAAAAAAGAGTGGGACCTAACCGAAATGAAATGATGATGATGTGTGTTGGAAGGAGGGTAGAATTTTCAAAAGGAAAAGAAAATATTTACAAAAGACAAAGTCACACGTATCCTTTTCACTATTACAAGCATCGTACTCCCCCCATAATAATTTTGCTAATTTTCTCGTAAAGAAAGGTCCTTTTAGGGTGTTGGTTTGTTTTTTTCTTTTATTTTTAACATTTTATTTTAAATCCTAACACTCATTTTTTATATATAGAGTCTTACAGATTTTGTCACTTCAGTATCATAGAAACTTAGTAATAGATGTTGTCACTTCAATATAAAAAAATTTGATCAAATTTAAATGATATATTAATTTAATAAAATGTCGTTATCCTCTCTCTAAAAACTTATGTGAAAGAAGCACAAATAAGCCTCTAATTTTTTATTACAAAAATAAATACATTTTTCATCAAATTAAAATATTAGTAATAAATCTGTAATATTTTATAAATGGGAGATACATAAATAATTATTTGAATTAGCACCAAAGAATTTAGAAAAATATTAGGAGATCATCAGAATTTATTATTTTTAATTATTATTTAGTCACTAATTTAATTTTTTTAATTTAATAATTTAAAAAACATACTTTATCCAATATTTTCAAATAATGATAGAATTCTGATGGCTATCTAGTATTTCTTGAAAGATTTATATGATTTCTTTTACAAAAATTAAGAATTTATTTATATTTAAATTTAGTAAAAATTTTATTTATGTTTGAAATAAAATATTAGAGATTTATTTGTGATTTTATGTAATTAATATGATTCCGAGAGAGATTAAATGGAAAGAAAATTTGTGTATATGAAAAACAGGTTCTTTGTGGATGATGTACCAATTAGGGTGTTCAAGAACTGCAAGGACTTGGGTGTGAAATTCCCATTTGACCAACCAATGAAAATCTACAACAGCTTATGGAACGCAGATGATTGGGCCACAAGGGGTGGTTTGGAGAAAACAGATTGGTCGAAAGCACCATTCATAGCTTCCTACAAAGGCTTCCACATTGATGGTTGTGAAGCCTCCGTTGAAGCCAAGTTCTGTTCCACTCAAGGTAAGAGATGGTGGGACCAACAAGAATTCAGAGACCTTGATGCTCTTCAATGGAGGAGGCTTAGATGGGTTCGCCAGAAGTTCACTATTTACAACTATTGCAATGATAGAAAGCGTTACCCTACTCTTCCTCCTGAATGCTCTAGAGACCGTGACATTTAATTTAAGAATATAATATAACATTATAAGATATGTGATTTCTTATACTTTATATTATATTCTTATTTTATGCATTATTGGTTCTCTTATTTGCTTTCCTATTGTTGTATTGGTTATATTTACCACTTACCTTACCACATTATTATCATCATTTATTGTCATGAGAGCTATGTAATTAAGAAGTGGAGGTTGAACTTGAACACAGACTCAGTAGCCTCTCTCTCTCCCACATTCTGTAATGTATTTTACTTATTTTTATATCACTATATATTATACACTTCTACTTCTCTTTCTTGGATTGACGGAGGATAATGATAACTCTAAATTCTAAAAAGCTCTACCACCATATCATACACGATTTTTAAAAAATAAAATAAAATTTCAAGGTTTTTAGTGTGACAGTCACGGCTTCATGTGGAGCTTCAGATAATTAGTTTTAATTTAACTAATTTTACTCTTAAGATTTGATGGTCTTCATCATATTTTGACCAATAATTTAACTAACTTTTATGTTACTTATATATAGTTCAAAAAATATAAAAAATAAAATTACATTTTTTCTAAGTATGATAGTAAGTATTTAATCCAACATATATATTGAGTATTATAATTCTGTTATTAGATAGTATCTAAGTTTAATACTGTAATAAGTAGTTAGGAAACATTTCAAGTACTTAATTTTAAAAATATGATATTTCAGTAACATTAGTAGTTAATTTTAATATTCGTATGATATTTTTTATAAAATTATCGAAACACTCTTAAAATATTTAAAAATTTTCAATGAGATATTTTGGTACAGAAATTGAGTAAAATCATTCATGTGTAATGTTAATAATGGCATATCTAAGTTGTTGATGAGAATACAGTTGTATTGTATTGGATATCCAAATAAAGCAGAATATAATTTGCACAAAATTGTGATATGAATATGATTGAGTCTGATTCTCTGGGCCCAAAAAATGACAATGTAAGAAATGGAAAAAGGGGTGGTGCTTCATAATTCATAAAATAGGCACAAAAGAAAAAAAGACACTGGACCCTGTAAACGTGGCAGCACCAAGCACTCACTTACCCATGTGAAAATCTGGCTTTGGTGCTGTTGCAGCTGCACCAAATAACAATTAATTAATCAACTAACTAATTGGTTCTTTTTCTTTAACTAATTTGAAGAGCTGTTTGCGCCACCATTATTTGACATGTCTAGTTAGGACTTGGCATTGAACATGGTTTGCTTTGCCACTAGCACATGCCCTCATTTCTCTCTCTATATGGATGTGCCTAATAATAAATAAAGGTTTTTAATAAAAAATGCAAATTTAAAAATACAAAATTTTACGTCAAAATAAATTTTAAGTTTAGAATAATAATAATAATAATAATAATAATAATAATAATAATAATAATAATGCATAATTTTTTATTGAGCTTTATCAAAATTAGTAATTTAAAATTATTAACAAATACCTTAAAATATTTGTAGCAAAATATAATAATGATATAGCTATATATTATGTATCATTAAAATTACTAATTAATAAAAAGTTTTCATATAAAAAAATACAAAGTTTAAGTTTTATTGTATTTATTGTATATCTATCAAAATAAAAAATTTAAAACTTTTATTAGTAGTAATTTTAATATGAATTTTTAAGATATAATAATAATAATAATAATAATAATAATAATAATAATAATAATAAAGTAGTATATAAGGACTAATAATAACGAATTGAGATTGTTTGCTAATAAATTATAATTTAAATAACATAATTTTTTTATATTTATCTAAGAGATCATAAATTTGAGTCTCCTTATCTTTAGTAAAAAAAAAAAAAAACGAATTAAATTCATGACCAATTATTCTTTAATCTATTGAATCCAAAGAGAGCGTGAGAAACCAAAAATTATAATGACTAATAATAAAGCATGTGTAGCAAATTAATGCATGGAAGGAGGGGTGGTGATCGAAACCCAGACACGTTTTAACTTTCCTAATAATGAGGTCAAGTTGTGACTGGTGGATCGGCTGATCAGGTTCTTCATGTCAATATAAGATTGGAGGATTTAAATAGAAAAAAAAATGATAATAGTTGTGCACTTGTGCCAATCTATGTCTCATGCATATGCTTCAAGGCACGATGAACGGTTTCAATACGTAGGAGAAAAAATGTGGTATTTTGTGGGCGAGGTTGATAACAGCAAATAAATGGGAAGGCTTGCATATTTTTTTTAAACAGGTGATTAATAATTGATTTTTATTTTTTATTTTAATCAATATTGTTAATTTTTATTTTTTAACTAACATATTTAACAAAACTAATTATTCAATCTTGCAAGTTAATTAAAGGTTATAATAATAAAAAATCTTATTGATGAAAGTCTCTTGGGTTTTGTTTCAATTTTATCTAAAGACAAAAACAAAGCACAAAAACAAAAAAAATGTTTATAAAATAACACAAAAACAAATAAAAAAATCAATCTCAGATAGAAATACACAAAAGTTTTGTCAAAACTAAAATAGGAGGACACAAAATTGTATTGTGAGATAGAATTTTTTAAAATTAAAAAAAAAGTATAAGTAGCTAATTGTGTATGTAACTAATTTAGTTATCTAGTAGCTAATTTTCTAAAAACTTAATTTTAAATTTTAAAATTAGTTTTGTTCGCGCATCAGTCGTCTGTCGGCAGAAGCTGTGCGTCTTCCGCAGTCGACGGCACATGAGAGAGCGACTACCGTGGTTAAGCTACACACAGTGTCTTCTTCTTCCTCCTCCTCTTCCACCTCTTCTTCTTTCTCCTTTTTCTTCTTCTTGTAGGTATTGGATATTTTTTTCTAGTGTTGGATATTTCTTTTTTCTAAGTTTTGGATGTGTCTTTTTTATATGCTTTGGAGGTTTTTTTTTTCTTATATTTTGGATTTTTTCTTTTTAAGTTTTGAATAGTTTTTCAATAGTTTTAGATGTTTCTTTGCTTAGTTTTTGGATGTTTTTTTTTCAATAATGTTAAATGTCTCGTTTTATTAAATTTTGGATTTTTTTTATTATGTTTTGGATGTTTTATTTTTGTTACATTTTAATTTTTTTTTTTAGATTTTGGATATTCCTTTTACAATAATTGTTTTGCATTCAGCTTCTCTTGATCTACCACCACTTTCTCATCTTCTCGATCCTTCTTAATCTATAACATCGACTACGCCTCCTTTACATTTGCCTCCTTTGACCATATTAAGTGATGACAGATTTTTATAAATAATGGGTCTAAAAATTGGTAACGATATACAAAGTTAGAAAATAACTCTAAGTTGGAGTAAATGTCATTGTCTTTATCATCGTTGCTTTCTTTCCCTTTACTAGTAATTTATGCATTCGGCTTCTATTAATCTACCACCACTTTCTCATCCTCTCGATCCTTCTTGATCTGTAACACTGACCGTGCCTCCTTTACATTCGCCTCCTTTGGCCATACCAAGCAATGACAGATTCCAATAACTAGTGGAGTCCAAAAATTGGTAATGGTATAAAAAGTTAAAAAATAACTCCAAGTCGGAGTCTAACTGTTAAGGATAAATGTGAACCTTCGTGAACTCCAATCACCACTGGAATTAAAAATATCTCGGTTGCGATCCTGCCAAATTTACCACAGACCAACAACAAATATAAAAAATTTTGAAGTCCCAGCCTCACAAAACTATCTTTGCCAACTCGAAAACAAATTTAGGAGTATCTAGACTTCTTTAGCTTTCGACCATTCCAAGAAACAGTGAAAAATGATTTCCATTCCTGGAGAGCAACAAAGCGAGTCTTAGAGTCATATAAACCACATTTGAATTTGAGAGCAGTTGTAGTAAGGGATTATTGCATACACAACCAAATAATTTTTTTTTTAAAATATTGCACCTCTAGATCTATTTTCAATAAATATTTTAGTTATGTTTTGTTCTCTTCCTTGGTGCTTTCATGCTCTCCATGCTGAATACCACCTCTCTAATTTCTTCGTCGGAGACTCTTTCAATCAGCCAATTATTCATATCCGAGGATATTCTCTTTGGGATTTTGCTAATGCAGCTCTCTAGATTAGCCGATGATGAGGCCTTGAATAATTCTGTGAAATGGTTCTCTATTAGATTAAGCACCTCTTCCCTTCCTTGTACCCAATTTCTCTGTCCATTTCTTAGCTTTTCAATCTTGTTTCTATTCCTCCTTTGGATGGTTGTTGCATGGAAGAAAGCAGAGTTTTTATCCCCCACTTTATCCACTTCAATCGTGTCCTTTGTCCTCAATATTTCTCCTCTTACCTCCAAAGTTGGCCTATTCTGATCTTAGCCTGATGAATCTGTTCTTGCTGAATTTCTGATAGGTTAGACTCTTGGAGATGCTGAATTTTATCACTTAGTTTAATAATCTCCTTGTCTGCCCTTGAGAATGTCTTTTTGCTCCATCTTCTTAACTCTTCCTTGCAATTCTTCACCTTTTTCATAAGCTTGTCCCATCCTTGTGTCCTAATAGTCTGCTTATTCCAGCCCTTTCTAATAATTTCATTGCAATCTTCGTGGTCCTCCCAAAAGATTTCATATTTAAATTTCCTTGGTTTCTTTTCTTTTGGTTCAAAAGTGAGGATAATCAGACAATGGTCAGAGTTTATAACTAGTCTTGCCATTAAAGATGCATGTTGGTATAATTTTTTTCATTTCTAATTTGTAAGAGTCCTATCTATTTTTTCTCTTGTTATGAAGCTATTTCTAGGGTTACTAAACCATGTAAATCTCCCTCCCTTCAAGTCAATATCCATAAAAGATTACAATTAACAAAATTTCTGAAGCTCTCCATTTGGCTTATTGGTTTAGGATGCAGTCCCATTTTTTCATCTTGATTTAACATGTCATTAAAATTCCCTATAAAAAGTTGAGAAATCAAATAGTCATCTTTATTTTTAGCTAATTTCTCCCACAATTTTTTTCTCTGTGCATATTTGGGTTGCCCATATACAAAATTTTCTATCCATCTTTTTTTACTAGTATCCTCTATATTGGCCTTAATAATATTATGACTCCACATATAAACATTAACTTTAAAGTTAGCATTTCATAAAAGACATAGACATTCTCCTGGGGTTCTACACAAAAGGATTCATCAAAATGTAGCACCCTTTTAATTTTGTTGATATAATCTTGTTTAGCACAAGTTTCAATTGAAAATACTATTGCGGACTTAATCTGCTTACACAGATTCTTCAACTCTGAAACTGTCGCAGGTGTCGCTAACCTGCGACAGTTCCAGCTTAAGCAACTCATGGCTGAGGGTGGGGCATGGTAAGGCCCGCCTCCTCAGCCATGTTTTTCTTATGCTCTACTGTTGTTTCATACCTCACAATGCTCCTGTCTCTTGCTGCCCCATTCTGCACTTCGATTCTGCCTCTCTTGCTTGCCTCTCCCGGTTGACTATCTCCCATTTCAAGTTGCAAAAATTCATTTTCGCTGTAATTGTCTGATTTCTCCCTTTTCCTTTTCAGCTTCAAGTTATAATTTATACTTCGTACCAATTCAAATTCCACTGCCTCTGGAATTTTGTTAATTTCTTCTCTATTATCATTATCACCTCTTCATTTGGAATCTCTACAAAATATACTTCCCCTACATTTGCTACATGCCTCTCCTTGCCATTGTTAGCCCTCCTTCCCTTGATTAATTCTTGAGTTTTCTTTATTTCACCTGTCTTTGTCCAGTTGTCCACAACATCTTTGTCCATTGCACTTGCTCTAGCTATGTTCTGTTTTCCTACTTCTTCCATTTGGTAATTGTTTATTCTGTCCATTTTCTGTATTATGGCTTCCTTCGTTGGTGCCTTCATTCTTTACATTGGGCTTCTTCTTACTTCATTACTTCCTCATTTTTCTTCCTCCAAAATAAATTGTTTTGAACTATTTTGAATTGGGCCTCCCTCTCCTGTATATTGCTTGCTTTCCAGGACATAAGAATTAGTCTTTATATTTTTTGTTCTATTTACACTAGTTAATCTCAGTTCCCAACTATTCACTTTCACTTCTTGTGTTGTTGGGCCTTGACTTTTTCAGCCCGTTTTCTCCTTGCCTTTCAGCCTTTTTAATTCATGACTGATGTCTTCTATCTGCCTTGTTTCTTCTAGATTTCTCTCTTCTGATTCCTCCCTAATTAGCTACTAATTTTCAGGGATATTGTTGACTGCTTTTTCACTCCTGATTTAGCTCCTCTCCCTACTTTTTCACCTCCTAATTGATAGTTCTCAGCTTGATTTCTGTTTCTTCTTTGATCATAACCTCATTTTCACTCTTTTGAGCTCTGATTTCCTTCACCTTCTTTCCCCAACGTCTGATGTGCACGCGCTGCTGCCTCCTTCTCTTTCATCCTTACTATTTCCTTCTCCAAGTTCACTTTCCGTTGAACCTTTCTGATCAGTTTTGCCTGTACCACTCCTAAATCTGGTGAGTATCTGGCTATTTGAGGATTTCTCATCGACATAGCCATCTCCTCCTTGCATTTTTTCCTGTGGTGACCTATTCTCCCACAATTTAAGCAATAACAATTAAGAAGTCTTTCATACTTGAAATCAAATCGTATCTGAGGTAGATCCTTCCTACTAATCCAAAACCTTGTTGGTAGAGGATTATGAACATTTACTGCCACTCTTATTCTTAAGAAAGGTCTCACTATCACATTTTCTACTCTTGGGTCTTCATCTTCTATTAAGATGCCCACCATGTTGCCTATCATTACTGCTATTTTCTTATTGAGAAGCTCTAATGGCACCCCATGCACTTGAATCCAAAACTCCATGTGCTCATGCTTTACCTCATGAACTGATTCACCTTTGGCCCATAGTTGTAAATTAAGTAAACTTTCCTTCATGCACCAGGGACCATTCTTCAGTACTTGTATCCCTTTGCTTTTATCTTTGAAACATATATGTATTTTGTTTTTCCCAACCTCAGTAAAGAACACTCCTGTTGGATTGCCCCATATACCCATCATTACTTGCTTGCATGTTTTAAAGTTAATCTCCTTCTCTGACATAATTTTTTCCACTAGGTTAATGCAATCTTCATCGTAGTCACTGTGCTCCTCTGTGATGAAGTTGAATACTCTGTCTTCGATGGATTCCGAGCCCTTTGTAGCTGCTGGTTCTTCTATTTGCCACTCCATAATTGTCTCGTGGTTGAATCTATCAGAGTTTACCTTGTCGGAGATATGCATCCTTGGCGGAGTAATCTATTGCAGTAGTCGAGGCCCAAGCCCAGCCTGAAAAATCTATGGCTAGATGAGAGGGGTTAAAAGTGTGTATCAAGTATAAACTCTTTAATATTATTTTGAAGAAGAGTGAACAAACTATCTAAGTGTTGGAAAATTATTTAATTTTTTAATTTATTTGTGGGTAATACATATATTAATTATAATAACAAATTATACTATTTTAAATTAAATAATTTATATAATAGTGATCTCATTTATTGTTATAAATACTAAATTGAATAAGTCATAATTATTTTTAGACTTGGTTTGGTAAAACTTTTGGAAGATGTACTTGTTCTTTTTAAAAGTTCAAGTTCCTCATTTTGTGTTTGGTAAATTAAAAAGACTATGTGCTTGTATTTGCAGCTTTTAAAAGATTGAGACATTTTTGAAAGTACCTAAAGTAGAGCTTTTTAAAGTTGACTTGTGTTTTTCAAAATCTAAAAGTCTAATATAACCTCATATGTTAACTAATTTTCAAATTTAACGTTTATATTTATGTCTATTATATATAGTATTTTTAAATTTTAAAAACTATTTTACCAAACGCAGTTGTTGTTACTTATGTTTATTGAAAACTATTTTTAATTTGATTTACCAAACATAAATGCTACAACATTTAAAAGGCCATCTTTTAAAAAATAGCTTTTATAAGCTATTTTTGAAAAATAAAAATTTTACCAAACTAAACCTTAATTTGGAATTAAATGAGAATAAAATCAGATAGTATCTTTATTTGGGGTTTAGATACTGTTTTTATTTGGGTTTTAGAGTTTAATGGATGTCATACTCAAATATAAACAGTAACTTTATAGTTTCGATCCCTAAGATACCAAAACCGCCTCTGTCGCTCTTTTTCCATTAGAGGAGTTATAATTCAGTCATATCACAGAAGATTATCACTTTTATAAGTACAGATACATTTTCACATTGTGATATATATATTTTTGATGGTTTAATATAAATGATTTTAATTATAAAACAATTTATTCTAACACTAAATGTCAAGTGCCATTATGCCAAACATATTCATTTTTACAATCGAAATGAGGGAGGTTATCACGGAGCTTGCCAACAGGAAGTCAAGAATCATGCCAAAGAGATTGCTCCATATAACCAGTACACCATAAGAAGCCTTCCTTCAATCAACTAATAAAGGCTTAGACAATGCTTCTCCAATAATTAGAAAAATTATTTTGAATGTGTAAATCTAAGCTGCAATTATTCTTCATGTATATATTCCTAATAAGAACATGAACCCAAGATTTGGCACTGCTAATGAGAACCTGCCAGGACAGTTTTTCCACCAAAAGAGTATTCATAGAATGCATTTTCCTAATACCAAGGCCTCTGAAATTTTTAGGAGAGATTAATATATCTCATTTGACTAGGGAAAGACTTCTCCCTTCGTTCCTACCTTTACACAAAAGCTGACGCATCACAATTTATTTTTTTACAAGCATAAGTTGGTAATAAATAAATTTAGATTTGATAGATTGGAATGGAAGAAACAACAGATTTTATTAAACATAGTTCCCTGGCTCTATTAAGAAGTCTACCCTTTTAAAAAGCCAATCTTTTTTTCATTTTCTCAATGATTTCTTGAGCACATCTTTTACTGGTATAAACATGGCCTAGGTAAAATTCCAAGTATTTTCGAAGTTTTTGAATGAAACGGATGCTAGATACTCCAATAAAAATATCTCTCTAGGCAGAAATAACATTCTTAAAACAAAGAGCTTTAAATTTTATATGATTTACCTTTATTTCTGAAACCTTACAAAAAAGTATTCAATACATTCATAACCATCTTAACCTAACCTTTTATTGCTTTATAAAATAAGAAGAGATCATCTACAAATATAAAGTGAGATACTGTTCATGAACCCTCATAACAAATGATCACCAGACTATTCCATTCCTCATAAAAAAATTATAAACAATCAAACAAGCCAATCTTTCCATACATAAATAAAATGATTCTTTGTTTATTAACTATATATTTTGGCCTATGTATATTAACTGTAAATTTACCAAAATTCAAGAATTCAGTATTACATACATAAGCTAGTAATATATATATATATAATGCTAAATTCAACCATATTAAATAGTAGATAATTATGTCAAAAAATAGTAGATAATAATACTAAATATATCAGCTCTATATTATTCTTTATGAATTTATTTTTCACTTTTTCTAACATCATGTTACAAAATTGTAAACTAATTTTAATGAAACTATCGATAGTAGAAGGAATAATATACTATTATTTTTATTAATTATTAATAAAGAAAAAAGTGTTTTGAAAAATTTAAATAAAAGATTAACCTTGTTTGTTCAAACAAACAAATTATGATCAACCCCACAGGAATAGTAGTAGAGGTTGTTTGCCACCTTATACTTATTTTATTGCCTAAAATGTAAAATTCAAACATGGCGGAGCAATCTCTGACTCTTTAATCTCGGAGACCATAACCTTTTGGACTCTTTGGAATAAAAAGTGCATAGTAATAACAACAAAGAAAAAGTGATCAGGACGGGTCCAAAAAATTGTGCAGTGTTGACCGTATCACCAAATAATGCATTGTTACATTTTACAAATACAAATTACATTTCTCTCAGGTAGTGTTTGGTGGAGAGACAGAGACGGAAAGATTGAGACTGAGAGACAGAGACTAAGAGACAGAGATTGAAATAAATCTCAGTATTTTATTTGGTGCAAAATGGAAGACAAAAATTGAAACAAAAATGAAACTCTAATTTAATTTGCACAAAAGGTAAAATTGGAATTAATTAATTGAAATGAGGATATTTTAAGTATAAAATGTTATTAAAGTTTCAGTTTCTATCTCTATCTCTAAAAATTTTAGTCCTCTGTGTCCTTACTTTTTGGAGGTACTGAAATACTAAAATTTTGGACACAGAGACAGAAATTTTAGTATCATTCTCTAAATCAACAAACATGATATTAAGTCTCAATCTCTCAATCTTTATCTCAGTACCTCAAAACAAACACTACCTCAAGTCTGGTGATATACATTTTCTCAAAGTAATAGGTCACTGTTTTAATTAACCAGGATTAAAGTGACTGTACTGAATATAATATATAAAAATTATAGGCTATTAGAGAAAGAGAAAGAAAATGCCAGCTGCAAATAATGTTCTCAAATTAGAAAACATCTAACTAATACAGTGTTATGCTGTTTGATTCATACTATTTTGGTTTTTTCCTGTTAAATAATAGAGATTGGGACTGGAACTCAAATATTTAGTTACAAAATGAAACAAATGTTTTACTCTCACTTCAAGGTTCGAGTAATAGACTCTCGGTAATAAATAAACGTTAATAAAATGGTGTTTATTACTAATAATTTTGTATATTCTTTTTTATAATTATTAATTGTAAAGGATATTAAACATTTTCTTTTGATATTTAGCTTTCGTAAGAATTATTTTCTAAAATAATTATTTTTTTTCTACACTAACAGTCATGAAAATGAATATTAGTTTTTGTTGTAGTGAACATAATTGTCATTTGCATCATATTACCAAGAATTGTGGTTATTCTGATTCCACTAGGTTGAAATCCAAAACTCAATAGTTGAATATAATCTTAGCGAGGACTAAGTAGGTGCTGATTGAACATAATCTAAGTGAGGACTTTTTTTGTTCCCAAACCAAAACTCATCCAAAATTACTGATAAAAGATCAGCATACTTACTACTGTAACTAATTTCATTTCATATTGGTAAAGACCATTTCTTTTTTGGAGTCAATGGTATGGAGAATGGATCCTCTCAATTGTTAAAAAAAATTGAGAATATAAAGTGTGATCTTTTAGTTCTTTATTGTTCTCTCTTTCATATTTAATTTTGGTCCCACTTATAAAATTAATGGTTAGAGATCACACTTTACTTCCTCAATTATTAAAAAAAATTGAAAGGATCCATTTCCAATGATATGGGCCTAAAAAAATATGTAAATAAATTATAATGTAAGATACATTACAAAAATATAGCGATAGAGAATATATATTTAAAGTACAAAAAACATGTGCACTTTTTACTAATGAAGTGGTACACGTCGATTCTTCATAGCATAAAATTTATCGATAATAGAATCGGTGTCAAATCTTTCAGCAATCTTCTTCTCAAATCAAAAGACAATTAGCAAGAAATTCATCTGCTATTTTGTTTCTGAGTCTATTCTTCACAATATTCATAGTTGAAAAAGATCTCTCAGTTGTAGCAGTTGAAACAGGGAGAGTTAATACCAAGCGAATCAAACGATCAATCAAAGGATATGTTAAAGACTTTCCTGTCTTCGTTAATCCTTGACATAACTCCGAAATTGTGCACAAGTTAGTTAACTCAACATGATTAGGAACATCAAATTCATAATGTTGAGTTTGCATTCTAATGTGAAATTTCTCTTGGTCACTGAAGTCACCTGGATAAAGCCGTTCTACTAATTCACATACTTTGTTGACATTGAAGAGCTTATAATGATCTCTGGGATCTAAAGTTGAATTTAAAGTAAGCAATTCCACCATATTATCATTGAATCTTCTATTAAACTCTTGCAACTGTGTATCAATTACAGCTAGAAATAAATTAATACGGTAATGATGCTCATCCACTAAAATTTGGTCAATAATTTTGCGAGTTCGGCCTCTTCTAGGAATATGTAATGCATTCATATCAAGAACTTCAACGTCATGTTTCTCACAAAATAATATAACTTCGTTTATGAAAGTCTCCCAACTTGATTCTCTCATTCGTTGGATTAAAGTTTTGGTAGTAGAAACCAGAATTAAAGCATTCAATATGTCTTGATTTTTTCGTTGCAAAGCTTGACAAAGATCATGACTAACTTCCAAAATATTTCTCATCAAATGCAAAACAAAGATAAATTCAAAGGATGTGATAGCATCATAAGCAGCACTAGCATCACCACGAGTGGAGAAATTACTTTCTTCAGTGCTTTTTTCAAGAACTTCACAAGTAGCATCAAACATGCATAGCAAGCTATATACAGAATTCAAATGAGAGCCACATCTAGTATCTCCAACTCTTTGCAAAGTACCAATTTGATTAAGTCCACTACCTGTTACAATTTGATCATTGGCAATTAAGTTTGTAACATTATTTGCTTGAGCAACCTTTAACTGACCATGACGTTTAGGAGAAATAATCACAACATTCACAATTAGGGTAAGTTTTCAAAAGAATTGATGAACATAACAAACTTCTTTAGTTGCAGAAACAAGTGCTAATTGTAATCGATGAGCAAGACAATGAATGTAATAAGCAAAAGGGCAATCTTTCAAAAATAGAGCTTGCAATCCATTCCATTCACCACGCATATTACTAGCTCTATCATACCCTTGTCCCCTAAGATTTTGAACATCAAATTTATGACGAGAAAAACTGATGAAATTTCTGTTTTCAATGTCAAAGAACACATATCAGAAATATGTATAAGATCAAAAAATCTTTCTTGAATATGACCGTGCTTGTCTACAAATCTCAAAATCACAGACATTTGTTCTCGTTTTGACTCATCTCTTACTTCATCAATAATTATACAAAATTTAGAATCACCAATTTCTTTTCGAATTGTTGTACCCACTTTTCTAGCAAAGATATGCAATATATCTTTTTGAACACCGAAAAATATATATTGAGCATTTTCAGGAGCATTTTTAAGGACAACATTATTAACATTCTGATTACATAAAACTAAAAGCTTAATTAACTCAATAAAATTTTCCCTATTCAAAGATTCAGAACTTTCATTGTCGCCTCTAAATGCACATGCTTGAAATGCAAGCCATCGAATAGCATCAATAAATGTCTTCAACTTTAAGTGGTTATTTGCAATAGTTTCATTACTATGCCTATCAAGAACTTTGTCTATATGCTTATAATCAACTATTAAATCATCACAAGATTTCACACATCAATTATGGGGAGAATTAGGAATAGAACCCTTGTGACATACAAATGCACAATTCACTCCATTATTTACTTTCTTCCAATTACTAAATCCGAACTCTGAAAATGCATTTTTTTCATCATTGCGAGCACCATAATGTTTACTAAACAAGTACCAAGGCAAACAACAAGCAACATCTTTTTCTAGGGAATATTCTAACCAACTTGAAAATTTCTTAAACCAAGAAGATTGAAAATATCGACGGTGATTGTTATTACCAGAAGTTGGATAGCTAATATTTGTTGTTGGTATGGCCCAGCTATTATGTATGCTCTACGATTATGTATGCTCTACGAATCTTATCATGTTCATTGACATTATACTGCCAAATTGGACGTCGCTTTTTTGGATCCCTTTCTAGTAAAGAGATATCAACATCTCTTTCTAATCTTGGAACTTTGACTTCATGTTGATGTGTATTTTGAGTAAGATTAGAGAGTTCATTTACTTGAACTTCTTGTGAAATAAGATTAGATGGTTGACTTGTTTGAACTCCAACATTATCAGTAACTTTTCTCTTAAAAATTGTATCAATTTTACTTTGCTTTCTCATCATAAAATGTTCTAGTTTCTTTTTACTTAAAAAAAAATCAAATAAGTATATACTCACATGAATAAATAAAATCTAAATATTTTTTATTAATTAAACATCAAAAACAAATTAACAATATTTTTTCACTGAATTGCTATTAATTTCACTAAAAAAGAATTAAAAAAACTACTAGACGTACAGCATCAATGGAATAGAATTCAAAGTGATTTGCTCACAGTGGCATTTGCTCAAAAACTACTAGTACTAGGCGTACAATGTTTATAAAAATAATAATTTCATTGTTAAAGTTATTTAAAAATAACAGTAGATGTTTAAATATTAAAAATGATTTCATAATTGTTAAAACTTAAAATATCTTTGTTAATTTTCTATCCTCTATAGAATATGAATCTAAATCTAAATAAAATTTAAATTAAATAGTGGCAACGGGCAAGCTTTAAACAAAAATGTTTATTTTGGCTATACACAGAGATATATCAATAAGAATAATAAAGTGCATAGTAACTGTTTAAGATATATAATCTCTAAAGAATTTAAAATTTAAAATATATAATAAAATGTACCTTATAGTTGTTATAGTTGTACCGTTGTGACACTTGACAACGGTCTGTGACTCAGTTGAGTGGAGAGCATGAGCTCGTGGCTATGGGCTATGGCTTCAATTTCAAAAGAATACTAAACATCAAAAGGAATAAGGGAAGAAAGATAATGTAGTGTTTCTGTTTAGCCAATTAAAGATTTAAAAAAATTTTAAAAATTATTATATTTTATTGGGTTGGGCTTCCTAAATTTTACTACTAATTTTTTTTTTAAAAAAGTTGGGACCAGCTTTCACTTGCCCCATGTATCCGTCCCTGGTTATGTCACGGTCACAATGCTATTTGCCACGTGTTTGATCATGCCACGTGTCACAATGTTATTTATCTACGTGTCATATACTATGTTATTATTACATATGCACTAAATTGGTCTCTTATTTTGCATCAAATGACTCATTTTAGTCTTTAAAATTGAATGTCATGCATCAAATTAATTCTTTCATCAGTTTTTTTTCTTTTTTTTTTTTGTAAATTTAAAATTTTTAATATTTTTTTATACACTAATTTTAATTACATTTCTTATTATACAATTTTTTATAATAAATTTTTTAATTAATAATTTTAACTTGTATCATTAGAGCACATGTTAACTAAATCCAAAACTTTATTATTGCTTTTTGTATTTATTTGTATCTGTTTTAGTACTGTTCAAGTCATGTGTACAATAAGTATTTGTATTAATTAATAGTGTAATATATGAAAAGACTACCTAACTAAGCTATAGATAAAATGAATTATTATAATCGACAATATAAATTTATCTTATTGAGAAGTCAATTATATAGGGAATCGAACATTCTTAAAACGGATGGTAATAATGAATTTATATTAGTTAACAAGTGTAAGACCCCTAATTTTAAAAAGTTATTAAATAAATTAAAAATCTAAATATTTAAAATTAAGGCATAGAAAATATTCACTATTTTTCAATTATAAGAACTCTAAATAATAAATAAGAATTTACTCAACTTATATATAAAAGTCTCTAAAAATATTTTTTTAAATAAATATAATAGATCATAAATAATTTATTTAATAACTTTTTAAAATTAGGGGTCTTACAACAAGTATCTTATCAAGTATTCTTAAAATATTTATTAAGATGTTAAATATTAAAAAATTTGTATAAAGAAATATTATTATACTCTTACTTACACTTTTTACTAAATCAATATCAATATCTTATATAATTCTTTTAATAAAATATTATAAAAAATTTTTGTATAATTAAAACTAAAATTTTAAAAATATTTTATATAAACACTTGTATTTAAATAACTTGTTAAAAGATAAAATTAAAATGAGTGTATTCAAAGATATTAAAAATTTTGAATTTATAAAAAAAAGAGAAAAAACTGATGAAGGAACTAATTTAGTGCACGACATTTAATTTCAGGGATTAAAATGAGTCATTTGATGCAAAATAAGAGACCAATTCGATGCATATGTAACGATAACAAAGTGGATGACACGTGGACAAATTATATTGTGACACGTGGCATAACCATCCATGTCAAGATGTTATGTGTCGCTGACCGACACGTCATCGTATCGTTACACGTGACCAAACCCTAAGGTGACACATGTCACTAGAGGTCTATGTCAGCGCGTCGTTAACGAAAAACGGGTCAGGAACTAATATGGTGTAATTTTTTCAATCTCAGAGATGTAATTGATGCAATTGAAATTTCACAGACAATTTTAATACATAACGTCAATCTCAAAAACCACTTAAAGGATTTAGTTAGATAAGGTTTAAGTGTTAGACCAACTTTATTCAATTAACTCGCACTTTTAATTAATACAAAAAAAAAAAAAAACTCGCACTCTTAATTCGTAACGTGTATGTTCATAAAAATATGTATATATAATGTATACTATTACTTTTGTACAAGTATTTAATATTAGAGTAAAGTATTATTTATTTATTTTGATCTCAAAAATTTTTAAACAGATTTAATATTCTCTTGTCACTAACCAAAGTGACATAGATGTTAATAACGTTACTCGTTAAGTCATATCTTGTTTCATGTGTTAAAAAAATATAATTAAAATCTTTTTATAATACTTCTCTTCAATTTTTTTTTGGGAAAAAGATAGATAAGTCCCTGACTTTTTAAATTTTTGACAAATACATCTCTGACAAAATTTAAATACAAAAAAGTCCTTGACTTTAACAAACGGAGGACAATTTAGTCCTTCCGTCTATTTGCCTCTCATACACCAAACGGAATTGGCTGACGTGGCTAAAACGATGTCCAGGTGTCCGTTACGGTGCCACGCTGGAAGGGGAATAAAGTTTGAAGGACAAATAAGTCCTTGACGTCATGTTACAAATAAAGTTCGAAGGACAAATAGGTCCTTGAGAATTTTTTTTTCATTATGCTTCTATTATGAGAATTTTGTTTATAAAATTATGCTTGTATTTTGAAATCTAGTTAACTTGTTGTATTCTGCAATTTAAATTATTTGTATTAAAATTACAGAAATTGGACTTGTTCTGTTTCTACTTTTTTTTTTCTTAAATTGCATTAGTTCAAATTTAGTGCATTTGTGTATTATATTAGAATTTGTTAAATTGCATTAGTTCAGTTTTTATCATACTAGTGGCATTAGTTAGCATCATTTCATTTATGCATCAAGTTAGCATTAATTCATTTGTGCATCATTCATGTATTAAGTTAGTATTAGTGCATTTGTGTATTATATTAGAACTAGTATTTTTATCAATAATAACATTACGAGAATAATTTTTTTTTAAATTATAGTTCACTTTGTTCTAACAGTATAAATTATGCATGACACAAAAAATTTATAAAATCAAACTACTTTTACAAAAAAGTCGTAAGTTGACAAAAGTTTTCGACTAAGAAGATCAAGATATCTGCAGATAAAAAAATTAAATAATAAGTTTTTTAATTATTATTTTTATATGAAAAAGTCTAATTTTTTATTAATAATTAATTTTAACATTCGTTATCTAAAATTTAAAATAATTTAATGTGTATACTTTTACATTTAAAATATTTTAATTGTAAAAAAATATCGAATGACATATTTTGATTTGTTAAATTACTAATATAAAATATAATTATATATAGAGTAAAAATAGTAGAGAAAAATATAAAAATGGAGAGAGGTAGATGAGAGAATTTAGGAAAGAAATTTATTAATTTTGAAAAAAAATCTCAAGGACCTATTTGTCCTTTGAACTTTATTTGTAAAATGACGTCAAGGACTTATTTGTCCTTCAAACTTTATTTTCCTTCCAGCGTGGCACCGTAACGGACACCTGGACACCGTTTCAGCCACGTCAGCCAGTTCCGTTTGGTGTATGAGAGGCAAATAGACGAAAGGACTAAATTGTCATCCGTTTGTTAAAGTCAGGGACTTTTTTGTATTTAAATTTTGTCAGGGATGTATTTGTCAAAAATTTAAAAAGTCAGGAACCTATATGTCTTTTTCCCCTTTTTTGTACAAAATTTTAAATGAGAAAATACTCAGTTTGGTCCCTGAAGTTACACTCGAGCCTCAATTTAGTCCTTGAAGTTTCAATTGCCTCAATTTAGTCCCTGAACTTTTTAAATTTTAATCATGTTAGTCCCTAAAGTGGTTTTCGTCACAGAGTTCATTGAAAAGTTTGGGGACTAAATTGAGGCAATTAAAACTTTAAGGACTAAATTGAGGCTCGAGTGTAACTTTAGGGACCAAATTGAGTATTATCTCATTTTAAATCTTAATCATCAATTATCAACGCTTCAAAATCAAAGAAAAATTTTTTATATTAGTGATTGTTAATTGATTTATTTTACTTATATACTGAAATTGAATGTTATTAATAGATAATTTAGATATATATAAATATTATATTAATAATATTTCTATAATTTAAGTATAAATACGATATTCTAAGAGTAATCTCATGTATATTTTTACTAGGATAAAAAATTATGCATTCTAATTTATTAGAATCATAAATTATACTTTTTAAGAAAAAAAATATTTGATATAGTTTCATATAAAAAATTGTATATATATATATATATATATATATATATATATATATTCATGACTAATAGAAAAATAAATTAAATTTTTTACAAATATTATTGACTCTTTAATATATAAATTATTTAAAATTAAAATGAAAAAAATTTAAATATTTTAATCTAAAATTCCTTTTTTCAAATTTTAAGCACTAAATTTTAAGGTATTAGATACCGTACTGTGTTGGCATAATTTAAATAATTAGCATCATATAATTAAGAAAGAGTAATATTATATAGTAAATAAATATTATTATTTTTTATTAATATTTAATTAATAATTTATATTTATATATATTTTTTATATATAAAAATCATATAATTTGTACATATATATTCTTAAAATTTTATATATATAAATTAATATAATTTATATTTATATTTTTTAAATTTTATATACATAAATTAATAAAATTTATTTATTAAAATAATTAATTTAATATTTATACTGATAAAAAATATTAAAAATTGTGAAACTCAAACATTTTTTATTAAAAAATAAAGATATATCTTTTAAAATCTTTTTATTTATATTCTTTTGTGATTTAACTCCAACAGATAATTAAATTTACTTTCTCTCTTTATAAATTAATTCCTATTCCTTTCTGAAATCAAATGATGATTTTTGCAATCAATCAACTGGTCTTCTCTTTTGAACAATTAAATTATTCATCTCCTACTACCAACAAGGATGGGGGAGAAGGGCAGCGTGAAGGATCATCGCGGTGACGACAGCAACATGGGCGAAGGGAGTGAACAGTGACGCAGGCTGCGATTCGAAGGCAGAAGCAAAAGGGACAACATCAACTTCACTGATGATCAACAGCTTTACCCCTCCCTGTTTTGTTCTTTCCTCTTTTCTTTTCTTTTAAAAAAAAAAAGATTATTGAAATAAAACAATGATTCAATGAATAAAAGAAGAGGCCCTTTGTTTGGATTGATTTTTCTTTTTCTTTTTTTGTTTTTTGTTTTGATATATGGTTAAAAGAAAAATAATGATAGTGTTATGTATATGTTTCTACTGCAATTACATGAAGAAAAGTATGAAATTGAAAGGCGGAAGAAGATTCAGTTTGAGAAGTAATTAATTTATGAAATTAAAAAGTAAATTTGATTATATTTTTGGGGTCAAATCACAAAAAGTAGAAATTTAAAGGTTTAATAAAAGGAAGCTACTTAGATAAAAATGTTAAAAATATTTTTTTTAAATATTTTTTAATAATTAAAATTTAACACATAATTAATTAAATTGTGATATTATTTTTAAAATTAGATTGGACAAATAAGTTTAGCCAAAAAATTAATAATTAAATTTTAAATCGGTCTAAATTAATATTTTTTTATAAAGAATAACTAAAATACTCAATATATATATATATATATATATATATATATATATATATATATATATATATATATATATTGAAAATTCTAAATCCTAACCCTATGACGATAGAGAAGAAAAGGGATAGACTTTAGAATTCTTAAAATTAATATATATAATAAGAGTATTTTAGTCATTTTCTATAATAAGGGTATTGTAGTTATTTTTTATAAAAAATAATATTAATTTAGACTGGTTCAAAATTTTATTCATCATTTTTCGGTCAAATTAATTTATTTAGCCTAATTTTGACAAAAAATAATACGATTTAATCGATTATATATATTAAATTTTAATTATTAAAAAATCTCTTTAAAAAAAGACATTTTAAACATCTTTATCGGAATGGCTCCTTAAAAAAATGTTTAATTATCTTTTAATAACATGGCAATAAATTGACATATGGTACAATTAAATTGAACTAACAAAGTAGAATATTTAATACCTTTTAAATTGCTTAGGAATGTGAGCAACAACTAAATTTAAACTATAAATTCTATATCCCAATAATATATAAATAAAGTTTTAATATTGATAAAAAAATTGACTTTTATTATTTTTTATTTTATTGTATCTTTTAGTTAAATGATGTCATATTATTTGTGAAAATTGTTGACAATTAGCAAAAAGATATGTAAAATTGTAAACAATCTATTGCGCCATTGTTTTTCTCGGTATGGCTAGAAGAAATTTTTTACATTTATATTACAAACTTCAGATTGATATGGCTATGTTTTTTTTTATGGTATTTGCATGGTGAAATATTTCTTATTTAATTTTAAAGTTAGCTACCTTTGGGCTTAATCCTCTCTAAATTACCAAAAAAAAAAAGTTAGCTACCTTTTGAAGTTGCATCAGTCTAACTCAATATTAATAGTTTAATATCCACCTGTAGTGAGACTATACTTTATGGCGTCATTTAACGTTAATCTTCTGAAATTTGGAGCAAGCTTTTAAATAACTTTTAGAGTTGAAGGCAAGAATTTTTATTGCACAATAAGAGGCAATCAAAAGAGAAAATTGATGGTTCTATTTCTCGGTACAAGGCACAAAGCTGAAAAATGAAGCTTAACAAGTGTAGTGGTAATAGTAGTAATAATCATACAAAATTACATATAATTAACAATTATTATTATTATTGTTGGTTTTTACCGGCTAACTTTGACTTTGACTTTCACTTCCAGCTGTTTGCAACAATGTCAGCCAAATCCACAACCCTTTGTGAGTAACCCCACTCATTATCATACCAAGCAATAACCTTCACCATGTCATCACCCATGACCATGGTCAACGAAGAGTCAACGGTAGATGAAACGTCGGTGCACCTGAAATCAACGGAGACAAGTGGTTCATCACACACTGAGAGGATGCCGTTAAGCTCCTTCTCCGCGCTCTCTCTGAACGCAGCGTTGACTTCCTCCGCGAACGTCTTCTTTGACACCTGAACAACGAGGTCAACGACGGACACGTTTGGCGTTGGTACACGCAATGCAATTCCGTTCAGCTTTCCCTTAAGTGTCGGCAACACAAGCGCCACCGCCTTGGCCGCTCCGGTTGAGGTCGGCACGATGTTCAGCGCTGCCGCCCTCGCGCGCCTGAGGTCGCGGTGGCTGGCGTCAAGAAGCCTTTGGTCTCCGGTGTAGGAGTGAGTGGTGGTCATGGTTCCCTTGATGATACCTGCCACGTCACGTGTCACGTGGGAGTTAGTTTAATTTTCTGTTACAGATAAGAATGTTGTAGAGCCCAAATGGTGAATTACCGAATTTCTGGTCAAGGACCTTGACGAAGGGAGCAAGGCAGTTAGTGGTGCAAGAAGCGTTGCTGATGATGGGTTCGTCTGGGCTGTAAGCATCAGCATTGACACCAACTACATAGGTTGGGATGTCACCTTTGCCTGGGGCTGTGATCAGTACCTTCTTGGCTCCCGCCTGAATGTGCTTCCCTGCACCTTCTCTGTCCACGAACACCCCAGTTCCTTCAATCACCAAGTCAACTCCCAATTCCCTGCACAAATCAATCAATATTAATAATTTCAAACTAAACTTGTGATTTTCATTCTAATTTGAAACTCTGTTTGTAAATTGTAATTAGCATAAGCAGTTATAGTAATTTCAGTTTATTTGGTTTTGGTAATAATTAAGCGCTTAACGTCAAAGAGGTAGAAAAGCTTACTTCCAGGGAAGGTTAGCAGGGTTGCGGTTGGAGACAACTTTGATGACCTTTCCGTCAACGGAGATGGCATCCTCACCGACAGGCTTAACGTCGGCGTCGAATATGCCAAGGGTGGAGTCATACTTGAGAAGGTGAGAGGCCTGCTTGACGCCTCCGGTGTCATTGATGGCAATGACATCCAGAGGAGAGTCTTTGCGGCCGTGCCAGCACCTCAAGAAGTTCCTTCCAATCCTGCCAAAACCGTTTATGGCCACCTTCAGCTTCGCTTCCGTCACACCTTTCCTGTATCCTCCACTGCTTCCAACCTGAAGCAATTAACACCTCATTACTGAATCCAGTTTTCTTTTCTTTCAAACAATTCTTCTAACAACTCATCACATACTTCCCCTTCCTCTATATGATTCTCTAGAGACTATGTGATGACTGAATCTTCTTTTTTGGTACAGACTATCCCCTGTTTGGTTCTCTAGCGAAGAAAGAAAGTGCAATAATCTGATAATCATGTACCAAAGTGTGTATTTAGGGTCCAAACCCATGATCTAACATTAATGTCACATAAATATATAGATGTATGATGAGTTAAATATTAACAATCTAAATATTAATTTGTACACACTTTTTGGACACCTTGAAGTAGAGTACATCACGGTGTAAATCTTCTTTTCTTTCCTTTTCCATTTTATGTATCAAAACAAGTATACATACATTGTAGTAGAAAATAGCTAATTTATTCATATAAAGCATTAATTATTTGAAAGAAATGTATATACACTTACTGCAGATGTCTGGAATGAAATGATAGAGTGGAAGTCATCTGAAGTCTTCCTAGAGAAAGGAAGGTAGCTAGATGATGAGTTGCGGAGGCCAGAGAATTCAGAGAACCCCTTCCCACCATTTCCCTGACATAAAAAAAAATCAAACAAAAAACTTTAGCATAAAAATAATGTTACTACTACTACAACAACCAGTAATAGTAATACATAATAGTATGTTGATTGAACCTGAAGAGCTGGTTTGGCTACAGAAAGTGTAGCCGAAGCCATAGTGAAGGTGTAGTAGTAGTAGTTGTAGTGGTGGTAGAGCTTTGAAGAAAAAATGGTGAATGAGGTTTCATGATATTGTGAGTTGTTAAGTTTAATAAGCGCCAAAGAGAAAGGGTGAGCGTGGATGTGTGGTTGTGACACATGAGGATGAGATTATGGATAGCACTCTCACTCTATTGAATGGTTCTGATTGGTTCTTCTCTCACTTGTGTTTCTCACTTGTGGGTTGTGGCTTCAATCATCATATGGCTACCGTGCATTTTCTTACACAAGGCATGTGTGTACATTTTCATTCCTCCTATTCATGGTTCTTTGGGCTTCACCCTTTAATTTTTTTAATGTGGGCCAGATTATGGGTACTTGCATGAGTGGATACTAATAGATACATACACACTTATTTGTGTTTTTTCAAGAGAGGGAAAAAAAGGGATTGAGATTTTGGACCTTAGAAGAAGGATAGGGAAATGGGAAAAAATGTGATAACTCTGTTCAATTGGACATTTTATAGAAATAAATTTGAACAAAGGAAAAAATATATAATTTATATGTCTTCTTAGTGTGAAAAACTGAAAATATTTTATACATATGACTAATAATGTATTCTCCTAATTTAGTGTTCAACATTTGTGTGTACTCTTTATTCTAGATTGGAAACAAGGTTAGGTTATGCTTCCTAACTGTTTACTGTTTATGTGGAAGAAATATACGTAGCATTGGATTGTCTCACTTCGTAATAAAACATCATGAAAGATTTAAACATAGGAAAAATTCAAGTGTAGATAGAATATCGATGTTTCAATATTTTTAATGGTTGATTTTAATTAATATATATTATATATATTTTTTATAATAGAGATCGACGATGGTGTTTCAGGTATACTTGAAACTCTTTCTTAAACATAGTATATAAATTTAGAAGAGTGTTAGGATCAGCAAATTTTTGTAATTTATAGCTATCAATTAGTCATTATTAGTATTTTTAATGGTGTAAAATTATATCTAATAATATATTATTACTCACTTTTTTTACTGATTAAATATTGACCAAATTTTAATAAAATTCCTGACCCTTTAAACTTTTTCAAAAATTTATTCAATGCCTCCCAAACATTGAATTAATTTAACTTTTATAAATATCGAATTAATTTATATATTTTACAGTTAGAATTAATCACGATCAAATTCTTTATAATAAAAGATGATAATTTATTCTTCATTTAGGATATCTATTTTTTTAGTAAACCATTAAATATACAGTAAATTATTAAGTTGTTGATAAAAGTATCTTTAAAATTTGTTAACGATAAAATTTTATTAAAATATTTTAAAATGCGATAAAATATACAATTGTTCTATATATTTTTAAGGAAAAGTTTAGGGGCCAGCAACTTTTGTATTTTCTGGCCAGCACTTAACCATCCAAACAAAAGTGAGTGATCTTTTATCATTAGATGTAATCTCACACCATTAAAAGCATTATTGATGGCCAATTGATAATTACAAAACATCAAAATTACTAGCCCCTAGCATTCTTCTATTTTTAAAAGGATTTTAAACATTAATTTTTGATGTAAATTTTTATAAATATAATTATAAAAATAAATATTTTTATATTTAAAATTTAATAATTTTATGCTAAGTATATACTTTTGTTATTTTTTTAAATGACTAAAAATATTTAAAAAAATGAAAAGGAAACCTGTGGATCAAATTTGGTTTCGTTTTTCCGTACATTTTTAAATAGTCATCGAAATATTTTCAAAATATTTTCGATTAATTATATAAACAGTTTGTCAAATATAAAAATTATTTTTTACTAATAAATAAATTATATTTTATTATTTTTATTATATTTTAAAATTTTTGAGTATATTTTTGTCTTATTCTTTTTTTTGGTTGAATTGTTAAGAGTACTTTGAGGTATAGGATTGACAACATGTATTCTGCCCGCAAATATTCAACCTAACCTAACCTGATTGAATAAGGTTGTTTACCTGATATACTGTAGATAGAGCAGGGTGCAGGTAGGGTGTACTTGCGGTAGGATCGAATGCGAATTTAGGGTATATCATATTCAACCCTACTCGCACCCCTAATATATTATATAATATATATTTAAAAATTATATGTATAGTGAAGAAAATAGGTATTAAACCCACAACTTTTTTTTATAAAAACTCAAAGTAACCACTAAACTAATCATTTAAATTATTAATTTAGTACGTTTATTATTTAAAGAATAATATTGCAAGAACTTGGAGTTAGAAGAAGAATGACAAAACGTTTATTCTTATTTGTGTTATTTTAATTTTATTAAAAATTTGATGATTAGGTTATTTGTAATTTTATATTGAATTTCTTTAAGATTTTATTGTTTTAAATTTTAATTTGAACTTAATTTTTTATTTTTATTTTATTAATTTGTATGAAATATGAAATTATTGAATTTTATATTTGTTCAATGTATTTTGATTTTTCTATAGATATGATTGGATAAGGTAGGTGTTCATACCCTGGCCCAATGATAAGGTCCAGGTCCAAACGAAAGGCCCAATCCAAAGGATTAAGCCTCGCTCTATACCGACCTTCACCCCACGAAGTCGGTTCCTACCACGACTTGCTCTAAAGAAGTCGGGACGAAGATTAGCTGGCAGATAAACACCCATTCAAATGAGTAACTGCCCCTAAAATCTCTCTACCCACTTCCTGGAGCCATATCTCAACCTCCCTAAGATAAAGGGACAGTTATTTCCCATGAATAACGGAACTACACCAACGGTGGTTAGGGTTCACCACTATAAATACACTGACACTTCTCAAGTATCACTAAGCCCAATACTCTCTAGACCTGTTTTGCTCCATTTGCTGACTTTGGCATCGGAGTGTCTTTGCAGGTACCACCCCCCATTCTCTCATACCGAAGTCGGAGGGGGGCCTTGGAGCATCAATCCGCTTGGATACTCCCTCATTCCAATGATTGGGCCAGCCAAACGAATCCAACCCAATAATCTCTGGTTACCCATCGTAACATTGGCGCCGTTGCCGGGGACCTGAGAGATCAACCAGTAAAGGCGGACATGTCATAGGAAGACGGTCATGTGGCATCAGATTCCGAACAAGAGAATCTGGATACCGGAAACCACGACGCAGACCTGACCATTCACAAGGAAACCAACGACCAACACAGGGAAGGAACCTCCGGATTTAAAAATCCGAAGTCAAATTCCTCGGAGGGGCATGAGTCAGAAAAGAATGGACCATCCCACGCAACTGAACTAATGGGGCTAGTCCATGTCCACCAAAGTCGCTTGGAATAGCTGGAACAGGAACGGGAGCGACAAAGGGAGATAGAAAAGCACATAAGAGAGGAGATGGATCGACGAAAAGAGTTAGAGAAAAAAACTCTTAAAGTTAGAATCCTCCCTCAGAGGTCGGAACTCCCGTGAAGATCGAGAAGAGTTGCCCCCGGGAGGGGAGGACCCTTTCAGTGAGGACATAATGAGGGCAAAAGTTCCAAAAAACTTTAAAAGCCCCGATATGGACCTCTATGACGGAACCACCAATCCAAAGCATCATCTAAGCAACTTTAAAAGTCGGATGTATCTGGCTGATGCTTCTGATGCAACGCGCTGCAAAGCTTTCCCGACCACCTTATCAAAAGCAGCGATGAAGTGGTTCGATAGTCTCCCTCCTAGGTCGGTCACCAGCTTCGAGGACCTCTCGAGGAAGTTTCTGATGAGGTTCTCCATTCAGAAAGATAAAGTAAAGCATGCACCGAGCCTCCTGGGAATAAAGCAGGAGGTCGGAGAACCTCTACGAGATTATATGGAAATGTTCAACAAAGCATGCTTAGAGATTCAAGACCTGCCCACTGAGGCAGTCATTATGGGGCTAGTAAATGGACTTAGGGAAGTGTTCATACCCAGGGTCGAGCTGTCCGAACCGGGATGTTCAGTAGCAAAGCGACCGACCTGTTCAGGTCAAGCGGACCGACTTCTTTACGAAGAACTCGGCCAAATCGACAGCAAAGCCCAATAGAAGGGCCCAAATAGAGGAACACGACCCAGAATCTAAAGGCAATCCCAGCCCACAGAGATAAAGGCGGTTCCCTTGAAGATAAGCTGACCTCACTCAAGATAAGATAAGATAAGATAGGATAACTAACTTATCTTAAAGGTCAGCCCACGCTACTATAAATACACTGGAGCACCCAGGTATAACTCATACTCTGATTCTACATAAAACCTGTTTAATACCCATGCTAACTTAAACATCGGAGTCTCTTGCAGGTACCCCCCACCCTCCGGTGGCCAAGGATCAGCAGTGCAGCCAGTCCAACAAGTCGGACGCGGCGGCTCCGGCCACCATCAACAAGTCGGACACAACAGCTCCGACCAGTACAGAAGATCTCATCCGAGATCGACCTCCAGTTTCAGGTAACCCTCGGAACATTGGCGCCGTTGCCGGGGAACCTGGAAGTCATCCCAAAACCATGGCGGACGGCCATGACAACGACCACGATTCAGATATGGAAAACAGAACACCGCACAAGAACGCGGACACTATGTTAAAGGATACCCCAGGATCCAACGGGGACAAAAACTCACCAAATCCGGGAGCCATGGAAGCACTCCAAGAACGTTTGAAACAACTTGAGAAAGAAACCCAGCAACAACGGGAGATCGGAAAAGATCTGCAAAGAGAGGTACGGCGACGACGAGAACTAGAAGAAAAATTACAGCAATTAGAGGCCAACCTCAAAATGAAAGCTCCTCGGACCACTCCTGAGGAAACTTCACGCAAAGAACAGGACCCATTCACCAGGGAAATTATGAAGACCAAAATTCTAAAAGACTTCAAGCTTTCGGATATGGTTTTGTACGATGGCACCACAGATCCCAACCACCATCTTAGCAATTTTAGGAGCAGGATATACCTTACCGATGCCTCAGACGCCGTTCGCTACAAAGCTTTTCCAACAACTCTCACAAAAACGGCGATCAGATGGTTCGACAACCTACCTCCGAAGTCCATCACAAACTTCGACGACCTGGCCAAAAAGTTCCTGGCCAGATTCTCCATCCAGAAAGATAAGGCCAAGCACGCACCTAGTTTACTAGGGATCAAGCAAGGAGATCGGGAGAGCCTCCGCAACTACATGGAAAGATTCAACAAAACATGCATGGACATACAAAGTTTACCAACAGAGGCTGCCATAATGGGGCTTATCAATGGCTTACGAGAAGGGCCTTTCAGCCAATCCATATCAAAAAAGTATCCTACCTCCTTAGACGAAGTACAAGAGCGAGCAGAAAAATACATCAACATGGAAGAGAACGCTCGGTTGGGAGAAACCTCAAAATGTGGGGCCTCCTACCGAGACAAAGACAAGGACTCCAAAAAGAAAGAAGATCGACAGGGTGAGAAAATCAAAAAGTACCACAACTATACTCCCCTCAAAACATCCTTGGTCGACATATACAAAGAAGTCTGCCATACAGAGAAAATTCCCCCAGCGCGACCACTCAAAGGCAAAAGGGGAGGAGGAAATCGGAAGGAATATTGTGAATACCACCGGATTCAAGGGCACTCTACCAACGAATGCTTCGACTTGAAAAACATCATAGAAAAATTGGTAAGAGAAGGCAAATTAGATCGATTTCTGGCCACCCAGGATGATGACCAAAGAAAAAGACGGAGAGACGAAGATAATGGACGAACTGAACGGTCACCTCGGACACCAGAAAGACACGTCCACATGATACATGGCGGATTCACAGGAGGTGGGATCTCCAAATCATCCCGAAAGAGATATCTCAAAGAAGTATACCACGTTGAGGGAAAGGAGGAAGCACCCGACATCCCGGCGATAACATTTACTAAAGAGGACGCATCCGGCATCATTCCGGGACACGACGATCCCATGGTCATCACAATTATATTAGCAAACGCCAATCTACACCGCACACTAGTAGACCAAGGGAGTTCTACCGACATCTTATTCAAAACAGCTTTCGACAAACTCGGTTTAGACGAAAGGGAACTTAGAGCATACCCAAACAATCTGTTTGGACTAGGAGACACCCCGATACAACCGTTGGGATACGTATCGCTACACACTACTTTTGGAAAAGGGAACCAATCTAGGACCCTCAAAATAGACTACATAGTAGTCGACGTAAGTTCAGCCTACAATGCTCTCATAGGTCGGACAACACTCAATCAACTCGGCGCAATAGTCTCAACCCCACATCTATGCATGAAATTCCCAACTATAGAAGGGATAGCCACGGTAAAAGCAGATCAAAGGATGGCACGTCGTTGCTATAACGAGAGCTTAAACCTTAAAGGAAGAGGAGAAGAGTTTCATACAATTGAGCTTGCGGAGCTCAGCGTCGGGAGGAACTTCGTCCGCACCCAGAGGGCGAGATAGAGAAGGTTCAGATTGGAGATACCCCGGATAAAACGACTAATATCGGTACGGTCCTAAGAGGAGATTCAAAAAACTCACTGATACAATTCATGCGAGATAATGCCGACCTCTTCGCATGGAAAGCCGCAGACATGCCAGGCATAGACCCTAAGTTAATGTGCCACAAGTTGGCGGTCTATCCAGGATCTCGGCCGGTGCAGCAGAAGCGAAGAAAACTCGGACCAGAGCGGTCCCGAGCTGTGGAAGAACAAGTGCAAACGCTACTGGAGGCAGGATTCATAAGAGAAGTCAAGTACCTACTATGGCTAGCCAACGTTGTTCTGGTGAAAAAATCAAATGGGAAGTGGCGCATGTGTACCGATTACACCGATCTCAACAAAGCCTGCCCAAAAGATCCATATCCACTCCCAAGTATTGACGCCCTGGTAGATGCTTCCTCAGGATATAGATACCTATCATTTATGGACGCCTATTCAGGATATAACCAAATCCCCATGTATCCACCAGATCAAGAAAAAACATCATTCTTGACACCAAAAGCGAACTACTGCTACATCGTGATGCCTTTCGGTCTCAAAAACGCGGGAGCTACTTATCAAAGGTTAATGAATAAAGTCTTCTCTGCTCACATCGGGAAAATCATGGAAGTTTACATGGACGACATGTTGATAAAAACACAAAGCGAAAATACATTACTGTCCGACCTGTCCCAAGTATTCAACGCTATAAGGAAACATGACATGCGACTCAACCCCGCAAAATATACCTTCGCAGTTGAAGCAGGCAAATTCTTGGGATTCATGCTCACACAAAGGGAAATCGAGGCAAATCCAGACAAATGTCAAGCTATACTCAACATGAAGAGCCCAGCCTGTGTCAAAGAGGTACAGCAACTCAACGGGAGATTGGCCGCCCTATCCCGATTCTTAGCAGGAGCTGCGATAAGATCTCTCCCCTTCTATGCTACTTTAAGAAAGGGAAAATAGTTCGAATGGACGACAGAATGTGATCAAGCTTTCCGGGACTTCAAGGAGTTCTTGGGACGGCCACCTATCCTATCTCGACCACAAGAAGGAGAACCACTTATATTATATCTCGCGGTAGGAAGCCGAGCGATAGCCTCAGCACTAGTCAGAGAAGACGAAAATGGGCAACAACCCGTCTACTTCATTAGCAAAGCACTACAGGGATCTGAGCTGAATTACCAGAAAATAGAAAAATTTGCATATACTCTCATCCTAACATCTCGACGACTCCGCCCATACTTTCAGGCTCATACCATTAAGGTCAGAACTAACCAACCCATAAAAGGAATACTGCAGAAAACAGATTTAGCAGGCAGAATCCTACAATGGGCAGTCGAGTTATTAGAGTTCGACCTCCAATATGAAGCTCGGACGGCCATCAAATCACAATATCTGGCCAACTTCATCGCAGAATTCACAGATACCCCGGAAACTCCCATAGAATGGAATCTCTACGTGGATGGCTCCTCAAATAAAACTGGAAGCGGCATAGGCGTGATAATAGAAAGCAACCAAGGAACCCAAATTGAGCTCTCCCTCAAGTTCGGGTTCCCGGCCTCCAATAACCAGGCAGAATATGAAGCACTGTTAGCTGGTTTGAAGCTGGCTAAAGAGGTCGGAGCTCAAAAATTCAACATTTACAGTGATTCACAAGTAGTCACATCACAAATAATAGGGAGCTACCAAGCCAAAGATCCCACCATGAAAAAATATTTGGATAAAACCAAGGAACTGCTCGGACAAGTTGGGGAATATATAATCTGCCACATACCCCGCGAACGAAATGCCCGAGCTGATGCACTCTCAAAACTAGCTAGCACCAAACCAGGGGGCAACAATAGAAGCCTCATCCAGGAAATGTTGCAAAACCCATCAATCTCGGAAGAGGAACAAGTCCTGGCCATAACAAGTCAGGACCAAGGATGGATGACCCCCATAATCAACTACCTCAAAGAAGGAACACTCCCCGCAGAAGAAAAGGAGGCAAAGAAGTTAAAAAGGGAGGCACAATACTACACCATCATAAACAACATCCTATACAAAAGAGGAATCTCAATACCTTTACTAAAATGCGTACCGACCTCCAACACAAAGGAAGTGCTAGAAGAAATACATAGCGGCATTTGTGGTAATCATCTCGGAGCGTGAGCTCTCACCAAAAAAGTACTCCGGGCAGGATTCTATTGGCCAACTTTACAAAAAGAAGCCACAGAATTTGTAAAGACATGTCCACCATGTCAAAAACATGCCAACTTTTACATCGCCCCACCAGAAGAGCTCATCAACGTGACTTCACCTTGGCCGTTCGCAAAATGGGGACTTGACCTTCTCGGCCCCTTCCCACAGGGGTCAGGACAAGTTAAATTTCTCATAGTGGGCGTAGATTACTTTACAAAGTGGATCGAAGCAGAACCCCTAGCAAATGCCACCGCTCAAAGAAGTCGGAAATTCTTATATAGAAACATCGTCACAAGATTCGGGATTCCATATTCAATAACTACAGACAATGGCACTCAATTCACAGATGCAGGCTTCAGAAAACTAGTAGCCGACCTGAATATAAAGCACAAGTACACCTCCGTCGAGCATCCACAAGCCAATGAACAGACCGAAGCGGCTAACAAAGTCATATTGGCTGGACTAAAACGGAGATTACAAAATGCAAAGGGAGCCTGGGCAGAAGAGCTGCCACAGGTCCTATGGGCATATCGAACAACTCCACATTCAACCACGAAGGAATCCCCCTTCCGATTAGCATACGGAACAGAAGCAATGATTCCAGTAGAAATCGAGGAAGGATCGCCAAGAAGTAGTTCACTACAATGAAGGAGCGAACTTCCAACTTCAGAGAGAAGAGCTCGACTTGTTACCCGAAACCCAAGAAAGAGCTCGAATCAGGGAAGAAGCTCTAAAACGCCGAATGGCTTCCAGATATACTCAAAAGGTGGTGCCGAGAAGTTTCATAGAAAATGATCTCATCCTAATCCGAAATGATATCGGAACAACTCGACCAGGAGAAGGGAAGCTAGCAGCAAACTGGAAAGGACCCTACCGAGTTATAGAAGTGCTTGGAAAGGGCTACTACAGACTGTCCGAACTCGATGGACGGGAGCTTCCCAGGTCATGGCACGCCTGCAACCTCAGAAGGTACTACAGTTAGAAAAAAGTATATAAAAGATCTCATCATTGGATGCACTCTTTTTCCTGAAAAGGTTTTTTAATGAGGCACCAAGATTGAGACTCAGACGATCCTATATGTATATATTTCTACCTTTTTTTTTTAAATAAAATATTTTTGAGATATTCTACAAAGATTTCAAGACGCATTAATCTGAAGTATTCATCGTCCGATTATAAAGCGACAGATCGACATAAAGTGAAAAATAATTTCACTGTACGATCACAATAAAGACAAATCGTCCGATAAAGGTGAAAACGCGATTCACCCAAAAGACGATCTAGAGATGACAACCACTTTCTACAAATTGGCAAAGATGAACACAGAATAATGCAAGAAGTTATCGAAAGCAATCTTAAAAAGAACCTGACGAGGTCTTACGGATCGCTAAAATAATAACTTTAAAGACTGGCCGACGTTGCTAAGTCGGACCAAGTCAATCCAAGTTATAAGTAAACCCTGGAAAGAGGTTTGGCCAACCCTATTAAAGAGGATTACTTTAACTTAAAAGGGCTCGATACGACAAAGTCAGCCCAAAACTAAAAGTTATCAAAGTAGTCCCTGAAAGAGATCTGACAAAGATCCAAGAAAGAGGACTATAAATAACTTAAAGGAGACCGATATAACCAAGTCGGACTCCTACTACCACTAAAAGTTATCAAAGTAGTCCCTGAAAGAGATCTGACAAAGATCCAAGAAAGAGGACTATAAATAACTTAAAGGAGACCGATATAACCAAGTCGGACTCCTGCTACCACTAAAAGTTATCAAAGTAGTCCCTGAAAGAGATCTGACAAAGATCCAAGAAAGAGGACTATAAATAACTTAAAGGAGACCGATATAACTAAGTCGGACTCCTACTACCACTAAAAGTTATCAAAGTAGTCCCTGAAAGAGATCTGACAAAGATCCAAGAAAAGAGGACTATAAATAACTTAAAGGAGACCGATATAACCAAGTCGGACTCCTACTACCACTAAAAGTTATCAAAGTAGTCCCTGAAAGAGATCGGACAAAGATCCAAGAAAGAGGACTACAAATAACTTAAAGGAGACCGATACGCCAAGTCGGACTCTTACTACTACTAATAGTTATCAAAGTAGTACCATAAAGAGATTTGACAAAGATCCAGGAAAGAGATTGGAAATGGACTGCGAAAACAACTCGGAGACCAACTTGAAGGAATCAGGTCACAAATCAAGCGAAGAACGAACCAAAACTCAAGTTAGATCTACCTAGCAACAACCACAAAGGATTCAAAATTCAAAATACAAAAGCAGTCCAAAAAAGTGGTTAAGCTGTAGGGCTCCAACATTTACGGAAAAAGAAATACTAAGTCCAGCACAAAAGATAAAATCCACAAGGTCAAAAAGCCTCGGAGGCAACCAAAACCTACCACAAAGAAGCTAAAGCATGCTACCATTTGTTTTTTATAAAAAAAAACAAAAGTTGCTAAGGCGAGCAAAAGGAAAGTGTCAGCAAAACGTAAAGAGTTTAATAAAGCCCACAGGCCGGGCCAACCACATGTCCAGAATAAATATAAAAAGTTAAGAATCAGAAGACTTTTTAGCAGCATCAGGAGACGGAGGCCGAGTCTGGAGAAGAACGGCATCTACCGTACCGTCATCCCGATTCAGAATCTGGCAGTTGGGATCAGAAACAGGAGGACCCACCTCGGCAGGGACAGCAGGAGTCGACACCTTGGTAGAAGCTATAGGGGGAGGATCGACATCATCCTCATCCTCGTCATCAGGGACAACCTTGCCATCCCTGACAACGTTCTCCAAACTAAAGAGGCTCAGATCAGCCTCGGGAGCAATAACCCGAACTTGTGCCTTCAGATTTCCATAGGCAGCAGTTACACTGCCAACAAGGTGACCTTGAAGTTCGGAGTAATTCTCCCGGGCATTCTCCAATTCTTCTCTTAGGCGCAACACCTCCCGGTAAGATGTCAAATAACTATCCTTGTGCCGCATAGCCGTGTCCTCGGCCAGTTTCAGAGAGCCAGCCAAGGAAGTAGATATAGCCTTCTCATTCTCTAAATCTTTCTCCAACCTGGCCACCCTTACTTCAAGCTCCCCTTTCAAATCCTTCATCCGATCAAACTCCTATTTGGCCTCCTCCATAAAAGCTTTAGTGGCATGAAGAGGGAGACTTTGAGCAGTCCGATATAGGGCCGCCCTCATATGCGCCAACTTGATACCACTACGAGTGATGTAATCAAAATGATGAAGAATCGACGCGTCGTCCATAGGAAGAACACCATAAGGACCGACTTGTTGATCTACAAACTCAACTGCATCAAAGTCAGGAGCGTCAAGATTGAAAGGTTCAGCTGTCCTTTGCTTCTTACTAGGAGGGGGACCAGGAGCCGCAACGGAAGATTGTGGAGGATCAACCTGACGGACCCGAGAGGTAGGAATTGCTCTCCTCGGCCCAGGAGAACTCGGTATAGGAGGTTTAACCAGAGGCTGGGAAGATCCCTCTCCAGCTGCTTTGGCCGAGAGGTTTAGTGCTGCGGTCGCCTTCTTCGCCTTCTTATAGGCTCTCATAGAATCATTATTCTTCGACATCTCTGAAAAACACAAAAAACAAAAGAATTGTTACAACACAGGAGAAACAAAGCTCGGGAGCAAGTATAAAAATAAATCAGACAATACCCAAAGCAGCCCGAACCAACGATGGATCACTCAAAAATCTCTTCGTATCCAGGTGGGGCGGCTTCCCCCACAAATCTTCAAGAACGACCACAAAGGCCCGCTCAACCTGACTAAGCATTTCCCACGTGTAGCGTGGCACTCTTACATTCTTTTGCCACTCCAGAGGAAAAACAGGTTCATCATTTTCATCAAGAAAAAAGGAGCGAACCCCCTCAATAGCACGGACTCGGAAGAAGTAGTTCTTAAAATCTTTAAACGACTCATCATACATAGCAAAGACTTTATGCCCCTGGGCCGACCTAAAAGAAACCCAGGAAGCTTTCTTTTTAGAGGAACCCCCAGGTTTGGCCGAGATAAAAAGATAAAGGAAAAGAGTCTCGGAAGGTGTTATACCCAACTCTTGACAAAGAAGCTGAAATATTTTGATAAAACCCCAAGAGTTTGGATGCAGCTGAGATGGGGCAATGTTGCAAGACCACAACAAATCAGTTTCAAAAGCGGTAAAAGGGAAAGTAACGTTCAATTGGCTGAAAAAGTATTCATAAGCATAGAAAGAGGGACGCTCCCCCTCGACGGAAGTCGGAAAACAGACTCTCTCATCAGAATCAGGATCAACAAGCTCATAATCACCCTCGCAGGAACCGTTAGCACAAATCCTATGGCGCTTCCTCAGCTCTGTGCAAAATTCAGCATCCACAATAGAAACACACAACAAAACAAGGGAGTCCAGCCAATCGGACATCCCCTCGGGAACTCTGGAAGACATCTCTACAATGTTATTGCGAGAAGACATGAGGCCAACTAAATCCTACAAAGTAAAGAAAGAAGAGGGGATTACTAAAAACATCTCGAACAAGGGAAAACAACTCAACACGATGCAGGAAGATCACACAGAAAAGGAAAACCCCAAGACTCAAACCAAAATCTTGGGGCATCCTTTGGAGGCAATAATCAGGCAAAGTTTCCAGAAAAAATCCACAACTCGCACCCTAGTACCTCTCAGAAAGAAAAATAAAAAAGAAAGCGAAAATACAAAAAGGATCGCTCTCATACGGTTTATCAGAAGAAAGCGCTATTTCTACAGTTTAGTAAAAACGGTCAAGAGGAAAGGTGCAAACTTTTTTCGAAACCAAGTAAAAGGCAAGTACCAACACCGAGCATACCAAAATCATCAAAGACACCAGCCCCCTTTTTTCCAAGAATCAAATGCGTTATCATCAAAAGCACAAACAAGAAATAACATGCAGAAAGCCCTAAAACACATCAAAGCAATAGGAAAGGCGAAAAGACTCAGAACACGCATTACGACTACAACCAAAGCAGAAAGGTCCAAACTTCCCTCAAAGCAAAATCGCAACTTAATCACAAAAAAGCCAAAAGCAGCGAAAGAGAAAAAAAATGCGAATGGAACTCACCTGGAGAAGAGAAAGCTTCAAAGGAAAAGATGTAAGTCGTTCCGATAATCGCCAGGCAATGCCGCCACGAAAGAAAAGAAGAAGTGAAGGCGAAAAACAGAGAACGAGAATAATGGAGAAAATGATGAAGAAGTTACGAAAGAGCAAAGAAGAGAAACCGTCTCTGACTATTCAAAAATCAAAATAAAGAGCCAAAGGAAAAACGGAGCAATTAAAGCTAATTAATTAGGGCATTAAATCCTCACACGTTCCCCAGGACAAAGCGCTAATATAAAATGGCGCGCTTTTAGAGGAAAACGTTCTACATTCAAAAAAGCTGCTGCAAGAAAATCGACAAAATGCTTGAGTTCGGCTTCACTAAAAAAAAGGGGGATCGAAGTCGAGAATTCGGCCTCAAAAAGAAGACCGAGCTCAAGCAGGAGCACTGTTCATACCCAGGGTCGAGCTGTCCGAACCGGGATGTTCAGTAGCAAAGCGACCGACCAATTCAGGTCAAGTGGACCGACTTCTTTACGAAGAACTCGGCCAAATCGACAGCAAAGCCCAATAGAAGGGCCCAAATAGAGGAACACGACCCAGAATCCAAAGGCAATCCCAGCCCACAGAGATAAAGGCGGTTCCCTTGAAGATAAGCTGACCTCACTCAAGATAAGATAAGATAAGATATGATAACTAACTTATCTTAAAGGTCAGCCCACGCTACTATAAATACACTGGAGCACCCAGGTATAACTCATACTCTGATTCTACATAAAACCTGTTTAATACCCATGCTAACTTAAGCATCGGAGTCTCTTGCAGGTACCCCCACCCTCCGGTGGCCAAGGATCAGCAGTGCAGCCAGTCCAACAAGTCGGACGCGGTGGCTCCGGCCATCATCAACAAGTCGGACGCGGCGGCTCCGGCCACCATCAACAAGTCGGACACAACAGCTCTGACCAGTACAGAAGATCTCATCCAAGATCGACCTCCAGTTTCAGGTAACCCTCGGAACAGGAAGGTTCCTTCTCACAGTCCATATCAAAAAGGCACCCCACCTCCCTGAGTGATGTACAAGAAAGAGCTAAAAAGTACATCAACATGGAGGAAAATGCCAGGCTGAGAGAGTCGAGCTGGCGACCTGGGCACCTTCCCTCAATAAAAGAGAGAGAAAGGGAGCCCAAGAAGAAAGAAGACCTCAGTCCTGACAGGCCCAGGAAATATCACTCTTATACTCCTCTAAAGGTTTCTATAGTGGACATATACAGAGAAATTTGCAATACTGAAAAGCTGCCACCTCCCAGGCCCATTAAAAATAAAAAAGGGGGAGTCGCAGCGACTACTGTGAGTACCATAAAATATATGGTCACTCGACAAATGACTGTTACGACCTTAAAAATGTGATAGAAAAGCTGGCCAGAGAAGGCCGACTTGACAGATATCTCATAGAAAGGTCGGACAATCATGGGTAGAGAAAGCGAGACGATGCGGATAGAAGAGACCCACCACCGTAGACTCCGGAGAGACATATACATATGATCTCAGGCGGATTCGCGGGAGGGGGACTCACCAAGTCCGCTCGCAAAAGACACCTCAAGCGAGTATACCAGGTCGGAAATGAATCATCCGACCTCCCCACTATCTCATTTACAAAAGAGGATGGGCAAGGAGTAATCCCTGGACACGACGATCCAGTGGTAATAACTATGATCCTAGCTAATTCCCATCTCCACAGAACCCTAGTAGATCAAGGAAGCTCAGCGGATATCCTTTTCAAGCCCGCGTTTGACAAACTGGGGCTGGATGAAAAGGAATTAAGAGCCTACCCCGACACCTTGTACGGGCTAGGCGATACGCCAATAAAACCACTAGGATTTCTACCCCTCCACACTACCTTCGGAAAGGGGAAAAAATCCAAAACTCTGAGTATAGACTTTATAGTCATCGACGTAGGGTCAGCATACAACGCCCTAATCGGCAGAACTACCCTGAATTGACTCGGAGCGGTGGTGTCTACCCCCCATCTTTGCATGAAATTTCCGACACCTGCGGGAATAGCAACAGTGCGGGGAGACCAGAAGTTGGCAAGAAAGTGTTACAATGAAAGCCTGAACCTGAGGGGAAAAGGCAAAGAGGTTCACACCATAGAGCTTGGTGGTGCAAGGGCCAAAGAAGAGCTACAACCACAGCGAGGAGGAAAAACTGAAGAGATATAGGTCGGCGAAGAGGAAGGGAAGAATACCAGCATAGGAGCCAACCTAGGGGAGACCCTAAAGCAAGGTTTGACTAAGCTCCTAAGAGACAATTCTGACCTCTTCGCCTGGAAGGCTTCCGACATGCCCGGGATAGACCCCGAGCTCATGTCCCACAAGCTCTCGGTACATCCGGGATCCCGACCTGTACAACAGAAAAGACACAAGCTCGGCCCGGAATGAGCCCTAGTGGTGGAAGAGCAAGTTCAAGCACTCCTAGAAGCCGGCTTCATTAGAGAAGTTAAATATCCAACATAGCTTGCAAATGTAGTTCTAGTCAAGAAGCAAAACGGCAATTGGAGGATGTGTGTTGACTACACCGACTTAAATAAAGCATGTCCCAAAGACCCTTATTCACTCCCGAGTATTGATACCCTAGTAGACTCTAGCTCGGGATATCAATACTTGTCGTTCATGGATGCCTACTCGGGATATAACCAAATCCCGATGTATGAGCCAGACCAGGAGAAAACATCATTCATCACGCCCAGAGCTAATTTTTGCTATGTGGTCATGCCATTTGGATTGAAAAATGCAGGGGCCACATACCAAAGGCTGATGAATAAGGTATTCGCCCCTCACCTTGGGAGCTTAATGGAAGTCTACGTCGACGACATGCTAGTAAAAACCAAGGAAGAAGTCGACCTCTTATCAGACCTCTCACAAGTCTTCGACACCATAAGGCTACACGGGATGAGGCTAAATCCCGCAAAGTGTGCCTTCGCGGTGGAGGCTGGAAAATTCCTAGGTTTTATGCTAACACAGAGAGGAATTGAAGCAAATCCCGATAAGTGTATAGCTATCCTGGAAATGAAAAGCCCGACTTGCTTAAGAGAGGTTCAGCAATTGAATGGCCGACTTGCAGCCCTCTCCAGGTTCTTGACAGGATCAACACTCAAATCCCTTCCACTGTTTTCTTTATTAAGAAAGGGATGCCAGTTCAAATGGACTCCGGAATACGAAGAAGCAATCCAGGAGTTTAAAAGGCTCTTGAGTCAACCACCAATCCTAACCCGACCTCTAGCCGGGGAAGATCTCGTCCTTTATTTGTCTGTAGCAGACAAAGCTGTCGCATCAGCCCTGATAAGGGAGGACGAGGTCGGACACCATCCAGTCTACTTCATCAGCAAAGTTCTACAAGGCCCCAAGCTAAGGTACCACAAACTAGAGAAGTTTGCCTACTCCTTAGTAATAGCCTCACGAAGGCTACGGCCTTACTTTCAAGCACATACAATAAGAGTCCGAACGAACCAACCCATGAAGCAAATCCTCCAGAAGACGGATGTTGCGGGAAGAATGGTTCAATGGGCAATAGAGCTCTCCGAGTTCAATTTGAAGTATGAAACTCGGACAGCAATCAAAGCCCAATGCCTCACCGACTTCATAGCTGAGTACGCAGGAGACCAAGAGGAAAAGCCAACTACATGGGAACTCTATGTAGATGGATCCTCAAATAAAACAGGAAGCGGTGCAGGCATAATACTGGCGGATGAAAGGGGAACTCAAATAGAGGTATCCCTCAAATTCGAATTCTCAGCTTCAAATAATCAGGCAGAATATGAAGCCCTGATTGCAGGATTGAAGCTGGCAGAAGAGGTCGGTGCGACAAAAGTGATGATATACAGTGACTCTCAGGTGGTGACCTCCCAGATAAATGGAGAGTATCAGGCCAAAGACCCAAACATGAAGAGATACCTGGAAAAAACTCTGGAATACCTCGGACGCTTTGCCAAAACCGAAGTTAAGCATATAACTCGGGATCTCAATAGCAGAGCAGACGCCCTCTCCAAGTTAGCGAGTACTAAGCCAGGAGGGAATAATAGAAGCCTGATCTAGGAAACTCTCCAAGAGCCCTCTGTAGTAAAAGCAGAGGGCAAACAAGATGTCCTTGAGGTATCCGGGCTAAATCTCGGATGGATGAATCCTCTGGTCGAATACCTAAAATTCGGCATCCTCCCCAAAAAGGAAAAAGAGGCCAAGAAAATTCGAAGGAAAGCACAATATTACACTCTGATGAAAAATATCCTTTATAAAAGAAGAATATCAACGCCATTGTTGAAGTGCGTACCGACCTCAAGGACCACTGAAGTGCTAGAGGAGCTGAGGAGGTCCACAATGGGATCTGCAGAAACCATCTCGGAGCCAGGTCGCTAGCCAGAAAAGTAATCCGAGCTGGATTCTACTGGCCGACCTTGCAGAAAGATGCCACAGAATTTGTGAAAAAATGCTAACCTTGCCAAATACATGCAAATTTCCACGTAGCTCCCCCCGAGGAGCTCATTAGTATAACTTCTCCATGGCCCTTCGCAAAATGGAGAATGGATTTGTTAGGTCCTTTTCCCCAGGTGCCAGGGCAAGTCAAATACTTAATTGTGGGAATAGACTACTTCACAAAGTGGATAGAAGCAGAACCATTGGCCACCATCACCGCCCAGAGAAGTCGGAGGTTCCTCTACAAAAATATCATCACAAGGTATGGGATACCTCACTCCATTACCACGGATAATGGAACACAGTTCACCGATTCCACCTTCAGAAGCCTAGTGGCCAGTATAAAAATCAAACACCAGTTCACCTCAGTGGAACACCCACAAGCAAATGGACAAGCCGAGGCAGCCAACAAAGTCATACTGGCGGGGCTAAAGAAAATACTACAAGATGCAAAAGGAGCCTGGACAGAGGAGCTCCCCCAAGTGTTGTGGGCTTATCAGACGACACCCCAATCTGCAACTGGAGAAACACCCTTTCGACTTGTCTATGGGGTAGAAGCTATGATACCAGTGGAAATCAGTGAGCAAAGCCCAAGAATGATTCTCCATGATGAAATCGGAAACATACAGGGGCACAAAGAGGAGCTCGAGTTGCTCCCCGAAGTCCGAGAACAAGCCCAGATAAGAGAAGCAGCGCTGAAGCAAAGGATGACTACCAGATACAACAAGAAAGTCATTCGAAGAAGTTTCGCACTAAGCGATCTGGTCTTAATCAGAAACGACATAGGAGTCAACAAATTGGGGGAAGGAAAACTCGCTGCCAATTGGAAAGGACCCTACAAAGTTAGCGAGGTCTTAGGAAAAGGTTATTATAAGGTGACCGACCTAAACGGCACCGAGTTACCAAGATCGTGGTATGCTTGTAATATGAAAAGGTACTATAGTTAAAAGCGAACTCTACTCCCTGATGTACTCTTTTCCCAACTTCACAATTTTTTCCCAAACATTAAAGGGTTTTTTCTGAAGAAGGGTTTTTAATGAGGCATCATAGTAGAGGCTAAGGGGGAAAAGATTATTAAAAACCCTTAGTAGCAGTAAAGTACCTTCCCAAATTAATAAAGATATTTTACAATATCTCTTATAAATTCCTTCTCGTTTATTTTTCTTCCTACGAAACGCGCCGACTTAAGCTCGACAAAACGTGAAAATCCCATGAACCGACCTAGATGGTCGTCAGGATAAAACGACTAGGTACAAGTCGGTGTAAAGAGGTTATAAAAGTTGATCGTGAGAAACTCGGAGACATTCCGACTCATAAGTCGAAATGAAAAACCGAGTAGAAAAGAAAACGCATTGCAAAAATAACCTAAGTCATAGAACTCAATAAAACAAAGTTGAGTATAAGGAATAACAAAAAAGATATCGAAAAACCTAGGAAAAAGCTTAAAGGTTGTCCTAAAGTCCTTAAAGCGAAAAGGCTTAGAAAGGCAGACAAGCAAAAGGTTTTCAGAAAAGATTAAAGGGACTTCGAAAAATCAAAATCAGAAAGCATACACACAAAAAGGTAGCTGAAACCCTTATACCAAAAAGGGTATTTTTGTTAAATAAAACCCTTATCCAAAAAAGGGCAATTATAAATATTTTTTTTTACGGCCATAAAAGGCCAAGGCAAATGTCAACATACCACCACCACAAATATAAAGAGTTTAAAAAAGAGGGGACCCACAGGCCGGGCCCCCATATAGCCAACAAATTTTTAAAGAGCATCACCACCAGGACCAAAGGGAGTAGTCAGATCACCACCAGAGTCGGGAAGAGGAGTCGGAGCGCCATCAGAACCAGGGAGAGAAGTGTCCATAGGAGTCGAAGAAGAGGCACCGTGAGGTCTTGAGGAACTCGGAACATCCTTTTGACGAGGAGGGGACTCAATGATTCTCTGCCCCCGAGTCTTCAAATCTGACTCGGTGACGACCTCGGGAGCTGGGGGATAAACTATGGCACCATCAATAACGACCTTGTTAGGATCCAAAGGAGAGAGATCCAGGTCGGGAGCAAGAACTCCGATCTGCTCCTTAAAAATCCTCCAGGCCTCCTCGGCCCCCTCAGCAATAGAGTCCTCCAACTCGGCATAGGCAGTCCGAGAGTTCAACAAGTCCCTCCTTACAGCCACAAGGTCCTCAAATAAACTCTGATAACTCTCCTGCGCCTTCTTTCTCAAGCTCTCCTCCATGTTACATAGGGCTTGTAACTTGCTCTCCTTCTCTCGGAGGCCATCCCTCTCCTCCTTCAATTTGGCAACCTCCTTCTTCAACTCCTTCTCATGTTCCTGATATATGAGAAGCCTTCCCTCCAACTCTTCAACCTTAGAGGTTGAACCCAGAGAGCTAAGAGGAGTTTTCTCAAAAATATCAAGGAACTTGACACAAATTCCCGCCGCCCTGATGCTCTCCTCAGCCAGAATAGTGAGGTGGTTTCGAATAGAAACATCATCCATACCTATACGGGTATGGAGATAGATGAACTTTCGGATAAATTCAGGAGCATCAACCTTAGCCTCACCTTCAAAAGAAGAGCCAGACTCTAAAGCCTTGCGCTTCTTCTTCTCTGGCTCAGGAGAAGGTCGAGGAGGAGGGGACGGCTGAGAAGAAGCTGAAGCAGGGATAACAATGGGTTGAGAAGGAGTCCCCAAATTTCGGGAAGAAGGGGAGGAAGAGGAAGAGGAGAGCTATTTACCCTGGCACCACCGGTTCTGGCGCGAGACCTCGCCTTGGCCTCCTGGACTCTCTGGTAAGACTCATTGGAATTCTTCCTCACCATCTCTGTAAAAGAAAATAATTAGTAAAACAAGTCGGTAAAGTCGGTAGAAACAAGTCGGAAACGAAGTAGATAAAAGCTACCTAGTTGTGTCTGGACAAAAGACGACGACTCCTGGAGAAATTTTTTGGTATCCAGATATGGGGCCCTCTTGCATACTTCTCGGAGGAACCCTACAATGGCTGCCTCCACCTCATCCAGATCCTCCAAACCATATTTCTCACAGGGGAAAGCCTCTAACCAGTACAAGGGAAAGCGAGGGGAAGAATTCTCATCCAAGAAAAAGGGGTGGTGACCCTCTACGCCTTGAACATTGAAAAAATAATTTTTGAAGTCATGAAAGGATTCATCAAAAAGGGTGAAAACTCTCCGACCTTGTATAGCTCAGAAAGACACCCATTGTTGCTTATTATTTTGCCCACTGAGGGGCTTGGTCATGTGGAAGAGATAAAAGAAAATTCTCAAAGAGGTCGGAAAGTCTAAAGTATGGCTGATGAACTAGTATATTTTCAGAAAACCCCAAGAGTTTGGGTGAAGCTGGGTAGGTACAACACGGCAGTGACGTAAAACAGCAATTTCGAAATCAGAAAATGGAAGGAAAACACCCAAACGGGTAATCATGCTCTCATACATAAAGAAGAAATGTGGGGCCGTCTCAGTAGCCCTCCCGAAGCAAACCCGGTCTTCCGGACCCGGGACAAGCAGTTCATACTTTGGCTCATCCTCATCAGAGGTGCAGAGCCGATGACGAGTGCGAAGGTCAGTAATAAAATCAGTGTCAACCAGAGGTTCCTCTCCTAAGACTGTGACATCGACCCACTGAGCAAGAATTTCTACGGAAGACATTTCTTTTCCTAAAAAGGCGAGTGAAACCTACAAAGAAAAAAGAAAAGAAAATAAAAAACATGGTCTCTAAGGGGAATACGGAATTAGAGCCTACGAATCAACTTCTCTCTATCTAAAGAATAAAGACATGCAAACAGAAGCATTTCATAAAAGAGAAGAGGAGAAAAAGACTAACCTTTGCCTGGAAACAAGGTAGAGGAAGATGCAAGCCTTCAAACAAAGAATGCCCCACGTACAGAAGAGAAGAAAATTTGAAAAACGCAGAAACGACACAACGAAAGAGAGGGAAGGCATTTATAGGCACGTTAGGAGCATAATGGTAAAAACAGAAAACAGTCATTAATGGGCGCACCGTTACCAAGGTAATTAAAACCTACGCAAACCCCTAACGGACGCGACGTTTGATTAGACGTAAATGTGAAAACCAAAAGTCACGAAAGTCACGTCGGTTCCGAACAATCACGTAGGTTCCCTCCCAAGTCGGCTACGACCCCGAGTAGAATACTCGAACCCAAATCTTAAAAGAAATTGGGCTCGAGTAGGGGCACTGTTCATACCCTGGCCCAATGATAAGGCTCAGGTCCAAACGAAAGGACCAATCCAAAGGATTAAGCCTCGCTCTATACCGACCTTCACCCCACGAAGTCGGTTCTACCACGACTTGCTCTAAAGAAGTCGGGACGAAGATTAGCTGGCAGATAAACACCCATTCAAATGAGTAACTGCCCCTAAAATCTCTCAACCCACTTCCTGGAGCCATATCTCAACCTCCCTAAGATAAATGGACGGTTATTCCCCATGAATAACGGAACTACACCAACGGTGGTTATGGGTTCACCACTATAAATACACTGACACTTCTCAGGTATCACTAAGCCCAATACTCTCTAGACCTGTTTTGCTCCCTTTGCTGACTTTGGCATCGGAGTGTCTTTACAGGTACCACCCCCCATTCTCTCATACCGAAGTCGGACGGGGGCCTTGGAGCATCAATCCGCTTGGATACTCCCTCATTCTAACGATTGGGCCAGCCAAACGAATCCAACCCAATAATCTCCGGTTACCCATCGTAACAGTAGGGTTGAGAACTTTAGGGTACGAGTAGGGTTAGAGTTAAGAGATTCTTAACCTGTGAATAAGATATAATTAAGTTTTAAAAATACTTTCAATTCGTGGATAAAATTAAGGTAAAGTTCAAATTCTAATTTACTCTACTGATTACTAATCCTATTGAGGTGCATGTTGGGGTTCAGACTTTCATCCCCTTCACGACGGTGTAACTCTTTTGGGTGTAGAAGGTTTGACCCACGAACCCCTTAGACACGAGGTTATAGGATAAAGAGTTTTATGAGTGGAATCAATTTAAATTGGTTTAGTAGTTTGTTTATTAATCTGTTTAAATAAGTGTTAAGAGTGTAAATTTTATTTTATAAATACATCAATTCATTGACTAATAATAAAATTTTAAATGAAGCTCCAATCTAACATAAATTAGTATTTAACTTGTTGAATTATAAAATACCATAAAAAAAAAACAGTTTCTTATGAGAGGATAGCTAAATCTTAAATCAATTGGTAGATTTGACTGCCGCACGAAAAGTTGCAATGAATTTAATTCCCACCTAAGACTCCAATGTGATATGAGAATTGTTAGATTTTGTTTAGATGAAAGAAAATAAGCGAGGAGCAAGAAAGAAAGAAAAAAGAGAGTGAAGTGGACATTTAATTTGCCCTTAGTTGCTGCGAAAAAAAAAATAAGAAGAAAGAAATTTAGTAATAATTTACTTCTTTTTTTTATTTAAATGCGAAAGAAAATAAATAATTAAATATAAAAATATTAAATTTATCCCTCAAAATATAATGTTAATAACCATATATTTAATAAATACAATATTTAAAATACATCTTAACATTTTATTATACCAAAATACATAATATATTTAATTGTAAATGTTAATATATATATATATATATATATATATATATATATATATATATATCAACCGATTTCATTTCTTTCCTCCTTCAAGAAGAAATAATTTTGAATAGGCCACCCCAATTTTTTCATTTATCTTCTATTTCTTCTCGAATCAAACAAGAAAAGTTACCTCGCATCTCTTTTACTGGCTTCTCTCCCACTAATCTTTTTTCTTACTTCACCTCAAGCTAAGCAAACAAAACCTTAATGTGTATTAGTAGGTATTTTACTTTGTTTTGATAATTTAGACAAGATGTCAAATTAAATTTATATTAAAATTTCAATTCAAAAATCAGATACAATTCTTTTAGAAAAGGAATGGGCTCGACCCAAAAATTACTTAATGTGAGTATCGAAAGTAAATTATGTAATAAAATTAAGAAATAAAGTCGAATCAAAATAAAGAAAAGAGAAATACAAAACAGAATAAAAAATATTGAAAGTACATCAAGAGAAAATAACAAAATAAAAATAAATAAATAAAAATCTGAAATTCAAATAAATAAGTAAAAACAAAATAAAAACAGAAAAAATAAATGAGTGAATCAAAGCAAAAGAAACAAACAGAATTAAATTGAAATAAAAAGAAATTAAGCAACTGAATAAAAAGAAAAGAAAACAATAAATGTTGGAAAAGAAAAAACAACAATAAAGTGAATAAAAAAAGAAAATTGACTTCAAACACTCACTTTCACTTGTAATCTATTGACTTTCGTTGTGTCACTGTAATTGAAAATTTGTAGAATTTTGTGTGACGCTAAAGTGTTCTCAGTTGAAGTTTCTCAGTTCTTCCAAGTTTCTCTTATTTTAAGACTATAGAAGTGGACTGCAGAATGCTCCTGTCTTTCTATGATCTTGTTACCATGCTTTAACCATAGAGAATCTTGACTTTCAAATCATCCAACGTCTTCTCCAAATTTTACATTCTCTCTTCAGCTTGCTCTCTAAAATTCGTACCTATGTTCTCAACTTATCTTGAGAGTCAAGCAAAAGTCTTAATTTTTCAAGGACAACCAGTAACTGTTTTTTGATCTGTTTTTTATTATTGAAAATCTTCAACTTAAATGCTCTTGCACTACCTGTTATTAGTTTCAACTAAGTCTTCAAATTGACACCATGTGTAGTCGAAACTCATCCTAATTGAAAAATTCATTTTTTGTCACTAACAAATTTCCACGCTCCGTATCATGCTACCAATTTTGAACCACACGCCATTTGTTCATTTGATACCTTTCGACTCGATTGATATAATACTGTCAACTTTTATATTAGTCGAATTTTATAATTGGTCGAAATTCTATACCAACATTAGGTGAGTGAGACTTTGAGTAGTATATGTATGAAAAAAAAGGGGGGTCTTATTAGTGGGAGAGGATTTAACCTTTTTAAAATGTAACACATACATCATTAAACTTTTAATATTTGTCTAATAAAAGATTATACTAAAATGAATTTGGATGACCCTGTACATCGGTTGTAAGTTACATTGATTTACACCGGAAAATATTTTTCTTTATACAATAAATTTTATAATTTTAACTGTTAAATTATTTCATATTATTTTAAGGGCAGTGCTATGATGTGGAAGAGATTTTTTTTCAGCGAATACTGAAGAGACGTGGTGAAGGATGAATTTTTCGCGTGTTAAGTTAGATGTCCTATGCCAGACATGGTCTGTAAAGATGCAGAGCTACCACAGAGATTGTTCAGTTCATGGAAGCCATTAATATTAAATTAGTTTTTTTTGGACGGAATTATTAAATTAGTTGAAAAATTAATGTAGTGATTAGTTGTTGGACTTTTTTGGAGTTGACGAATAAATTTTTGGAAATCCTTAATGGTTGGGCTAGGTTCTGAATATAGTCATAACTAGTTCATTTGATAATAATAATAATAATAATAATAATAATAATAATAATAATAATAATAATAATAAAAGCAAGTGAAAGGGTATTATTAATGAGAGAGGAGTTTTTATATAATTTGAAGGTTTAGAATTTGTAATCTAGGATTATAGTTTAGGATTAGGTTAGGGTTGGGGTATTTGAAATTTGAAATTTGGGTTTAGAGTATGTTTTTGAGAGTTTAGTATTTAGAAGTTAAGATTTAGGGGTTAAGGGTGTAGGGTTTTTAGTTTAGTGTTTAAGATTTAGTGAGGTATATATAGTTTTTTTTAATTTGTTTATAAATTTAAAATTAGTGAATATTAATTTAAAATTGACATATTTAGTATATATTTTTGAGAATTTAAAATTTTAAGAATTTAGAGTTTGTAAATTAATTTGATTTTATAAAAACATAAAAGCAATGGAAAATAAGAATATTTATTAGTGTAAAAATATAGAATTTGAAATAAACAAATGCAGCAGAATGAATTTTAGAAGTTGAAATTATTAATAATTTGATAAAAACCCCTATGTCTTTTTCTCTCTCTCTCCAATGCTTCAATTAATAATACCCTTTCACTTGCTTCTATTATTATTATTATTATTATTATTATTATTATTATTATTATTATTATCAAATGGACTAGTTATGGTTACGTTGAGAACCCAACCCAACCATTAAGGGTTTTCAAAAATTTATTGGTCAACTTTAAAAAAGTCCAACAACTAATCATTACATTAATTTTCTAACTAATTTAACATTAATGACTTTCATGAACTGATCTGTGGCAGCTCTAGCTCTGCATCTTCACAGAACATGTGTCTGGCACAGGAGACCCAACTTAACACGTGTAAAATTCATGCTTCACTACGTCTCTTCAGCACCTGCTGAAAAAAAACCTCTTCCGCACCATAGCATTATCCTTATTTTAATAGTCACATAACAAATTTCAGAAGATTCAAATTTCAATACATCATGACGACATATAAAATCAATTCCAAATTTCATAAAATTTTATTAGATTATTAGATTATTATATAATGAAGTGTTGCATAATTTGGATTCAACGATTGAATTGATAAAATTTATCGTGGATAAGAAGTTATTTCCTCGCCAATGAGTTATAACTCAAATAGTATAATCTCCCCCATACTCATGTAAGAGGTTGCGGGTTTGAGTCCTGTTCATACCCTGGCCCAACGAATAAGGCCCAGGATCCCAATAAAAAGGCCCAACCCAAAGGGTTGGCCTCACCTTTCACCAGATTAGCCACTACGAAGTCGGAACTAGTCACGACTTGCTCTAAAGAAGTCGGGAACGAGGATTAACTGGCAGATAAGCACTCATTTGAATGAGTAACTGCCCCTAGAATCTCTCTAACCACTTCACGAGCCATATCCTAACTTCCCTAAGATAAAGGGACGGTTAACACCCTAGAAAAGTGGCACTACTCCAACGGTGGTTATTGGCTTACCACTATAAATACACTGACACCCCTCAGGTATCTCTAAGTCCCAATACTCTCTAGACCTGCTAACCCCTTTGCTGACTTAGGCATTGGAGTGTCTTTGCAGGTACCACCCCCCATTCACTCATACTCACAAGTCGGACGGAGGCCCCCATGGCGCAAACCCTGACAAAGGCTTCCTCCCTCAGACGATTGGGCCAACCAGCGCCATCCAGCCCATTAATCTCCGGTTACCTACCGTAACATTGGTGCCGTTGCCGGGGACCCGAGAGATCAACCAGTGATGGCGGACGGATCCCCTGAGGAGGGTCATGTGGAAACAGATTCTGAACAAGAGAATCTGGACACCAGAAATAGTGACGCGGACCTAACCCTCCGTCAGGAAACCAACGATCAACACAAAGAAGGAACCTCCGGAGTCAAAACCCCGAAGGTGAATTCCTCAGAAGGCCGTGAGTCAGAGAAGGACGGACAGTCCCATTCAACTGAGCTCATGGGGTTAGTCCATATTCACCAAAATCGTTTGGAACAGCTAGAACAGGAACGGGAGCGACAAAAGGAGATAGAAAAGCGCCTAAGAGAGGAGATGGATAAACGAAAAGAGTTAGAGGAAAAACTCTTAAAGCTAGAATCCTCCCTCAAAGGTCGGAACTCCCGTGATAGTAGAGAAGAGTCCCCCCTAGGAGGGGAAGATCCTTTTAGTGAGGACATAATGAGGGCAAAAGTTCCGAGAAACTTTAGAAGCCCCGATATGGACCTCTACGACGGAACCACTGATCCAAAGCATCATCTGAGCAACTTTAAAAGTCGGATGTATCTGGCTGACGCTTCCGATGCTACGCGATGCAAAGCTTTTCTGACAACCTTGTCAAAAGCAGCGATGAAGTGGTTCGACAGCCTCCCCCCGAGGTCGGTCACCAGTTTTGAAGACCTCTCAAGGAAATTCTTGATGAGGTTCTCTATCCAGAAAGACAAAGTTAAACATGCACCAAGCCTCCTGGGAATAAAACAGGAGGTCGGAGAATCCTTACGAGCCTATATGGAAAGGTTCAACAAAGCATGTTTAGAGATTCAAGACCTGCCCACCGAGGCAATCATAATAGGGCTAGTCAATGGGCTCAGAGAAAGTCCCTTCTCACAGTCCATATCCAAAAGACATCCCATCTCTCTAAGTGATGTACAGGAAAGAGCTGAAAAGTACATCAATATAGAGGAAAATGCTAAGTTAAGAGACCTGAGTTGGCGACCTGGGCACCCTCCCTCAACAAAAGAAAGAGAGAGGGAAACCAAAAAGAAAGAAGATCTCGGCCTCGATAGACCAAGAAAATATCACTCTTATACTCCTCTAAAGGTCTCTATAGTGGACGTATACAGAGAGATTTGTAATACTGAAAGGCTACCACCCCCCAGACCCATTAAAAATAAAAAAGGGGGGAGCCGCAGCGACTACTGTGAGTACCATAAAATATATGGTCACTCCACAAACGACTGCTACGACCTTAAAAATGTGATAGAAAAGCTAGCTAGGGAAGGTCGGCTCGACATATATCTCATAGAAAGGTCGGACAGTCATGGGAAGAGAAAGCGAGACGATATGGATAGAAGAGACCCACCACCGCAGACTCCGGAGAGACATATCCATATGATCTCAGGAGGGTTCGCGGGAGGGGGACTCACCAAATCCTCTCGCAAAAGACATCTCAAGAGAGTCTACCAGGTCGGAGGAGAGTCATCCGACCTCCCTACCATTTCATTCACAAATGAAGATGGGCAAAGAATAATCCCTGGACACGATGATCCAGTGGTAATAACTATGATCCTAGCAAATGCTCATCTCCACAGAACCCTAGTAGACCAAGGAAGCTCAGCGGACATTCTTTTTAAGCCCGCTTTCGATAAACTAGGGTTGGATGAGAAAGAATTAAGAGCCTACCCCGACACCTTATATGGACTAGGCGACACGCCAATAAAGTCACTAGGGTTTTTGCCCCTCCACACCACCTTTGGAAAAGGGAAAAAATCAAAAACTCTGAGCATAGACTTCATAGTCATCGATGTAGGGTCAGCATATAATGCTTTAATTGGCAGGACTACCTTTAATCGACTCGGAGCGGTGGTATCCACCCCTCACCTTTGTATGAAATTCCCGACTTCAGCGGGGATAGCAACGGTAAGGGGAGATCAAAAATTGGCAAGGAAATGCTACAATGAAAGCCTAAACCTGAGAGGAAAAATCCGAGAAGTTCACACAGTAGAGCTCGGAGGCGCAAGGGCTAGAGAGGAGCTGCGTCCACAACCGGGAGGAAAAACCGAGGAGATACAGGTCGGCGAAGAGGAGGGAAAAAATACTCACATAGGGGCCAACCTAGGGGAAACCCTAAAACAAGGGTTGACTAAGCTCCTAAGAGATAACTCCGATCTCTTCGCCTGGAAGGCCTCCGACATGCCTGGGATAGACCCCGAGCTCATGTCCCATAAGCTCTCGGTTTACCCGGGGTCCCGACCTGTACAACAGAGAAGACGCAAGCTCGGCGCAGAGCGAGCCCTAATAATAGAGGAGCAAGTACAAGCGCTCCTAGAAGCCGGCTTCATTAGAGAAGTCAAGTACCCAACATGGCTAGCCAATGTAGTGCTAGTCAAAAAACAAAATGGCAAATGGAGAATGTGTGTCGACTACACCGACTTAAATAAGGCATGTCCCAAGGACCCTTATCCACTGCCAAGCATTGACACCCTAGTGGACTCCAGCTCGGGGTATCAATACTTGTCGTTCATGGACGCCTACTCGGGGTATAACCAAATCCCGATGTTTGAGCCAGACCAGGAGAAAACATCATTCATCACGCCCAGAGCTAATTTTTGCTACGTGGTCATGCCATTCGGATTGAAAAATGCAGGGGCCACATATCAGAGGTTGATGAATAAGGTGTTTGCCTCTCACCTAGGGAGCCTAATGGAAGTATACGTCGACGATATGCTGGTAAAGACCAAGAAAGAAGTCGACCTCCTGTCTGACCTCTCACAAGTCTTTGACACCATAAGGTTGCGCGGGATGAGACTAAATCCTGCAAAGTGCGCCTTCGCGGTAGAGGCAGGAAAATTCCTAGGGTTTATGCTAACACAGAGAGGGATTGAAGCTAATCCCGACAAGTGTAGAGCTATCCTAGAGATGAAAAGCCCGACTTGTTTAAGAGAGGTCCAACAGCTGAATGGCCGACTTGCAGCCCTTTCCAGATTTTTGGCAGGATCGGCGCTAAAATCCCTCCCACTGTTCTCCTTATTGAGAAAGGGATGTCAGTTTGAATGGACTCCTGAATGCGAGGAGGCGTTCCAGGAGTTCAAAAGATTCTTAAGCCAACCTCCTATTTTGACCTGACCTATAGCTGGGGAAGACCTCGTCCTATACTTATCTGTAGCAGACAAGGCCGTCTCATCGGCCCTGATCAGAGAAGACGAGGTTGGACAGCACCCAGTATATTTCATCAGTAAAGTTCTACAAGGCCCTGTGCTAAGGTACCACAAACTGGAGAAGTTTGCCTACTCCTTAGTAGTAGCCTCACGAAGACTACGGCCTTACTTTCAAGCTCACACAATAAGAGTCCGCACGAACCAACCCATGAAGCAAATCCTCCAAAAGACGGATGTTGCAGGGAGAATGGTTCAATGGGCAATAGAGCTCTCCGAGTTCGACCTGAAGTATGAAGCTCGGACGACGATTAAAGCCCAGTGCCTCACCGACTTCATCGCAGAATAGGCAGGAGACCAAGAGGAAAAACCAACTACATGGGAACTCTATGTAGATGGATCCTCGAACAAAACAGGAAGCGGTGCAGGCATAATATTGGTGGATGAAAGGGGAACCCAGATAGAAGTTTCCCTCAAATTTGAATTCCCAGCTTCAAATAATCAGGCAGAGTATGAAGCTCTGATTGCTGGATTGAAGCTGGTGGAAGAAGTCGGTGCTACAAAAGTGATGATATACAACGACTCGCAAGTGGTAACCTCCCAGATAAGTGGAGAGTATCAGGCGAAGGACCAAAATATGAAAAAGTACTTGGAAAAAACTTTGGAACATCTTGGGCGCTTTGCAGAAACCGAGGTCAAACATATAACTCGGGATCTAAATAGCAGAGCAGACGCCCTATCCAAGTTAGCAAGTACCAAACCAGGAGGGAATAACAGAAGCCTGATCCAGGAAACTCTCCAGAAATCCTCCGTAGTAAAAGAAAAAGACAAACAAGAGGTCCTTGAGGTAGCCGGATTAAACCTCGGATGGATGAACCCCTTGGTCGAATACATGAAATTTGACATCCTCCCCAAGGAGGAAAATGAGGCTAAGAAGATCCGAAGGGAAGCACAACATTACACTCTGGTGAGAAATATCCTCTACAGAAGGGGGATATCAACACTATTATTAAAATGTGTACCGACCTCAAGAACCACCGAAGTGTTAGAAGAAATCCACAGTGGGATCTGCGAAAATCATCTCGGAGCGAGATCACTAGCCAAGAAAGTAATCCGAGCAGGATTCTACTGGCCGACCTTGCAGAAAGATGCCACGGAATTTGTGAAAAAATTCCAACCATGCCAGATGCATGCAAATTTCCATGTGGCCCCACCAGAGGAGCTCATCAGTATCACTTCTCCATGGCCTTTTGCAAAGTGGGGAATGGATTTGTTAGGTCCTTTTCCCCAGGCGCCAGGACAAGTCAGATACCTGATCGTGGGAATAGATTATTTCACAAAGTGGATAGAAGCAGAGCCATTGGCCACCATCACCGCACAAAGAAGTCGGAGGTTCCTCTATAAAAATATCATCACAAGGTATGGGATACCTCATTCCATTACTACAGATAATGGAACCCAGTTCACCGACTCCACCTTTAGAAGCCTAGTAGCCAGTATGAAAATCAAACACCAGTTCACCTCGGTGGAGCACCCGCAAGCCAATGGGCAAGTCGAGGCGGCCAACAAAGTCATACTGGCAGGGCTAAAGAAGAGATTACAAGATGCAAAAGGAGCTTGGGCCGAAGAGCTCCCCCAAGTGCTATGGGCCTACAGGACGACACCCCAATCCGCCACTGGAGAAACTCCCTTCCGACTAGTTTATGGGGTAGAAGCCATGATCCCAATAGAAGTCAGCGAGCAAAGCCCAAGAGTGATTCTCCATGACGAGATCGGGAATATACATGGGCACAAGGAGGAGCTCGACTTGCTCCCCGAAGTCCGAGAAGAAGCCCAGATAAGAGAGGCAGCATTGAAGCAAAGGATGGCTACAAGATACAACAAAAAAGTCATCCGAAGAACATTCACCCTAAGCGACTTGGTCCTGATTAGAAATGACATTGGAGTCAACAAATCAGGAGAAGGAAAACTCGCTGCAAATTGGAAGGGACCATACAAAATCAATGAGATCTTAGGAAAAGGCTATTATAAGGTGACCGACCTGGACGGCACCGAGTTACCAAGGTCGTGGCATGCTTGTAATATGAAAAGGTACTATAGCTAAAAGCGAACTCTACTCCCTGATGTACTCTTTTCCCAACTTCATGATTTTTTCCCCAGAGCCAAAGGGTTTTTTTCTGAAGAAGGGTTTTTAACGAGGCATCATAGTAGGGGCTAAGGGAAATAGACTGTCAAAAACCCTTAGTAGCAATGAAGTACCCCCCCAACTAATAAAGATCTTTTCATCTTACAAATATCTCTTATAAATTCCTTTTTTATTGTTTTCTATTCCTTTCTACGAAACGCGCCGACTTAAGCTCGACAAAACGTAAAAATCCCATGACCGACCTAGATGGTCGTCAGGATGAAACGACGAGGAACAAGTCGGCGTAAAGAGGTTATACAAGTTGATCATAATAAACTCGAAAACATCCTAACTTATAAGTCGGAATGAGAAACTGAGTAAAACAGAAATGAATCGTGAAAATAGCCTAAGTCATAAAAACTCAATAAAATGAAATTGAGTACTAGGAATAACAAAAGAGAGGTGGAAAAAAAAACCCAAGAAAAGATTAAAAGGCTGTCCTAAAGATCCTTAAAAAGGCTCGGAAAGACAAAAAAGCCAGAGAAAAGGTTTTCCAGAAAAGATCAAGGGGAATTCGAAAAAATCGCAATCAGAAAAGCATGCACGCATAAGGTAACTTAGACCCTTATCCAAAAAGGGTATTTATTTTTTAAAAAACTTAAACCCTTATTAAAAAGGGTATTATAAAATGTTTTGTTTACGGCCTTAAAAGGCCAAAATATTGTTCAAACGCTACCAAAAATAAATAAAGAGTTTAAAAAAGAAGGGGACCCACAGGCCGGGCCCCAAATAGCCAACAAATTACTTTTTTGCAAGAGCAGTATACAGATCACCACCACCAGAGGCACCAGGACCGGGAAGAGAGGCATCCATAGGAGATGAAGAGGAAGTCGGAGGAACTGTGGAGGAACTCGGGGCATCCTTAGGGCGAGGAGGAGACTCTATAATCCTTTGCCCCCGAGTCTTCAAATCTGACTCGAAAATAATCTCGGGGACAGGGGGATCCACAATGGCACCATCGATGAAAACCTTATCGGGATATAAAGGAGAGAGGTCCAAGTCAGGAGCAATAACTCCGACCTGCTCCCTAAAGATCCTCCAAGCCTCCTCTGCGCCATCAGCAATAGAGTCTTCCAACTCGGCGTATGCCTTCCGAGAATTCAGCAGATCATTCTTCACAGACACAAGATCATCAAACAAACTTTGATAGCTATCCTGTGCTGTCTTCCTCAAACCAACATCCATGTTGCATTGGGCCTGCAACTTCCTCTCCCTCTCCCGAAGGTTATCTCTCTCCTCCCTCAGCCTGGCGACTTCCTCCTTCAACTTCCCCTCATGCTCCTGATATATGAGAAGCCTTCCTTTCAGCTCTTCGACCCTCGAGGTCATCCCTAAAGAGCTGAGAGGATCCTTCTCGAAAATATCTAAGAGTTTGCCACAAACCCCCGCCGCCTTAAGGCTCTCCTCAACCAGAGTGGTAAGGTGGCGCCGAACAGAAACATCATCCATGCTTATACGAACATTGGGATAGATGTTCTTTCGGACGAATGCAAGAGCATCCGCCTTCACCTCACCAGAAGAGCCAGACTCTAAAGTCTTGCGCTTCTTATTCTCTGGTTCAGGAGAAGGTCGAGCAGAGGGGGGTGGCTGAGAGAAAGTTGAAGAAGAAATTACAATAGGCTGAGAGGGAGTCCCAACGTTCCGAGGAGGAGGAGGAGGAGAGATAACCGCCCTGATGCCACCAGTCCTGGCACGAGACCTTGCTTTAGCCTCCTGGACCCTTTGGTAAGACTCCTGAGCGTTTGCTTTTGCCATCTCTGAAAGAACAATAACAGATAGATCAGACAAATCGGATAAGTCAGTCAGACAAGTCGGAAATCTAACAAACAAATAAAAGCTACCTAGCTGTGCCTGGACAAAGGTCGGAGATCCCTGGAGAAACTTTTTTGTGTCCAAGTATGGGGCCCTCCCCCACACTTCTCGGAGGAACCCCACAATGGCTGCCTCTACCTCATCCAGGTCATCCAGACCATATTTCCCGCAGGGGGAGGCCTCCAGCCAGTATAAAGGAAATCAGGGAGAAGAATTGTCATCCAAAAAGAAGGGATGGTGACCCTCTACGGCTTGAACTTTGAAAAAATAATTTTTAAAGTCATGGAAGGATTCATCAAAAAGGGTAAAAACTCTCTGACCCTGTATGGCTCGGAAAGACACCCATTGTTGCTTATTGTTTAGCCCACTGAAGGGTTTGGTCATATGGAAGAGATAGAAAAAAATCTTCAAAGAAGTCGAAAACTCCAAAACCTGGCTAATAAATTGGTAAATTTTCAAAAAACCCCAAGAATTGGGGTGAAGCTGAGTAGGGGCAACTCGGCAGTGATGCAAAACAGATATCTCAAAGTTTGAAAAAGGAAGAAAAACACCCAAACGGGTGATCATGCACTCATACATAAAGAAAAAATGAGGGGCCGCCTCATTGACTCTCCCAAAGCAAACCCGGTCTTCAGGACCCGGGACTACCAATTCATACTTCGGCTCGTCATCCTCAGAAGTACAAATTCTGTGATGAGTGCGAAGGTTGGTGATAAACTCAGTATCGACCGAGGGTTCCTCCCCTAGGACCGTGACATCAACCCATTGAGAAAGGATATCTACGGAAGCCATTTCTTTTTCTTAAAAAGGTAGCAAAAACCTACAAGGGAAAAAGAAAAGGAAAAATAAAAAACACGGTCTCTAAAGGAGGAAGTACGGAACTGAAGTCTACAAACCAACCTATCTACAAAATGAAGGCATGCAAATGGAAAAGCACGTTATAAAAAGAACCAACCTTTATCCGAAAATGAGGGTTGAAGGAAATGAAAAGCCTTCGAGGATGCAACAATGCAGCACGAACGAATGAAGGAGAAATTTGAAAAATCGCAGAAACGAAGCAATGAAAGAGAGGGAAAGTATTTATAAGTATGTTAGGGGCACAATGGTAAAAGCGGGGCAGTCATTAATGAAAATGCACCGTTACCAAGACCATCAATCCCTACGCACATCCCTAACGGACACGACGATTGATTAGACGTGACTGTCAGAACCAAAAGGTCACAAAAAGTCAAGTCGGTTTCGGAACATCACGTCGGTCTCCCAACAAGTCGGCTACAACCCCGAGTAGTATACTCGAACCCAAATCTTAAAGAGAAATTGGGCCCGAGTAGGGGCACTGTTCATACCCTGGCCCAACGAATAAGGTCCAGGATCCCAATAAAAAGGCCCAACCCAAAGGGTTGGCCTCACCTTTCACCATATTAGCCACTACGAAGTCAGAACTAGTCACGACTTGCTCTAAAGAAGTCGGGAACGAGGATTAACTGGCAGATAAGCACTCATTTGAATGAGTAACTGCCCCTAGAATCTCTCTAACCACTTCACGAGCCATATCCTAACTTCCCTAAGATAAAGGGACGGTTAACACCCTAGAAAAGTGGCACTACTCCAACGGTGGTTATTGGCTTATCACTATAAATACACTGACACCCCTCAGGTATCTCTAAGTCCCAATACTCTCTAGACCTGCTAACCCCTTTGCTGACTTAGGCATTGGAGTGTCTTTGCAGGTACCACCCCCCATTCACTCATACTCACAAGTCGGATGGAGGCCCCCAAGGCGCAAACTCTGACAAAGGCTTCCTCCCTCAGATGATTGGGCCAATCAGCGCCATCCAGCCCATTAATCTCCGGTTACCTACCGTAACAAGTCCTATCTTTAGTAAACAAAAAAAAAGTTATTTCCTCGTCTCTTGTATTATATTATAACATTTGGGTCGACAAAAGTACATTATCTTTCAAAGCATTAAATAGAAGAGAAAAAGACGTTCAAATAAGGAAAAATATCAAAGGTTGATTTTGTGGGCAACATGAGAAACGAAAAATTCAAATTTAAACATCTGACAAGGGATACTATTATACTAATGGACAAATGGTGAAGTTTATGGTCATTCTTTTCTATTGGGTTCGTGTGCTTCGGATTCAATATGTTGGTCATAATAATTCCAAATTTGATTATTTGGTGTGGTTTCTTCATATATGGCCACTAGTGCATCTTTTTATTGTTTGATTTAACGGCCGTTAGTGTATGCATAATGCATCTTTTGAAAAATTTAAAGCATTGAGGATTTAATTAAAGACCAACCAAAAGAAAAAGAACTTAAAAGCCAAAAGCTTGATGGTTAATCAGAATTGATGTTGGTTCAAAGACAAAGTAGCTTTCAACAAGAGGTGTTTAAAACTTATACTATAAGACCATAAGGAATAATCCCCCCTTTTTTCCGGTGGTTGTTATTGTCTTATTGATAATCTATTCCACTGTACTCTATGTTTGGGTTTATATTCAATGCCATTATTTTATTCAGCTTGGCAATTTGAGGCGTGTAATTGTCATATTCAATTTCTAGTCATAAGGAACAATATGATTATATGAAGAGAGTAATTTGAAAGCATTGACTTGTAAAGAATTTATACGGTTATTTAATTAAGAGAAAAGGATAAATTGATTCTGATTTTTTAGTTTACACATATTTAAGTCTTTGAAGATCTAACAATGTATTTAAGTTCTTTATCAGGGGGTGGCAAACGGGTCTAAATCCACTGAGTCGGCCTGCGTAACCCGCTAAAAAAGGCGGGTCGGACTGAAAAATTAGGACCGCCAAAAAACAAAAGTCTGCCTAACTCGCACCATTTAAACCGCGAGCTTTGGCGGCACGGGGCGGACTTCTCGCTGGGCTTAGTTTTTTTTGGCAAGGTGGGTATTTTTGCAATTTTTTGGGCAAAACGCAACTTCCCCAACCCAATTTACAAGAGTACGAAGATGAAAATTGAGTGTTTTGAATTATGTTTATATTGTTTTAGAGACAATATTTATAATTATGTTTTGGATTATGTTTATTTTGTTTTGGAGAGAATATTTATAATTACAAATATTTTAATGTTTGTGAATATAAAAAATATAATTTGTTATGCCTTTAAAAATTATAAATTTATTAATATAGTTGTGAAATTATATATATTACTAGTATTTTTAGCCGTAATAATATTACGGGAATATAAATTTTTTAAAACTACGGTCTACTTTGTTCTGACAGTATAGATTATGCATGACACAAAAGATTTATAAAATCAAACTACTTTTACCAAAAAAGGTCGTAGGTTGACAAAAGTTTTAGACTAAGAAGACCAAGATATCTGTAGATAAAATATCAAATAATAAGATTTTTAGTTATTATTTTTATATGAAAAAGTCTAATTTTTTATTCATAATTAATTTTAACATTCGTTATCTAAAATTTAAAATAATTTAACGTACATACTTTTACATTCAATTAGGTGTTAACTGTTAAGTCGGTTGCACAAATAGAAATAATTAATTTTTATACTTACTATTTAAAAATAATATTTTTTCTCTCTGTGTTTATAAAAGTATAATTAAATATTAGCATAAAAAAATTATAATAATAGTTATAAAATTAATTCAAAATTAATTTTTTTAAAACAATTGAATCTTGATTCTAACTTTTAATTATAATATTAGTATTCTCTCCAAATTATATGTAATAAATATTTGAAAGAAGAGAAATGAAAATATAGATTGAAAAGATAAGCGATAAAAATTTAAAATTAAATAAAAAATTAAAAAACTATGTATATAATAACAATAATAATAATATTTTTTATTTAAATAATATTATTTTGTTAATTTTATTTTCTGTAGAAAAGAAAGATAGAAAAAATAGAGAATGAGAGAAAAGAGAGAGAAAGATAAAGATGAAGAATGAGAGTGAGAGTAAGAGTGAGAGTGAGAGTTTGTTAATTTTGGAAGAAAAAATTTTATTTTAATTATAAAAAATATCGTATGACATATTTTGATTTGTCAAATTACTAATATAAAATATAAATTATATATAGAGTAAAAATAGTAGAGAGAAATAGAAAAATGGAGAGAGGTAGATTAGAAAATTTAGGAAGGGAGTTTATTAATTTTGAAAAAAAAATTTTCTCTCAAATTTAATAAGATAGTATCATGTGACACATTTGATTATTAAATTAGATAGTAATATATGATACATAATATATGTATATTTCAATTTCAATTTTAATTTTAATGCAATTAAAGAATGACATGTTGCACATTTTGATTGTCAAATTAGTAATTAGTAATTGATATTGATAATGATATATAAAATAGATAGAGTGGTTGAAGGAATGAGAGAAATAAAGGAAGAGGGAGGATTGGAGAACTCTTTAATTTTAGAGGGAAAGATTTGATTTCAATTGCAATGAGGGAGTGACATGTGACACATTTTGGTTGTAAAATTAGTAAGGAGGAGGGACGAATTCTTTAATTTTGGAGGGAAAGATTTAATTTCAATTACAATAAAAGAGTGATATGTGGCACATTTTAGTTGTAAAATTAGTAAGGAAGAGAAGAGAATTCCTTAATTTCAAAGGAAAAATTTTGATCCCAATTATAATGAGAAAGTGACATGTGGCACATTTTGGTTGTAAAATTAGAGATATATCTAGGACCGCCTCACTAGGCGGGGCGGGGCAGGCTTCCCCGCTTGCCACCCCTATTTTTGACATTTTCAAAATCTGGACATAGCAATCCCTGAATCTAATTTGTCTAATTTTAAAAATTCTCTCACGTCTGCATCCGTATCAACTAGGTCAATACAACTATAGTCACATTTGATTTTTCTGTTGAGTCTGATGGACCCAAATGAACATGAGGGATCGATATGTTCAGATTTTGAAAAGGTCCAGAACTTAAATGCTTTTTCAAATTCTCAAGTACTTAAATGTTTACGATCAAAAGGTCAATGATCTATTTATTCTTTTCTCTTTAATTAAATTTTGTGTTTAAATAATTTTTTAAATAATTATTTTTACTAATATGATAAAATACAATTCGTTATTTATGTAAAATTATCTATATCTCTTGTTTGTTTGTTTTTTTTTTTAAATTCTCTCACAAACACAGTTATACTTATACATATGGTGAAACTAACTTGTAGTTACAACTTACAACAAAACAGCAGTTAGTTATATAATTATATGTTTGATTTATCGTTAAAACAAATGATATAATTGACAATTGAAAACTGTTATGTTCTAGTGATGGTGATTACAAATTTGTAATCTTATAGGAACACTTAATAATTATAGGCTTTAATATGTTTGAACTCCAATAAACCAATTAAGAAATATATTTTTTGAATTTTCTGAAAAAACATTTAACATCTAACATTCACAAATTACAAGGACACTTAAATAGTTAAATATTTTAAAAAAACATTTAACATTTTATTATTATAACAATCTGGACAATTTTTACTTTATACACTGATCTCTGTGATTTCTATTACTCGTCGTAGTCACGGACTTAAATGTCTTTTTGCCTAATTCTCTGATTACATTTTTGACTTATCTTTTATTTTTCCAATCTCATCTTCTTCTTTACATCGGTATCATCTCTTCTCAATCTTATTTATCTCCTTGTTATCCTCCTTTCATAAAAACTTCATCTTATTTATAAATTTTAAAATTGAGTATAATCACTCTCATTGACACAATGCCATGAAGGATGAACTTGCTATTCAAGAGTTGAACAAAGTTTGGATTCTTGTTGATCGCCCTCTTAATGTGAAATCCATTGGTTGTAAGTGAGTATATTGAACTAATTAAGGGTCGCCCCAATAGTTTAATAAAGTGTTATAAGGCTCGTCTCGTGGCAAAAGGATTTACGCAAAGTAAAGGGGTGAATTCTTTTAATTTTGGTAATGACACATGCAGAGTAAGTCTTACGAGTATATATGAGGTGGAGAATTGCGGTTGCATTGGCCTTAGAGTTTTTGACGACTTCGTGTAGATCCAACTTCTTTGAGAAGGTTGGGGGTGCCTACAATAGCACTCATATGGTCAAGTCAATGGAGATCATAAAGGTATTGATTGTAAGCTAGGGTTTCGTGTATATTATACCTGGGGATCGAATTGCTCCCCCTTATGTAGTTCTCCTACTCGAGTGGTTGGACGTCTACACATAAGATGGAGGTGAGGTATTTGAAATTTATAATATCGTTACGTTACCTCAATGTTATCTTTCTATTTCGCTTGAATTACGATATCTTGGGCTATACCAGATCAGTTGTTTGGGTTGTATTCACACCCATAACAATATTAATGAAAAGGTAGCTTATACATAAGCTAGATTCCAATAGTGAATTTTTGCACAGAAATTTATTTGAGGATGTTTACATAACTCTGCTTCTTGGTGTTGTTTGTACTCACTCAAATCAATGTTTACACCAATCCAACCTTGTCTGGTATGATAAGCTCTTTAAGTAGATTCTTCTGATTACAACCTCTATTAAAAATATTGGTGCTAAAATTTCTATCATATTAATATATGTTGATGATATTGTTCTTATTGGTAATTCTGTTTCTGAGATAGCTGCTACCAAATGCATTTAACATCAGCACCTTTGAATAAAGGATTTAGACATTTTTAAGTACTTCTTGAGTATTGAAGTTGTTCATTATGCATGTTAGAAACAAGAGACTGAGAGAGTAATCTGAAAAGTGTATTATTGAGTTGTGTTCTAAGGTACAATATACAAGGGGTATTTATAGGTGCTAAATGAATCAAAGTAATAAAGACATAGAATCCTACAATTAATGTACAGATATGCTATATAAATATAGACGATGCTAATTGATCTAAATTGATTCTAATGATTCTCTAACATCCCCCTCAAACTCAAGTAGGAGCTAAGGATACCAACTTGAGTTTGGATAACAAAATCTGAAAGCGAGTCGGGTGATGAGCTTTCGTGAAGATATCAGTAGTCTGATCCAGTGTCCCAACAGCAATGAGACGAATAGCATCAATAAGGATACGTTTCAAAGTGACAATTAATCTCAATGTGTTTGGTGCGTTCATGAAACATCGGGAGATGGAGAAGGCGGAGGATCAGGAGCCTCGAGGGGTGGACTTGGGGTAGACCCTGTAGTATCATCACTAGGAAAGAGATCAACATTTGGGTTAGTAAAAAATGGTGACGGAGTAGAAGGAATGGACTCAAAAGAGGAAAAAATAGAGAACATGTAATGCTCCCAGAAGACAACATGACGAGATATAGGAATACGGCGAGAGATAGGATCCCAACAACGATAACCCTTATGTTCATAAGCATAACCAAGAAAACAACACATGCGAGCCCGAGGTTCAAGCTTATTATGTTCATGAGGCTGAAGAAGGACAAAACAGACACAACCAAAAATACGGAGAGAACTGTAATCGGGAGAAGTACGATAAAGACGCTCAAAGGGAGTAGTGTTACCAAGAACAGAAGAAGGGATTCTATTGATAGCATGAACAGCAGTGAGGACAGCTTCACCCCAAGCACGCTTAGGACAGGAAGAGGAAATAAGCATCGCACGGACAGAGTCAAGAATATGACGGTGTTTACGCTCAGCTCTGCCATTTTGTTGAGAGGTACCAGGACAAGAAAACTCGGACAAAGTACCCTGTTCAGCGAGAAAATTTAAAAGTTTGGAGTCACGATATTCCATAGCATTATCACGTCTGAAAATTTTAATGACCTTGGAAAACTGAGTTCAAACCATAGTGGCAAAGTTAATATAAATCTGAGGCAACTCACAACGATTAGTCATCAAATAGACCCAAGTAAAACATGAATAATCATCAATAAAGACGACAAAATATTGAGCCCCTCCCATAGAAGCGGTGGGAGCGGGTCCCCAAACATCAGAATGAATAAGATCAAAAGGAGAGCATGCAATAGAGGAATTATTATTAAAGGATAAGGCAGGTTGTTTTGCAGTGCGACAAGAAATGCAATCTAAAGACTCATTTTGAACTTGACCTAAAACACCCATAGATATAAGAGGACGTAATTTTCCTAAGGAGCTATGGGCAAGACAACGGTGCCACAAGTGAAGAGTAGATGGAGAGGAAGCAGTACAGAGATTTGTAGAGGGAACATGAAGGTTCTCGAGCTCAAATAAGCGTCCGACCTTACATCCAGTCCCGATGATCTTTCCCGTCCGACGATCCTGCACACAACAACCAGAATTTGAAAAAATGACATCAAAACCAAGTTTAACAAGCTGACCGACAGAGATAAGATTAAAATTCAATTTTGGAATAAAATAAGCATCAGAAAGATGAATATTGGACTGTGAAATAACCCCGTGATGTGTTGCATGCAAGAGGGAACCATTAGTAGTATTAACAGAAGGTGCATTTGTAGTGGGAGACAACGACAAAAAAAGATGACGCAAAGGAGACATATGATTGAAACAACCAGAATCAAAATACCATTTAGAATTACCTGGAGGGGTGGAAAGAGTAGCGAGGGTATTACCAGGAAAGGAGAGAAGTTGCCTAAGAAGGGTTTTAATATCTGATGGAGAGACAGAAGGTGCGTTGAGAGATGTGGAAGAGGTGGACTCAGTAGTAGCAGCAGCAGTAGAGGCAGGCACATGCGGAGAGTTGTTGGGACGAGGTTGATACTTGTTCTAATCTAAGCGTGATGGTCGAGTAGGACAGGTAGCAATCAAGTGACCCGAGAGCTTACAATAATGGCAGAACAGTTTCGGGCAGTTGGAGCCAAGGTGGCCTTTTTGTTTGCACTTACGACATTCAATAGAAGGACAGTCGGAGAAGGAATGCCCAGGCCGATTACAGTTGCGACAGATTTTGCCCTTTCTGTCGGTGGCAGCAAAGACAGTTTCACTTTTAGAACGAAGCAATCCCAAGCGCGTTTCTTCAGACTTAAGACGAGGAAGAGCATCTTCAAGACTAGGCAAGGGATTCTGATGAGAAGAGAAGCCTTGACCGGCTCATAGCATCAGTAAGTGCCATCATAAATTGGATGAGACGTGTCCGGTTCCGATAATCCTCATATGCCTTAGTATCAGTGGGATCTTTAAGAACAGGCTCACAAGAGGTCAACTGATCCCAAATAATCTCCATCTGAGCAAAAAAATCAAAAACTGCTTGGTCACGTTCTTGCTTAAGGCTATGAAGTTCCTTAAGCAGTTGGTACTGATGAGAGAGATCAGAGATAGTGTAACGTTTTGCCAAATGATCCCATACCTCTTTAGCAGTTTCAAAACGCCCAAACTGTAAATGAATGCCAGGAGTAGAAGTGTTGCGGAACCAAGTGATAATCTGATGATTTTTACTATCCCAATCTTCCAATTTCTCTGCATAGTCGTTCTCCTTCTCAGCATCCTCCTTAGATTTGGAGGCACCATCTTTGGATACAATTGGCTTAACAGGACAAGCAATATTACCAGTCATATATCGCCATAATTTTTGCCCTTTAAGAAATCCTCGCATAGCTTCAACCCAATGTGCATAGTTGGAGCCATTAAGAATAACAAGGATAGGCTGAAAGACATTCGGTTTGTCCATAGTAATAGAAGAAATAGCAAAAGAAAGAAGAAAATTGCAAATTCGTGGCAGAAAACGAGAAAACAGGGCGCGGAATTGGAAAGAGCTCACCAAAAAACCTTAGGGAGGGTCGGTGCACATGACCCGGCCCAGCCCAAAGGCCCGGCCCGGATCCGAACACTTTAGGGGCTAATTTGGTGTGATTTCATCGGGTTTAGGGCCGGGTAAGGGTCTCAAAAATAGACTCGGTCATTATTTCGGGTCGGGTCCGGGCCATAGCTCAGGTCACCCGAAGTCAGCCCGGTGTCCCGGTCATCATACACAATTAATATTTTGTGTTATTAGTGATGGATCATGACTATTCTTATGTGGAATTTAAGTATTGTAAACTTTAATATTTTGTGTTATTAGTCATTATAAGACTATAAGTTAATGTTTTATGTTTAGAATGCATAAGACTTTAGACTAATGCATAATATTGTGTTATTTGTATTGGTTTAAATATTTGGTATTATTAGACAATATTAGTATTGATTGTGGTTATGCTTTAGTATTGATTGTGGTTATGCTTTAATTTTGAAGAAGGGTTGGTTCTTGTTATATTTTTCTAAGTGAATTTACCATGTTAATAATGGTTGGAGTCTTGGAAATTTGGATATTTTTACATGCTAGCTTACAAGAAGGTATTAACGTAATGTAATGTTAACGGCCCGGTTTTCACCTGGTATAATTGTGGCCCGAAAGTGTATTGGTTTCATCGGGTCTAGGGCCGGGTTCGGGTCTAATAAATAGATCCGGTGTATATTTTGGGGGCTGAGTCTGGGTCACATCAAACCCGGCTTCACCCGGCCCATGTGCACCCCTACCGCTTGTCAGCCACGACAGCGCCACGTCAGCAGGACGTCAGTGCCACGACAGGACAACGGTGACACGTGGCAGCTCGTGAGAGGACGAAGAAGACAGGCTGGCGTTGAAGTGGCGGTCGGGTCAACGCGCGGGCCGGGTCGAGTCAAGAGCGAGTGCGCGGGTCGCAGGGAAAGCTGGTGGCGTGACACGTGGAGGCTCTAGGATCGTTGGATCAGCAGCAAGATCCAACAGCTACTGAAGCATCTTGGAGGAGGAACAATGGAGGTGGACAGCGAACTTCCAGCGGCACGTGGCGGCGCATCCGGGGCTTCTGGCGGCGATCTCGGCGGTGTTGGAAAGCTGACGAAGAGAGGATCACAATGATGCCGGAGGTGACGAACCAAATCGTCGAAAGCAGATTGAAAAATGCGAGCAAAGAGGCACGGGTGGAATCTGGAAGGAAGATCAACCTGGTCGTGACAGCGTCTTTCGGCGGCGCGTGGAGGCGCGCCCGGCGGCGGATGACAGAGGTTCTGGTTGCGTTGGAATCACGGCGACAAGAAGAACAAGATGGTTACGGGGGTGACGAACCAAAGCGTCGAAAAGAAAACGAAAAAGGAGGCCAAAGAACACTACTGGAAAGGAAAAAACAATGGGGCTTTCATTGAAAAAAAAAAAGACCTAAGCTCTTGATACCATGTTAGAAATAAAAGACTGAGAGAGTATCTAAAAAGTGTATTATTGAGTTGTGTTCTGAGGTACAATATACAAGGGGTATTTATAGGTGCTAAATGAATCAAAGTAATAAAGACATAGAATCCTACAATTAATGTACAGATATGCTATATAAATATAAACGATGCTAATTTATCTAAATTGATTCTAATGATTCTCTTACAATGCACAGGACATTTTTTTTATCTTAGAGAAAGTACTGCCTTGATCTTCTACAGGACTTTGGTTTCTTGGGTGCAAAACCTGCAACAGTTAACATGTATAGTGCTACTTGCTTACGTCAAATAATGGTCCTCTTCTCCCCGACTTTTCTATTTATCGTTGCATAGTTGGCTGCCTCATCTATGTCACCACTACTTGGCTCGATATTACATATGCCACACAACAACTTAATCAGATCATGACTTCGTTTACCGAAGCCCATTTTCATGTTGCTATTCAACTCTTAAGATAATTAAAGAACGGTCTAGGGAAAGACCTTTTCTTTCCAAGAGACTCAACTATTTAGATATGTAATTTCAGTGACTCCGATTAGGCGGATTGTCCATATATGTGTTGCTCACTAAGTGTGTGTTTGAATTATAGTTTGCAAACGGGAGTTTGCATAGAATTGATTTTGCAAACTTGATTTTGATGAAAAGTAATTTGTGTTAACGTGATTTATGTTTGGCAATCTTTATATCAAAATGGATTATAGTAAAATAAATGTTGTTTGGATTATACTTCTCAAAATTACTTTTAGATGAAAAATTACTAAAAGAGACATCAATTAAAATACTTTTTTATATTATTCTATTATTTTACTTTAGATATTTGAATAAATCTTATTAATTCATTTTATAATAAAGTTAATATTTACTTACTAAATTAAAGTAACATATAAAAATTAACAAAATATATTTTAATACATAAAAACACCAATAAATATTAAATTAAAAGATAAAACACTAATGAAATACATAAAAAATAATATCTTATACAAAATTAGTACATAAGAATACTATTATTTCTACTGCATGTGATTAATAATTTGATCCCTAATCGAATCTCGAACACGGTCCATTTCTGCAGAAGAGCTAATGGTTAGAGTTTGATCTGAGCTTTCACCAACATAACTATTATCTTCTCCATCAAGAAGTTTGCATGTTCATATTAATTAAACTCAGTATCTGTTTCAGAATGTCTTCTAATAAAATTATGAATAGCCATTGTTGCATACACTATCTGCACTTGAGTTTCAATTTTGAACTTGGGCATGTGTCGCAAAATAGCAAATCTATTTTTCCACACTCCAAAAGTCCTTTCTATTGTGCATCTTAAGCTTGAGTGATAATAATTAAATACTTCATTATGATTTGTAAATCCAGAAGAACGCCTAAAATCTGCAAGATGATAGCGCTCACATTTATATGGATCAATATATCATTTCGGTGTTGGATAATCGGCATCTGCCAATTAATATTTACCTAATGAGAAAAAAAATTAGCTAAATGATAACCAAGTAAATATAGCTTATTTGTAAGAAAATGATAAAAATTAACCTGGAGGAGGATGCAGAAAATTCATGGTAGGAGTTGTAATAGCATTATCAAATATACGAGCATCATGCGCAGTGCCTTCCCATCCAGGTAAAGCAAAAATAAAGCACATGTCCCAATCACATACAGCCATTATATTTTGTGTTGGATATCCTTTTCTTCTAATAAATTTCGGTTGATCACTTGGGCTAACCACACATGGGATATGAGTACCATCAATTGCTCCTATAGCATTTTTAAAAAATGACCAATATCGTTGGTCATTTTTCATTTTGCTATGAACATTCTGAAACTTAGGATCCTATGGCTTAATATATTTAATAGATAATCTTAAGCAAGCAACCAATACCTCATGAAAATGTCTACTTACTGTCTCTCTAGAATGTTAAAACCTTTCTTATATCATCCTATTACCCACTCCATGACCAACCGTATTTAAGAACATTGCAACTATTTTCTGAACTCTCATTTGTCTTGTACATTTTAATCCTTGTTCAACTAATTCATCACAAAATTGAAAAAAAAACATGTTTTTCCATCCTAAACATTTCATAACAACGAATGCCATGGCCACATAAAATTTCTTGCACCCATAAATAACTTGTTTGTTCACTAGTTTTGCATGATTTTTTACACAGATAATTGACTGCATATTGACCAATTAATGCAGAAATATTTTCAATTTCACCTGTTTCTTCTTTTATAATGGAAAGTAATTTTGATTCTTCATATTGTTCCTTTTCATACTCTTTAAACAAATACTCCATGTTCATTCTAAATTAATTAACAAAAATTAAGTCCTACATAAAAATATAAAGAAATTCTTATCAATACCAAGCTAAAAAACAAATTATATATAATAAGAACAATAATTAAGTACCACAAATATTATATTATTAAATGATAAATAAGCAACACACAATTTTTTTTATTGTCTTATTCTAGCATAACAAAAAATTCATGGACAAATTAAAATGGAGTACAATAATAACTTAATTAGTTTTGCATGAAAATCACAAAAAAAAATTAATTTTGCATGAATGGTAGTCGATTATATGCTACATCTTTGAGCCAATCCAACAATCTTTGCTCATATCCTTTTAAGGATATAAACATTTCTCTAACGGGTTTAAACATCATTAGTTGATAACAACGACTATGAAAATCGGGATCACTAGTGATCATTTCCATCTTTTGAATCTCAGCCATTACTTTCCCAATAGATGCACCAGGTACTAGAAATGTGGACACAATAGTTGAGCGTGATTCAAATACAGAGGCAATTCTACTTATTGCATCTGCAATTTGCTTTGAGTCAAGGACTTTAAAATTTTTTTTTGTTGTTTCACAAACCACATCTCTCTTTCTTTTTTTCGTACTCTTTTGACTATTTTTTTCTTGAGAAGAGCTAAGATTTATGTGTTGAAATTTAGAACTAACTCCCACACTAGCACTTATACCTTCATCACTATCTCCAGAACCTTCTTCTATATCAACATGACCTTCCTCAAAGTATGGTCGATATCCATCACCATCTTCTTCTATGCCACTAGGTAACGGTAAAAACTCAGGTGCAGTCGACTTCACGTGAAGTTGATAGCTGATAGCTGTTAGATGATTTAACCGATTTGACTAAATTTTCATCTAACAGTTCTCAGCTATCAACTTCACATGAAGTCAACTGCACTTGAGTTTCCACCCTAGGTAACATCCCAGATGAGGGAGCCATAACATCTTTAAATAATATAGTTAACTCATCTTTAAAAGGAAGTCCTTTATTTTTGAATTTTCCATATAAAGGATTTTCCTGCATGTGTACAAGTAATCAACACAAGACTTATTACCAATTGTTTTCTCTCCCACCATTCATTTGGTGTATCAAAGGTATGTTTAGTATAATCCCATCCTAAACCCGTTTTTTTGCCAAAAAAAACTTGTACCATACTGACCATTCCTTCTTAAGATTGTCTCACTTATTTTTTAATTGAATCTTATCACATTGTTTTTCAATTTTTTCATTAAATTGAGACAAAGCATCCTTCCAATCTTTTTTTGTAAGAGTGGTTCCATTACGTTGCTGTTTAGCAACTTGATCTAAACATGCTTGGATAAATTGTTTAATAGTCTCCATATCTCATGCTCCTTTTGTCTTTGAGATTCATTGTTAACTCATTATTCTATTAAAAAAATAAATTATATATATATATATATATATATATATATATATATATATATGTTACCTTTTTTTAAATTTCAAGTAATAACGTGAGAATGTTAATTTGATATTATTTTTATACCGTACTCTCAATAATTTTATTCTTATAAGACTTTTTTGGCATCCAACATTCATAATTTTATTAATACTTATGAATAATTTTTTATTTAGTTTGTCTTTTTTAATGGGATCAATTAATCTATATTATAAAAAAAGTTATAATAAAATATAATATATGAGAATTATAATTATAAATTTTACATAGTCGAATAAAAAATAAAAAATTTCAGTCGAAACAAAAATAAAGTATAATAAAATATAAAACAAAAACTCACGTAAATAAAAAATGATAAAAATTTTATAAAACCAACAATATATATCATATGAATAAAAGAAATATAATAAAAGATAAAAAAATTCATATGAATTATATCAAATAAGAAAAATAAAATAAACTTCATATAATATATAAACACAATGGGTATCTTTCTGCAATATGAGAGGGTGAGAGAGAGTGAGAGCGGGGTGGGAAAACACCGGGAAGGGTAGGTCTAGGATTTCTTCAAGCCTAGCGAAGGATCCCAGGGTTTGAAATTGAGAAGAGTATGTTCGTCTGAAACGGGATTCGTCCAGCATCTTTGTGGACAGCTTACCAGTTGATATCTCGGAACGGAAGTTATTTGGACTAATTTCTTGGACGAGAAGGATCAACGACATATATCTTTCAAGGAAGTTGAGAAATGGGATGATCTACCTGTTCGCATTCATACGGTATACTACAAAGGGAGGAGCGCTGAAGGCAATTGCAGAGATGAATCGCATGCGGTTAAGGAGAAAGGAGATTTTTGTAGGGGAGGCTAAGTACAGGAGGGATGATTCAAAGGGACGGAGAGTGGAATTCCTCCATCTCAGAACATGGTTCATGGGGAAGGGCTGGGATCTGTGGAAATTTCAACACATGCTCTTGGGGAGGGTCATACGGAAGTGGGGGCAAAGGGGCTGGTGGTCTTCGTAGAAAAGACTAATTTGGAATGGCTGCAGAGGAGTGTGATTGGGAGCGCCACGAGATTAATTGACTTCAGGGTATTGAACGACTCCGCTCGGAAGGTATGGCCTCACGTTGTTAAAATCTGTAATTTGGAGAGGTACAAGGCCTTGTTGGTATTTGATAGTATAGAGAGTGTGGAGGAGGCGCTGGAGGGTTACGGGGATGGACTCCGACAGTTCTTTCATAGTGTGTGCCGTTGGAATGAGTAGGAACGGTATGACAAGAGAAGAGTGTGGATTGAGTGTTATGGATTTCCGTTACATGTTTGGTCGGAGGATACATTCCGTGCGATTGGTCGGCAGTGAGGTGAGGTGGTGGGTTGTGATAATGGAACAGCCTCAGGTACGTTGTTTTGGGCTGGTCGCATGCTGATCGATACCTGGAGGCTTGAAACTATCTCTGAAAGGCTCCGCTTATCTATAGGTTTGTTTGGTTTCGAGGTATTTATTAAGGAAATGGGCAGTGATGCATTTGGCTCTTCGGATGGGGTGGCAACCGATGTGATGAAAGGGCTTGATGGGAACATTGACAGTATCGTCGGTTGTCCTTGAAGTTCCATGCAACTGGGGGGGTGGGACATGCTGAGGAAGTGGCCCTGCTGAATAGGGTGGAAGAGGTTCCAGAGGGTAGAGTCGTAATTAATCCCGATATTTTTAATGAATGGAGTAACAGTTTTTTGAATTAAAAAATAGTAACGGCAAGGGATACTGATTTCGCTCCCAGGGAGGGATGGGATGATCTTGCAGAAGCTACGTCAGAATGGACTCAATCCTGGGATTATGATAGAGATCGGGTGGTTGCTGTGGGAGAGATCACAAGTAACGTTCGGTTGGACTATGATAGCTCCATGGCCCAAGTTGTATTTTCTAAGACACATGAAGAGAGGTTGGGCCCAAACACCCGAGGCCCACGTACTGTGCCTCCATCTGGATTGGTGAAGGGTCTCCTTCTTGGACCTGGTATGGATCGGGTTGGAGGTAACGCAGAGGGGGGATATCTGTCGGGTAGGCCTAGGGATCGTGCTGCTCATGCACTGTGCGGCGTCGGTGGAGTAGGGGACCATGGCGGCGCGAACTTGCTCATTGCGGAGAGAAGATGGGTGGCTGGTGGAGTCTTTGACTTGGAGAACGCGACGCAACCATTTGTCGCGGGTGGTTACCCCTCGACGCCCCCTACGGCATTGGGTAGTGATGGAGCGATGGCGGCTACTGGCGACGGAAGCCCGGCTCGATCGGCGAACCATGCTGGGGGCAGTGGTGCGAGCCTGGGGGCGCATGGGTTATCACCTTGTGCATCGGGTAGGACGCATGCGAGGATGGTGAAGGGACGAGATCTAACGGGGACAGAGGAGCGGGAAACCGGGTCTGGGGGGTTTGTTACGGGGATGACACTGTCGGAGGATGGTGGGTTGGCAGCGCACATCTCTGGTGGGGGTCCAGGTTCTACAGAGGCTTGTGATGGAAGCGTTTAGGACAGCTAGAAAGGAATGTCATGCTATCAGTTAGAAGGGGATGGATTACGATCGGGAGCCCTATATGTGAAGCTGACGCGGAGGGGGGGGTGGGTCAGGAGAGCAGTGCAACGATCCGGATTGTGAGGGTTTTGTAGAAGGCAGGGCCATAAATGGCTCTCAGGGGATTGTAGATATCGCAGCAGAGCTAGGGACCGGTGGTACGAGGGGAGCTTCAGAGGGTTTGCAAGCTGCCCCTTCTGATGTAGGAAGTGAAGCTGAGACAGAAATGTCTGAAACCAGATGGGCAGCTGAAATGCAAGAAAACCGGGAAGCATGGAAGCTCGCAGTGAAATCTGGAGCTATACAGTATAACGAGGAGGATGACATTATAGCGATACTACAGGCACAGAATGAGGCAATTGCGCAGAAGAAAAAAAAGGCTAAGCAGAAGGAGAAAGCACGGCGAAGTCGCTCAAAAAATCAGAAAAAGGTGTGTATAAGTGCTTTACAATGATCTTTAGTTCCCGGAATATTAGGGGGTTGGCGGGAGTTGGTAAAATGAGTATGGTAAGAAGTTTCGGAGAAAGTTTAAAGTGCATATGCTAGGCTTGATAGAGACAAAGAAAGAGGTCGTGACTAATCTTGATATAGTACAACTGTGGGGTAATGGTGCAGTTAAATGGGAGTTTGTTGGATTGGTTGGTGCTGTAGGTGGTCTGTTATTAATGTGGGATGAAACAGTGATTCGGATGAACAACTGCTATAAAGGAGCTCGTTGGTTGTGCGTGGAGGGTGTCCTACTAAAAACTAATTTTTCCTGTGCTTTCTGCCTAGTTTATGGGCCGCATAATCGAGCGGAAAAGCTTGTTATGTGGGAAGAGCTGAGCTTCTTATCTGGGTTATGTCAAGTCCCATTCTGTTACATGGGAATTTTAACGAGATAACGCATGTGGAAGAGAGGAAGGGAGCTACCTCTTTGACGGTGACTGCAGTAGCGTTTAAATCATGGATCCAGGATATGGAGTTAGTAGACTTAGTAATCACTGATTGTTTGTTCACCTGGTTCAGAGGGTAATCATGTAGCTGCATTGATAGGGGTCTGGTTAGTTTGGAGTGGTTAGAAGAGTTTCCTGACACAAGGCTGCAAGGGGGACCTAGAGGGTTATCAGACCATTGTCCAATGATTATGGAGGTCACATGGATTAGAGGGGGGGGGGGCGAGACCTTTTCGGATTTCTTGAAGATGGTGATGGATGAGTGGAGGAGCTTGGGGGAGGAATAGTTCATGGACAAGTTAAAGGCTCTGACGACTCCGCTGAGCAGATGGAATAGAAAGAACTTTGGGGACATGGACCGAGATTACACAGTTTGAGAATGAAATAAAGAAAGTAGATGACATGGTAAGTACTGGAGCGGCTGATGGGACTGTTGAAGCGAGGAGGAGGGCATTGGTAAGCTTCTGTAGGAAATGGTATATCAGGAAGGAGCTACATTAGAAGCAGATGTCCAGATCTCGGCATGCAAAGGAGATGGATATAAACACCCGCTACTTTCACAATTTAGCCTCGGCGCGACAAAGGTCTAATCGGATTGATGCCTGAATGGTTAATGGGAGGTTGGTAAGGAACCAAGCAAGGATCAAGATTGCTATCCGGGACTTCTATAAGGGGCTGTACTACCAGGAGACTTTGCCAGTTATTGGCTTCAAGGATGGGCTTGTAAAGCAGATCAATAAGAAAGAGGCAACAGAGCTAGAGTTGATGCCAACTACTGAAGAAATAAAGGAGGCTGTTTGGGATTGGGAGCCAACAAAGGCACCAGGCAGTGATGGGTATAACATGAATTTCATAAAGAAGTGCTCGGAAGAATTAGAAAAGGAGTTCACTAGTGCGGTGTTAGGATTTTTCCAGTCAGCTAAACTACCAAGCGATTCGAATGTCACTTGGGTGGCGCTGGTGCCGAAGTTTACTGGAGCCAGAGAAATGAAGGATCTCCGGCCGATTAGTATGGTGGGTTGTGTCTGTAAGGTCATTTCTAAGGTGTTAGTTCCGAGGATGCAAAAGGTAATGCCGGGTTTGGTAGGAAAGACTCAGAGCGTTTTCATAAAGGGCAGGAAAATACATGATGGGGCTTTGATCGCCTGTGAAACGGTGCACTGGCTGAAATCACGGAAAAAGAGCTTCGCGATAATAAAGCTGGATTTCCAAAAGGCTTATGATAGAGTCAAATGGGGCTTTGTGGATATTTTATTGCAAAAGATGGGATTTGGCCAGAGATGGAGAGGGTGGATTAAGGAGTGTGTCTGCTCTGCATCTATGTTGGTGCTTGTCAACGGATCACCTTCGAAGCCTTTCAAAATGGAAAGGGGTCTGCGGCAAGGAGACCCACTGTCTCCATTTCTGTTTGTTTTAGTTGTGGATGTTCTTCATAGGATAATTGGAGAGGCGGTCCGGAACGGCCGTATATCTCCGCTACTGCTTGGTAGGGATAACATTGAGTTGTCTCACTTGCAGTTTGCATATGATACTATTCTTTTTTGCCCGCCTGAAGAGGAGACCATCAGGAATTATTAGCGACTACTCCGATGCTTTGAACTGATGTCTATATTGAGCATTAATTTTCAGAAGTCCAATTTTATTCCGGTCAATTGTAATAGGATGTGGGTTCGGAGGATGTTTCTGTTATTGGGTTGTAAGGAGGCATCATTACTAGTCAGATATCTGGGCATTTCCCTGGGAGCGAATCCGAGGCTGGTTAAGACATGGAAATCGGTGATTGACAAGGTGGAAGAAAAGCTGAGTTTGTGGAAAGCAAATACTCTTAACAAAGCGAGCAAGCTGGTCCTCATTAAGTCGGTTCTTAGTAGCTTGCCTATTTACTACCTCATCTTATATAAGATACCAAACACAGTGGCAGAGAAGTTGATTTCCCTTCAAAGACGGTTCTTGTGGAGTATTGAGGATGGGAGACACGGGTTACCGCTTGCGAAGTGGAAAGTAGTCATGGCTCCAAAGAAGGCAGGTGGGTTGGGAGTTGGTGGTGTAGTGATTCGAAATACAACATTGCTATTTAAGTGGTGGTGGAGGTTCTCAAAACAAGACTGTCCCTTATGGAAGAAAGTGGTCTGCTCTTGTAACAACCTGAATCCTGTTATGATGCTGCGAGGCCAGCCTATTCCCACAAGAGGGGGTCCTTGGCAGGATATCTGCCAGCTACAAATTAGCGAGCCACAGATGAGAGAAAAGATGATCAGCGGGTTGTCTATGAAACTCGGGAATGGCAGAACAATCCGGTTCTGGGAGGATAGCTGGCTGCCGACTAGGGTGTTGAAAGATATGTTTCCTAGGCTCTTCTCGGTTTCAAACATTTACAAATCTGTTATAGGAAATTGTGGGTTTTGGGATGGGTTAGAATGGATTCCGAGTTTCCAGTGGAGGAGGGAGTTGTTCCAATGGGAGCTGGATTTAGTGAACCAGCTTCATGAGATATTACAGTCAGTCACGCTCACAACTGAGAGAGAGGATATAGTGGTGTGAAAATTTGATAAAATAGGTGTTTATTCAACAAAGTCCTTTGTGCAGGTGTTGCAGGCGGAAGTCTTACCGGAGGAAATCACAGGCTATAGCTTCGCTAGTGCTGTCTGGAAAGGGTACATCCCTCCTAGGATTGAGCTTTTTTCTTGGTTTGTGTTGGTCGGAAGGGTGAATACAAATGATCGACTATGTAGATTACGGGTTATTGACCAGCATGACAATAGGTGTGTCCTATGTTGTAAGGCTGTGGAAACTGCGTTTCATTTGTTTCTTGGTTGCGAGATCACATGGCAGGTGTGGTGTGCTTGGCTGTTGGCCTTTGGACAGAGGTGGAGCTTTCCAGGTACACTCAAAGAACACTTTGAAAGCTGGACGAACTTGTCAGTAAGGAAGGTTGACAGAAAGAGGTGGTTCATTGGGTTCTTTGCTGTTATCTGGACAATCTGGCTAGAAAGGAATGGCAGGCTCTTCCGAAATCATACCTCAAGGGTGGTGGACATTATAAACAGGTCGGTTACGTACTCTGAGGAATGGAGTGGTGGTGAGCCCTTTGGTTGTTGATGGCCATGCCGAAGATGACTAGGGATTGTATGTTATCTTGAATATTGTTAATGTTTGTAGCTCTTTTCATTGCTCCACTCTGTTGTGTTGAGCTCCCTTTGATTAAAAAAAAAACCTATAAACACAGTGCATAAAAGAAAAAAAAATATAATTCATATGAACAAGAAATAATAAGAATACCATAAAAAATTAATAACATACCTGAGAGATTAGAACACTGAAAAAAAACAATATAAAAAAATCAATGATAAAAATAAGTAAAAAATAAAAAAGAACAAAGTCAAATAAAAATTAAAATGACACTTTACATATTAAACATAAAGAACAGTAAATAATAAAAAAAATTCATATGAACTAAAAAACAATAAGAAATAAAAATATAAAAGAGAGTACTATACATTTTATAATATTACACAAAAAGAAAATATTTTATAATTTATTTTAGTGCCATTAGTACTCTTTAATTTAGTATCATTTTGGACTATACATTTTTATTATTTATGACTCTTTTGTTACTTATAATTAGTATATAATAAAAACAAAAATAAAGTACAATAAGAAGTACAATAAAAATAAAAAACAAAAACAAAAAAATTCATACAAATACAGTATATAATAATTACAATCAACAACATATATCATATGAACAAAAAAATTATAATAAAAAGTAAATAAAATTCATATGAATAAAATCAAATAAAAAAAATTTATACACAACATAAATATAGTACAATAAAGAATAGAAAAAAATAATTTATATAAACAAAAAAATATCATAAAAATTAATAAAAATAAAAATTTATATCAACAATAGTTGTCATATAAATAAAAAAATACAATAAAAATATAACAATAGAAAATTAAAAAAATAACATCAGAACACTAAAAAATAATATGAAAAATATTTATCATATAAATATAAAATACAATAAAAAACATAAAAATCAAAATATGAAAGAAAGAACTAAAAATAATAAAAAAATTAAAATCTTTACCTTGGCAATGATGAAAACAAATCTGAAAAAAAAAATCTGTAACGAAAAACATACAGAGAACTACGGTGAAATTATGTGGTTATGTGCATCCTTTTCATAGAAGAAATGAAGGGTACAGTTGGTAGATATGGAATAAATTTCTTACCTAATTCCTCCAACGGTAATTATCCTTCCCAACGTGAACGCAAAAGTTAGAATTTTTAACTTCACGTGAACGTACGTTCGGAGGTGAAAGCACTTATGGGTTAGGGGTTCCAAAAAGTTGTCAAACGTAACAATGGGATGTTCAAGACGCTCAAACGGGCTTTTCTATTGCCTAACGTGAACCCCAAACACCCTCTTACTAGTTATTGTTTCCTCTTGAAAAAGACTCTAGTTTCCTGGAAACTAAGAAACAAACAACTATTATTCGATCATCTACTAAAATAGAATATCGTGTTCCTGCTAATACGACATGTGAACTTCAATGGATGTTGAATATGTTGATTTTTCTTCAAATTTCATCTAATCGCCTTGCAATTTTATATTTGATGATCAAAGCGCCTTACACAATATGGAAAATCATGTTTTTCATGAGCACACCAAAGGTCGATTGTCATGTAGAAAATTCACCATGTTATTGTGCTTTTTTGGGCGCCATTAAGTTGATAGAAAAGATCTTTTTTTCAATGAAAAAAATATTTTTTTTTATTTTTTAACGTGTTTGGTAAATTTCTAGTAGTAAAAGTAAAAACACTTGAAAGATAAAAAATATCTTTATTGAGAAGCTACAATTTACATCATTTTTTAAAAGATCTTTTTTCTTTAAAAAAAGATGTTATTTACGTAATAAATAAACAAAAAGTATTTTTATATATTTATACCAAACATAATTGATAAATAAAAAAAATTTGCAAGAGTTATTCAAACATAAAATTACTTTTCTACAAGATCTTTTGAAAAAAGATAACTTGTGTTCGGCAAGCCGAGTACCAAACGGGTCGAGTAAACGAAATGGGTAAGAGAGATGAGGGGAGTCTGGACCTGGTTGTTGGCGTACGGGCGGATCTCCCAGGTTGTGGTATAGGAGAGTGGAAGACTGGGATCCCGCGACCTCCCGAGCAGTAGTGGTGTAAAGGGGGGAGCCACCTGCAAAAAGGACTCCGATACTCAAGTTAGAAATCCATACAGATGGCAGTAAAAGTGAGGAGATAGTAACGTACCTCGGAGAGGGTTAAGGCCCTTCCCTTATATACCCTGTATCTAGGGTGGGTCCCACAAGGGCAAACCCACCTTTCAGGAAGTTTCCTTTTCCCCCAGCTGTCAGATGCTGTGCTGGAGGGGTGGAAGTGTCGGGTCAGTTTCCCGGTTCGGGTTTGACGACCTTGTTTGGCCGGCCACCCGGGTCGGGGCATTATGCCAACTGGGCCGGTCCGGAACAGTGCCCCCAACGTATCAGCTATGGCCGTGAGCGCCGTTGTTGGCGCGTTCTAATCAGTTGTCTCGTAGTCAGGTCGACCACTCGTGATTAGAGCGTGCCCCCTACGTGCGAGCCAGCTTCGCCGTTTTAGGGAAGCGCTGTTTGTCGCCTCGTTCTTTGCGCCTGCAATTAAGTGCATTTATGGCTGATTTGAAGGTAGGGAGAAAAGTCCATTTTACCCCTGACCTTCGTGCTTCTCTGTGGCAGTTAATCTTTGCTTTGGTTTCCTTTTTCTTCCCTTGCGCTTCCATTCCTTATTTCCTTATTTCCTTACAAACTTCTCATTTTTCCTTCTACATTCTCTGAAGCTCTCCGTTTGAAATCGATTCAGCAGGGTATCTTCAAAATTTTGCAACCCCTTTCGATCATCATCATTTTCCTGGTAAGTGGTTCCTTCCTTTCATGTTTCTTAGCTTTACTGCATGTTTATACTGCCTGCGTGCCTTTCACTGTTCATGCCTATTTGGATTAGGTGTTGGATTTGCATGTTTAACAACACTAGATAGATATTAGGGAGGTTGCCATTTAGGTTCCTGATTTGTGATCTTCACTTCGTTGTAAATTTAGCCTTGGCTTCACTGTAGATAGGTTCACTGTAGCGTTTAGTATTAGCTCTAGTTTTTCTGACTTCCCGACCTTGTAGCCTGACTTTGTGGTACCCCCACTATAGGTATGGTGCAACTTTCTCTCCCGGGGTCCCGTGTTGACAGATACGCCCGGGTCACCTCAGATATCAAGAATACACCTTCACAAATGACCTTAGAGGAGCTCATGGAGTTTCGTGTCCGCAACCAACTTTGTGGGGGAGGTGACGAGGAGGGGCGCTATGAGGTGTTTGTTCCCGCCGCCCATGAGCGCATATGTCAACTTAATCTTAACACTCCCCGGGTTGTTGACTGGATCTGGATGTATAAGGCTATGTTTATTGTCTTGGGGGTTCACATTCCCTTCTCCCCCTTTCAAATGGCTCTCCTCAATCGGTGCGACGTGGCCCCGTCGCAACTGCACCCAAACAGTTGGGCCGCGATCCGGTGTTTTGAAATGGTTTGTGAGTACTTAGACTTGCTTGCCTCTGTGGAGGTTTTTCTTTGGTTATTCGTCTTGACAAATTCTTTTAAGGAGGGGAGGCATAAGACGGGGTTCATGTCCTTTCGGTCTGCTCAGGACAGGCAAATTTTTGGGGGTATTCGAGGATTCATTTCATGGTTTCAAGGACAAGTATTTTAAGGTCCGACCTGCCGAGGGAGTACATCCTTTCTGGTTAACCTTGGAGGGTGAGCGGTGGATCCCGACCTACTGGAGCTTCGGGGCCGGGTCCAACGCTTTTACTAAAGTAACTTACAAGGGCTTGACTCAGCGGGTCAAGAACATCGCTGATGTGTTGCTGGCCATTTTTAATAAAAATAATATCAACCTTCATCTTCTAATGGGTGCTCAGGAGATGGGTAGGGATTATATAGGTGAGTGGTTGGATGGTTGTGTTGTCCTTTCTCCCCTATCCCCCCCCTTTTTTATATATGTGCCTGTCTAACGACTTGTTATGTGCTGCAGTGAGTATGGCTGCCGAACATACTAGACTTGAAGATTTGATGTCTCAGTTCCTTCCTGGTCATAGTGAGGACAGTTCTGCCACCCCATCTGCCCAGCAACCATCTTCTCCCACTGTCGAGGCGCAGTCAGCTCCCCCCACCAATGAAATCTGTTGGCCCAACCATTACAACTGGTCCAAGCAGCAGTGGAGTGGTGCCTCCTGAGGTCAAGTCGGCTAACGAGGGTCCCAATGTCGCGATAGTTGACAACCCTCGTAAGCGGAAGCCGACCTCTAGTCTTGAGGGGTCCCTCACCATGATGGAGAAGAATTTTGACGTTGGGAGTTTCATTGATTCACAGCTCATGCCTGGCACTGATGAATTCTTTCATGATGGGGACTTGGGCGCTTAGGCCAGGTGGATCTACCGATGCATGTTAAGGGCTGCAACTATTGCTAGGAGGGTAGAGCCTATCTTGACTCAGGCCGGGGCCTTGGATGGGAAGTATCGTCAGTCGCTCCGAGAAGTTGAGAAGCTGAAGTCGGAGGTCGGCATGTTAAAGGAGAAGTTAGCTGACTCGGAGGGGAAGCTGAAAACTTCCAACGAAGCGGTCTCCCGGTTTACTGAAAGAGAAATAACGTTGGAGTCTGAGCTCAACTCTGCTCGTGGCGAGACCTCTGCAGCCCAGGCCAAGATTACTACTTTGGAGGCCAAGCTTGAGGAGGCCGCAAAGTCGGTTAAGAGTGCCAAGGATGAGGTAGTTGGGCTGAAAGGAGAGGTCGTCGGCCTGAAGAAGAAAAACAAGGACACAGTGAAGAAGGCTAGGGAGGTGATTAATGGAACCGAGGAGGCGATTAAAGCCCAGGTCAAACTGCTTTCTCCCGACTTTGACACTTCTGCGATTGGAGCCTTCAAGACCATCCGGGATGGTCAAATTATCGATATCCCGAAGAAATGATGTACTTTTGCTTTGTGTTATTCTGTAATAGTTTGCGTAGACCTTTGAACTCAGGTAGTTTTAATGAACTTGTTTACCACTTTGTCGGTAGTAAATGAATTGTTTTGTTACCGTTTTGCTAGTAATTGGTGACTTCCTTGCACTTGTTTACCATTTTGCTGGTTATTAAGAAAATGAATTGTTTTTCTTACCGTTTGGCTGGTAATTAGCGGCTTGCTTGCACTCGTTTACCATTTTTTTGGTAATTAACGAAGCTGAGTCATGGCTTTTTTGTTTAAGCGGCTGCAATTTGGCCTTATTTAATAGTTGTCTGTTGTAGCGTTCATGACTTCAGTGGATCCCGGGGTGATCAATCCCGAGATGCCGTGCTGTTATCGAATTGGGTATTTTACCAAGCAAAGTAATTTGAACAATTTGAACAGTGTATTAAGATATGAAACGAGAAAGAAAAAATTGGTGTATTCTAAACAGTTATATGATGACAAATTGCAATTCACGTAAACAACTAATGGGAGATAATGTGAACAAAAATAAAACGGGCCTTACTAAACCGGGACATCGCCTGATGCCTGCCCGTCGGGTGTGCTTCAGTTTCTAGGAGTAGAACCTTCTTATGTTCCTTGCATTCCACGTTCTCGGGACCTCTCTGCCGTCCAGTCGTTCTAGCTTATAGGCTCCATTGCCGACTACTTTCTTTATCCTGTATGGACCTTCCCAATTTGCTGCCAACTTTCCTTCCCCTGGTGTCGGGGGCCCCACGTCGTTGCGTCGTAAGACTAGATCGTCTGGCTCGAAATCTCTCTTTAGCACTTTGGCGTTGTAACGCAGAGCCATTCTTTGTTTCAACGCCGTTTCTGACAAGTGGGCCATCTCTCTAGTCTCATTTACCAAGTCCTTCTCTATGGCTTCCTCGACTCCTCCCAAAAGTAGTCTTGGGCTCGGTTCCCCGATCTCCACGGGTATTATCGCTTCAACCCCATAGGTAAGTCGGAAGGGCGTCTCCCCAGTGGAGGATTGCTATGTTGTGCGATAGGACCACAGGACTGATGCTAGCTCGTCTGCCCAGGCTCCCTTCTTCTAGTCAAGTCGCTTTTAAGACCTTGTAGGATGACCTTGTTCGCTACTTCAACTTGGCCGTTAGTTTGGGGGTGCTCGACAGACGAGAACTTCTGCTTTATCCCTAACCCAGCGAGGAATTCCCCGAAATTTTTATCAACGAACTGTGTTCCATTGTCCGAGATGACGACCTCTGGGATTCCGAATCTGGCTATTACTTGCCTCCACATGAACTTTCGGCAGTTTACCAAAGATATGCTGGCCAACGGCTCGGCCTCCACCCACTTGGTGTAATAATCGATGGCAACTATTAAATACTTGACTTGCCCAGGCCCAACCGGGAAAGTTCCTAACAGGTTGACGCCCCATTGGGAGAATGGTCGGGAGGCCACTAGCAGGCTTAGTTCAGCCGCCGACGCTTTGTGAAAGTTGGCATTTTCCTGGCATCTCCTGCATTTCCTCACGAACTCTTGGGAATCCGACATCATTGAGGGCCAATAGTAGCCGGCCCTGACGAGCTTGCGAGATAAGGCCTTTCCTCCGATGTGGTGACCGCAACACCCCTCGTGGACTTCGCTTAACACATAGTCCATTTGGTCGGGGCGTAGGCACTTCAATAGAGGTTGGTTCAGCCCTTTCTTAAATAGTTGGCCTTGTATTATTGTATATTTGGCCGCTTCTCTCCTTAGTGCTCTTGTTGTCTTGTCGTCATCAGGGAGCTTACCGTTTTCCAAGAAATCAGTTATTGGGTCCATCTATGAGGGGAAGTCGGCCGCCCGAGTTATATGCAAGGTCACTGTTGATTCCTTCACTAAACCCTGAATCAGAGATCGGTTCCCTGTTCCTGGCTTCGTGCTCGCTAGCTTTGATAGGATATTGGCTCGGGTGTTCCTTTCCCTCGGAACGTGCTGCACCATGACCTCGTCGAACTCCTCACTCAGCTTTTTGACCTTCTCCAAGTACTTTTGCAGCAGTGAGTCCCTCGCTTGATACGTTCCATTAATATGCAATGTGATGACTTGAGAGTCGCTGCATACTTCCACTCTAGTGGCCTCGACTTCCCTTGCCAAGAGTAGGCCGCCAAGAAAAGCCTCATATTCTGCTTGGTTATTGGACACTGGAAACTCAAATTTGACTGATTGCTCATACACAACTCTGATTGGACTCTCTAGGATGATCCCCGCTCCCCCGAACATTTGGTTGGAGGCTCCGTCTACATGGAGCTTCCACCGTGTGCTCGGTGTCTCGGGAGGGTTAGTACTGTAGGTCATACTGAGATAGTTCGATTGCCCAGGTCATCATCCTACCCGCCAAGTCGGATTTTTGTAGCACTTAGCGGATCGCTTGGTCCGTCTTGACGATTATCTAGTGTCCTTGGAAGTATTGTCGCAACCTACGGGAGGAGGTCAGGAGCGCATAAGCCAGCTTTTCCAGCTTACTGTACCTCAACTATTCCCCTTGCAACGCCTTGCTCACAAAGTAGACCGGTTGCTGAACCTTTTCTTTTTCCCGTACCAGGACGGTCGCCAAAGCTTCGTCGGTTACGGCCAGGTACAGATACAGCATTTCAGAGTCTTTGGATTTTCCGAGGACTAGGGATGCCGACAATATTCTTTTGAAATGGTGGAATGCTTCCTCGCATGCTGGGGTCCATTCGAACGTGATCCCTTTTTTCTTCAAGTTGAAGAATGGGAGTACTTTTGCTGCCGATGCACCGAGAAAACATGATAGGGCAGTAAGCCTTCCGGCTAACCGTTGCACGTCCTTGACGCATCCCGGGCTCTTCTTTTGTAGGATTGCTTCAAACTTTTCGGGATTGGCCTCGACTCCTCTCTGAGTTATCATGAACCCCAAAAACTTCTCAGCCTCCACGGCAAAGGCACACTTAAGAGGGTTCAGTCTCATGTTGTGTCTCTGGAGGGACACAAACACAGTCTCCAGATCACTGATGAGGTCTTCTGGTTGGGCGGTCTTCACCAGAATATCGTCTACGTATACTTCCACTATCCTGCGGATAAGGTTTCTGAAAACCTTGTTCATTAGTCTCTGATAAGTAGCTCCTACGTTTTTTAGTCCAAACGACATCACCTTATAGTAGTATGTACCCCCTGGCATTATGAATGCTGTTTTTTCCTCATCTGGCCGGTGCATCGAAATTTGATTATAGCCAGAGTATGCGTCTATGAAACTCAAAAACTGATACCCTGCAGCCGCATCCACTAGAGCATCGATGTTGGGGTGGGGGAAGGAATCCTTGGGGCATGCCTTGTTGAGATCGGAATAGTCTACACACATCCTCCCCTTTCTATTGGCTTTCTTGACCAGGATTACGTTCGACAGCCAGGTCGAGTATTCCAGCTCTCAGATGAACCCCGCTTCTAGCAAGCTGGCCGTTTGCCTGGCCACCTCGTCAGCTCTCTCCTGGGACATTTTCCTTCTTCTTTGTGCCACCAGTTTAGCCTTTGTCTTCACAGCCAAGTGGTGTGACATGAACAGGGGATCAATCCCTAGCATGCTAGCTGGGGTCCAGGCCAACAGATCGTTGTTTGCTCGGATCATCTCCACCAGCGGCTCCTTCACACTGGTTCACAAAGGTGAACTTGTCATCCGAATCGCTGACCCTGAACTTCTCGAGGTCTCCTTCAGGTTCTGGTCTTGGCTTGTCCTCGACCCTGGCCTCTAGATCAGCTAGGAAGACCCCGAAGGCCTCTTTTGACTTCTTTCTTAGGGAGAGGTTGGCATTGTTGCAAGTGACCGCCAATTCCAGATCTCCCCTGATGGATCCAAATGACCCATCATCAGCCACAAATTTCATCATCAGTAGCTTGGTACATATTAATGCTCCAAGCTCATTGATTGTTTTCCTTCCCAGGATGAGGTTGTAGACCGTGGAGTCTCTTAGAACAACGAACTCTGCCATTACCGACCTCTTCCCTCGACCTCCTCCTATGGAAATTGGTAGAGAGACTATTCCATCAGGTTTGATAAAGTTATCTTCTAAGCCGACCATACTGTGTTGGTGGGTTTTCAGGTCGGTGTCTCGGAGACCCAGAGCATCGAACACGTTTCGGAACATGATATTCGAATCGGCTCTGGTGTCCACGAGGATTCGCCTGACCAAACCAGTTCCCACTCTCGCTGTGATGACCATTAGAGGGTTCTCCGGCAAGTCGTCGAACCACTGATCCTCTGGTCCGAATGATATTGACGGGACTCTCCTGGAGGAAGGCACAGGGCTTGACGATGACACAGCCAAGCTTTTGGCATCTTTGCTGCATGCTGACTTCGACCTAGGGGCAATGTCTCTCCTGACTACAACGTTTACAATGGTGAGGCCGCATCATTATCTTCCTTGGGCTCTTGCCATGGTATCACGACGTGGCTCCTGTCGTCACCAGATCGCTCACGATCTCGCCGCCTGGGTTCTCTTATGAGGTGAGAGAACTCTGCCTGCTTACCTTCCTGGATCGCCTGCTCCAGAGCATCCTTCAGGTCGAAACAATCTTGGGGCTTATGGCCGAAGCCATTGTGGTAGTCGCAGTAGAGGTTTTTGTTCCTCCAGTTCTATCCTTGAGTTGTCGGGGCTTCGACAGGATGCCTTTGTCGGCTATCTGCTGGTACACTTCGACGATCGGGGCTGTTAGGGGAGTGTAGTTAGTAAACTTCCCCACCCGGGGGAACGACTTGAAGGCTTTAGCTGGCACTCCATCCTTGGAGTGCTCCTTAGGCCTTTCCCCGTTTTCGGGCTGACGAGCAGAGTGATAGGTGGGCTGCCGCTTGTTGGCTACCACAACTTGGCTAACCTCCTCGTCGTTGATATACTACCTAGCTACATTTTGGATTTCTTGCATCGTCCACACGGACTTGGTGATAAGGTGCTTTCTGAAATCCTCGTTTAACAACCCGTTTGTCAGGCACAAACAGGCCACCGAGTCAGTCAGGCCGTCAATTTCCAGGCATTCATCATTGAATCTATCCAGGTACTTACTGGTCGGTTCCCCACTTTTCTGCGTCACCCCTAGAAAGTTGATCGGGTGCTTCGCTTTCACAATACGCGTGGCAAACTGACCTAGAAAGGCGCGGGTTATGTCCGCAAAGGTTGTCACAGAGCCTTGGGCGAGAGCGTTGAACCAGCAGATTGCCAGTCCTGCTAAGGTCACGGAAAAGGCGCGACACCTCACTTCATCACCCATACCTTCCAGATTCATCTTGGCCTCGAAGGCCGTTAGATGTTCCTGAGGGTCCTGGGTCCCTTCATATCTCATGTCCGTTGGCTTATCGAAGTGCTTCGGAAGCTGGACCTCGAGAATGGAGTGGTGAAAAGGAGTTGCCCGCATGATCACAGGGTGTTGCCATCTTCTTGGTCTTTCTCTGCTATTTTCTCGGTTTTCTTCCTCGGTATGTCTCGCTGAAGGTCGGGTGTAGATTATAGGGTCTTGTCGTCTCCTCGGCACTTCTCGACTTTCCCGTTGGCTTTCTTGCTCTGACTGGGGGTCGGTGTGCTTCTCGAGCGGTCTCTTCGGAGGCTTCTCCCTCTGGTTTCCCCCTCCTTTGAAGAGAACGGGAACGATATTGCCTCGGGGCTGGTTGGTAGCGCTCTCTGCTTGCTAGCTCCCACTCTAGGTTCTGTACCCTGTGGTGCAGCTCCTACATTATTCTGGCGTTGTCGCTCCCCATCCCTCTGAAGGGACGTCTTTCCTGAGAACGGGAGGGGAAGTCATCTCGCCGAGGAGAGGATCTTGTGCATTTGCGGGAGGAAGCCAAGGAAGCTACCCTACTGGTTTGATGAACCACTTCCTCCCCACGCGGCTTGCCTCTATCGTCTCCTTACACAGGACCCAATAAAAAATCCATTCAGGCCAGTCCCCACAGACAGCGCCAATGTTCGGCAAGCCGGGTACCAAACAGGTCGAGTAAACGAAATGGGTAAGAGAGACAAGGGAAGTCTGGACCTAGTTGTTGGCGTACGGGCAGATCTCCCGGGTTGTGGTATAAAAGAGTGGAAGGCTGGGATCCCGCGACTTCTCGAGCAGTAGTGGTGTAAGGGGGAGCCACCTGCAAAAAGGACTCCGACGCTCAAGTCAGAAATTCGTACAGACAGTAGTAAAAGTGAGGATATAGTGACGTACCTTAGGGAGGGGTAGGGCCCTCCCCCTATATACCCTGTATCTAGGGTAGGTCCCACAAGGGCAGACCCACCTTCCAAGAAATTCCTTTTCCCCCAGCTGTCAGATGCTGTGTTGGAGGGGTGGAAGTGCCGGGTCGGTTTCCCGGTTCGGGTTCGACGACCTTGTTTGGCCGGCCGCCCGGGTCGGGGCATTATGCCAACTGGGCCGGGCCGGAACAACTTAAAAAAAATTTTAAAGCTCACCCAAATAAATCTATTGTCTCCTCATCCTTTTCATCTTAATCTTTTTAAATATAATATTTTTGACATTTTTCATCTTTTAATTTGTGGAAACATATTAAATTAGCTTAGTCCATCATAGCAACAAATAACTTTTCATACAGCCCACACGAATTGGAAAAAACATAAAAAGACAATTAGCAGCTATATCACATTTTCTTTCTTTTTGACACATTTATTCCTTTCTCTTCTAGAATTAGTTAATTATGGTGATTCATTATTCACACTCACCGTCATGCCAGCATGAAGAATTTTCTCAGATTTTATATAAATTTTATAGATTTTGTGATCTATACAAAAATACATCTATATATATATTTGTAAATATTATCTTTTGGAACATACACAAAATAGGATAAATTACATAAATAAGTAATATACCTCTAATATTACTCATTGTTTTTAAATGAAATTTAATTATATTTTTGTTCCTTTTTAATTTATGTAAATCGTATTAAGTAACAAAGATTTACAAAAAAAAAAGTCTTCAGAAATAAATCGTGCTAGGCAGCAACGGTTTACAAGAAGCAATAATAAAGACATAAATCATCAAGATAGTTTATAAATTATTGGAGATAGCCATGATTAGGAGTGTTCATGGGTACAGGTATTTTATTATCCGATCAAAATTTCTGATCCAGTTATATTAGTTCTGTATTCGATGAAAAATCGTCAGCAATCGGGTCAAACTCGATTAAACCCAACTTTAATTGGTTCGGGTATTGATTTTAGGGTCGGAGAACTTAAACCAACTCCATCACCCACTTAAGTTTATATTAATTTGAAAAAAAATATATAATAGTATATATACAACTTATCTTTTTCTAATTCAAATTATGATATTTATTTAAATATAATTTGATAATGTATTACTTTTTACTTTTTTTTCTACTATAACGGTTGAGCTAAGTTTGATTTTGGGCCAATATATGATGACAAATATTATTTGGGTTAAAAGTCCAATTATGGTTTAATGTGTGTTTTAATGATGCAGGCTCATTACTCATCTCACAGCCAAACAATGTAGCTTGTTTATTCTTTTAATGTTTCAAGTGAATGCACAAGCCCAATACACTTCAACATAGCACCGTTCAGCAAATAGAAGACTATGTACTCGGAGGATAGCTAAAACAAAAAGGAAGCAACAACACAACAAGGACATGTGTGGCTCTAGCAAAGCAATAAGGACACAAGGACATCTCCACTAACCCAAGGACATCAGTAAAGCAAATTTCAGAATATGGGAGAGCGAAACACAAACTTGCAAAGGAGCAGAGGTAGTGGTGCAGCTCCTCAGATAGGAGGAGTAATGGAGCAAAGGGAAAAAGAAATGCATGCCAAGGAGAAAAGCATATCCAAGGACAGCAGAGGTGGTAGACGAGTTCCTCAACCAGCAGAGTTATTGGTGCAAGGTGAAGAAATACTACATCTCCAACGGGCAGCTGGGACAAGAAAATAGAAGAGGCAAACTGAAAAGTAAGTTGAAGATATATAGAGGCCTCACTTCTACATTTGAAGACAAGAAAAAGAGAGCAAATTCAGAGCATCATCTATTCACACTTAAGCTTAATTCTTTTTCTTCTACTAGTGCTTAATTTCTGATTTTCTTTGTTATGGATATCTTGAGTCATTTTTGTATTGAGAAAAAGGCTGAAAATGTGAGTGAAAAAGCCATGAGAGAAAAGGCTAAAAGATGCATGAAAGAGCCATTGATTTTCTATGTTTTGAGTTGTTGAACTAGGACTAGTTTCCCTTGCCAAGTTGGGTTAGCACTTGGTGAGTTTGAATTTGTTTAGATTCCCCTTCCAAGTTGAGATAGCACTGTGGGTTGCTGAGCTTTGGTGAAGCAAGCTTAGTGGTAGATGCTAGTTGAATTAGGTTGTAATTCGATAGTATTGGTGATTGTAATCGGTGGATTATAGTGAAAATTTCACCATGGTTTGTGGTAGAGACTGGACGTAGGATTCGTTGCACTTAGAATCCGAATCAGGATACATGCTGGCCTGTTTCTCTTATTCCCTTCTCAGTTTCTGTTTTGCACATGAGACAAAATAAAAAAATCTCCTGCATTTTCTGCTTCTGCAAAAACAGAGCTTGAAAAGTTAATTTTGAGCAAACTTGATTCAACCCCCTTCTCAAGTTCAATCAGCACCATCAATTGGTATCAGAGCAAGGTCTCAAGGAGTCAAGCTTCACAGCTTGTAGTAAAGATCCATGGCCAATAATATGGGTCCTAACATCATGGCATTCACACTCACTGAAGGGCAGTCGAATAATAGACCTCTTTACTTCAATGGCAGCAACTATTCCTACTGGAAAGAGAGAATGAGAATCTTCGTGCAGTCAATAGACTACAAATATTTAGAAGAATATTCTCAATGGACCACACGTTTCAACTAAGCAAAATGCTTATGGGGAAGTTGTGGAAAAAGAGGACAATGAGTGGACAGAGGAAGAAAAGAAGAAGGTTGAACTCAATACAAAGGCAATCAACCTGATGCACTGCGCAATAAGTTTTGAAGAATACAGAAAAGTATCAAGGTGCAAGATGGCTAAAGAAATATGGGACAAGCTCAAACTCACCCATGAAGGCACTAAACAAGTGAAGGAGACCAGAATTGATATGCTGATGAAGGAGTATGAAATGTTCAACATGAAAAAGGAAGAGAGCATCGATCAAATGTTCGAAAGGTTCTCAATAATCATCAATAATCTGGATGCCATGGGGAAGAGCTATTCCGAAGAAACCTTGGTAAGGATGATCTTGAGGAGTCATACTAACAAGTGGGAAGTAAAAACTACATCCATCTCTGAAAGGAATGATTTGATCAAAATCACCTATGATGAGCTAAGAGGCAAGCTGCTGACCTATAAAACTATTCACAAGTTTCAATACAAAGATGACAAAAAAAATTTTAGCACTAAAATCAAGAATGACAGCCAAAAAAGAGGAATCTGATGATAGTTTCTCAAATGAAGAAACGGTGCTCTTTGCAAGAAAAATGAGGAGATTACTGAGATTCAAAAATAAAGACGAGATTCAAAAACAAAGACAAAGGAAGTTCTTCATCCAAAGATTTCAAGAAAGATCAGGCCAAGTTCACATGTCACCACTACAAAGAACCATGTCACTTCAAGTCAGATTGCCCTAAACTAAAGAAAAGTGAGAAATCAAAGAAAGACAAAAAAAGTGATGATGGCAACATGGGAAGACTTGGAGAATGACACCTGCTCTGAAGATTCAAATCAAAAGGCTCAACTATGCTTGATGGCTGATCACGATGATGAAAATGAGGTAGATCTCTCTGATCTAACTATTGATGAATTGCACTACATTATCAAAGACATTACTGTGAACTCTAAGAAACTCTTAGATAAATATGTTAAATGCAAGAAAGATAATGAAGCATTGAGAGCTGAAAATGATTTTTTATTGGAAAAAGTTAAGGCAACCGAAACTTGGGATGAAAATTCTTTAAAAGAAGAAAATAGTGTTTTAAGAGCTGAATTAAACAAATTCAAACTCAAGTATACAGTCACTGTCTTCACTGATTTGATTGCTGAAAATAAAAAGCTGAATGAACAAATTAAAAACCTGAATGAAGACTTAGCAAAATTTGTTCAAGGTTCCCAAAATCTTGATAAATTACTTGCTTATCAAAGATTTAGTGGTGAAAAATCTGGACTTGGATTTAAAGTGGAAAGTAAGACTGTTTTCAAACAAAATGTAAAAAAATCTGAAGCTTTATCTTCCAAGATTTTCAAACCAAAAACTTTCAACAAACCTCAAAAATCAGTGAGCAAGAACCATTGCTACAAGTGTAATAGAAAAGGTCATGATCCTCAACAATGCTTCATCTTTCTAAGGTCTTTTGGTAATGATAGTAAATTATATAAATTTGTTTATGATTTTAATGCTCTTGGGTAACCAAGAAGATTTCACATCAAAGGATCCAAATGGATTTGGATACTTAAGTTTAGTTGAAAAATATTCAGGTTTGCCTTACATCCAAGAAGAAATCGGACATGTGGTATCTTGATAGTGGATGTTCAAGGCATATGACCGGAAAGGATACCTTCTTCATTAAACTCAACAAGTATGATCGAGGATTTGTCACTTTCGAAGATAATGGTAAAGGTAAAATAATTGCCATTGGTAAGGTTGGCAAAGATTTTTCTATTTGCATTGATAGTGTCTTCTTGGTAGATGGGTTAAAGCATAATCTTTTGAGCATAAGTCAATTGTGTGACCTTGGATATGCTGTAACCTTTAGGAAATTAGATTGTAGGGTCATTAATGAGAAAACAAGGGCTATTTTATTTGTTGCAAAAAGAAGTGACAATATTTATGGTCTCACACTAGATGATCTTAAAGTTCAAAATGTGACTTGTTTCTCTTCAATGGAATCTAAAAAATGGATGTGGCATAAGAGATTAGAACATGCTAGCATGTTCCAAATCTCTAAGCTTGTTAAAAAGGCCTTAGTAAGAGGTCTTCCTAATATTAAATTTGATAAAGACATCACTTGTGATGCTTGTCAAATGGGTAAACAAACAAAAATATCTTTTAAACCCAAAGAAGATGTCTCAACTAAGAAACCATTGGAGTTGTTGCATCTTGATCTGTTTGGACCAACTAGGACTCAAAGTCTTAGAGAAAAAAGTTATGGCAGGATCATTGTGGATGACTACACTAGGTTTGGTTTGGTGTTCTTTCTAGCTAATAAACCTGAAGCATTTTCTATTTTTGAAAAATTCAGCAAGAAGATTCAAAATGAAAAGAGTTTAAAAATTATTTCAATTAGAAGTGATCATGGCAAAGAATTTGAAAATCAATACTTTGAATCCTTTTTTGATGAACTAGGTATATCACACAACTTTTCTTGCCCTAGAATACCAAAACAAAATGGTGTTGTGGAAAGAAGAAATAGAAGTTTACAAGAAATGGCTAGAGCTATGTTGTGTGAATATGAAGTTCCCAAATTCTTATGGGCTAAAGCTGTGAATACAGCTTGTTATATTTTAAATCGAACCCTCATAAGAAAGTTTTTGAAGAAAACTCCATATGAACTTTGGAAAGGACATCCACCTAATCTTAATTACTTTTGTGTGTTTGGTTGCAAGTGTTTTATACTGAATATCAAAAAAAATTTGGGAAAATTTGATCCTAAAACACATGAAGGCATCTTTCTTGGTTATTCCTCTAATAGCAAGGCTTATAGAGTATATAACAAGAGCTCCAAAACTGTTGAGGAGACCATGCATGTCACATTTTGTGAGTCTAATTCTGCTCCTAGTGTTTGTATTGATGATAGTCCAGGTTTTGAAGCTGAATTTTCCAAGATCACTGAGTCAGTTCCTCAAAATACAAGTTCTCAAAAAACTGCACCTGCTAACAACAAAAATACCAATTCCGCAAGAGACAATTTGGAATTATCTCCTGTTGCTACATAAAATTCTGATGCAAAAAACATTGTGGATCAAGAGGAACCTAAATCCTCAACCCAGGCCAGAAGGCCTAGGGAATGGAAATTTCTGAGAAATTATCCTGAGGAATTCATTATAGGTGATCCCTCCAACGGAATATCTACAAGATTATCTTTGAAAAGAGTCGAATCCAACAACTTAGCTCTTATATCAAAGATTGAACTTCAAAATATCCAAGAAGCTCTTGCTGATCCATCTTAGGTATTAGTTATGGAGGAGGACTTGCAGCAATTTGAGAAGAACCAAGTCTGGACCCTCGTACCTCACTCAAATGGAAAGAAAGTCACAGGCACAAAGTGGTTTTTAGAAATAAGTTGGGTGAAGATGGAACTATTGTCCAAAACAAAACAAGATTGGTTGCTTAAGGCTATGATCAAGAAGAAGGGATTAATTTCGATGAATCATTTTCACCTGTAGCTCAAATGGAAGCCATCATATTGCTCCTAGCTTATGCAACTCATTCCAGCTTCAAACTATACCAAATGGACGTAAAGTGTGCATTTATCAATGGTATAATAGATAGAGAGGTTTATGTGGCTGATGAGCGGATAATTTATACACTTTTTGGCATTGTTTTTAGTATGTTTTTAGTAGGTTTTAATTAGTTTTTGTTATATTTTTAGTAGTTTTTATTTAAAATTCACTTTTTTGGACTTCACTATGAGTTTGTGTGTTTTTCTGTGATTTCAGGTAATTTTTGGCTGAAATTGAGGGACCTGAGCAAAAATCTGATTCAGAGGCTGAAAAAGGACTGCAGATGCTGTTGGATTCTGACCTCCCTGCACTCGAAGTAGATTTTCTGGAGCTACAAATACTCAATTGGCGCGCTCTCAATTGAGTTGGAAAGTAGACATCCAGGGCTTTTCAGCAATATATAATAGTCCATACTTTGCTCAAGATTTGATGGCCCAAACCGGCATTCAAAGTCAGCATCAGAATTCCCGGTGTTAAACGCCGGAACTGGCACAAAAGTGGGAGTTAAACGCCCAAACTGGCACAAAAGCTGGCGTTTAACACCAAGAGAAGTCTCTACACGAAAATGCTTCAATGCTCAGCCCAAGCACACATCAAGTGGGCCCGAAAGTGGATATTTACGTCATTTACTCATTTCTGTAAACCCTAGGCTACTAGTTCTCTATAAATAAGACCTTTTTGCTATTGTATCTGGACCTCATGACACATTACACGTTTCATTTTGTATCTTCTACGGCATGAGTCTCTAAACCCCATGGTTGGGGGTGAGGAGCTCTGCTGTGTCTTGATGGATTAATGCAATTACTACTGTTTTTCCCATTCAATCATGCTTGTTCTATTCCAAGATACCACTTGTTCTTCAACCTGATGAATGTGATGATCCATGACACTCATCACCATTCTCACCTATGAACATGTGCCTGACAACCACCTCTGTTCTACCTTCGATTGAGTGTGTATCTCTTGGATTCCTTAATCAGAATCCTCGTGGTATAAGCTAGAATCCATTGGCGGCCATTCTTGAGAATCCGGAAGGTCTAAACCTTGTCTGTGGTATTCTGAGTAGGATTCAAGGATTGAATGACTGTGACGAGCTTCAAACTCGTGATTGTGGGGCGTTAGTGACAGACGCAAAAGAATCACTGGATTCTATTCCGACATGATCGAGAACCAACAGATGATTAGCCGTGCTGTGACAGAGCTCGTTGAACATTTTCACTGAGAGGACGGGAGGTAGCCATTGACAACGGTGAAACCCAACATACAGCTTGCCATGGAAGGAGCCTTGCGTGCTTGAAGAAGAAGACAGTAGGAAAGCAGAGATTCAGAAGATGGAGCATCTCCAAAACCTCAACCTGTTCTCCATTACTGCAAAACAAGTATTTATTTCATGTTCTTTTACTTTTTACAATTAAATCTCAGAGTTATTGATATCCTGACTAAGAGTTACGAGATAACCATAGCTTGCTTCAAGCCGACAATCTCCGTGGGATCGACCCTTACTCACGTAAGGTATTACTTGGACGACCCAGTGCACTTGCTGGTTAGTTGTGCGGAATTACAAAAAGTGTGATTGTGATTTCGTGCACCATGTTTTTGGCGCCGTTGCTGGGGATTGTTCAAGTTTGGACAACTGACGGCTTATCTTGTTGCTTAGATTAGGAATATTTTATTTTTGTTGGTTTAGAGTCTTTTATTTGAGTCTAGTTTCATATTTTAAGTTTGGTGTCAATTGCATGCTTTTACTTTCTCTTAGTTTTTCGAATTTGCATAATCTTAGTTGTTTCTTTATCTTCTTTGTGTTTTCCTTTAATTTTTCAAAAATTTGTGTTTGATTTTCTAAAAATTTCAAGTTTGGTGTCTTTTGTGCTTTTATTTACTTAAAAATTTTTTGAAAATTTGTTCTTGGAGTTCATCTTGACATTCAAAGTTTTCTTGTTTGTTTTCTCTATATTGATTCAAAATTTCTAAGTTTGGTGTCATTTTGTTGTTTTTCTCTTTCCTCATTAAAATTCAAAAATTAAAAAAATATCCTTTCCTTTTTTACTCATAATTTTTGAAATTTTGCATTAATTTAGTCAAAGATTTTCAAAATCATATTTTTTAGTCAAGTCAAAATTCTAATTTCAAAAAAATTGATTTTTTTTCAAATCTTTTTCAAAAAAATCAAATCTTTTTAATTTCTTCAATCATATCTTTTCAATCAAATCTTTTTCAAAATAATTTTCAAACATATCTTTTTATTGCTCTTTTCAAAATCTTTTTAATCAATTAATTAATTTAGTTTTCAATTTGCTTTGATTTTATTTTCTTTTAGTTTTCAAAATTTTATTTTATTTTCCATTTATTTTATTTTATTAATTTCGGTTACTTTTAATTAAAATAAAATAAAAACAAAAAAATAATATCAACATCATCTCCCTTTCTCCATCATGGACCTAAGTGGGAATGAGCAGTCCAGAAGTACTCTGGGGTCATATGCCAACCCCATTACAGCTGCATATGGGAGTAGCATCTGTATACCCCCCATTAAAGCAAGCAGCTTTGAGCTAAATCCTCAACTCATTATCATGGTGCAGCAAAATTGCCAGTATTCCGGTCTTCCACAGGAAGAACCTATTGAGTTTCTGGCACAGTTCTTACAAATTGCTGACACAGTACGTGATAAAGAAATGGATCAGGATGTCTACAGATTATTACTATTTCCATTTGCTGTAAAAGATCAAGCTAAGAGGTGGTTGAATAACCAACCCACAGCAAGCATAAAAACATGGAGACAGTTATCAGACAAATTCCTGAATCAATTTTACCATCCAAAAAGGATGACACAGCTAAGGCTGGACATCCAAGGCTTTAAACAAGAGGATCATGAATCCCTTTATAATGCCTGGGAGAGGTATAGAGGTATGCTAAGGAAATGCCCCTCTGAAATGTTTTCAGAGTGGGTACAGTTAGACATCTTCTACTATGGGCTTACAGAAAAAGCTCGGATGTCTCTAGACCACTCAGCAGGTGGATCTATACACATGAGGAAAATGATTGAAGAGGCTCAAGAGCTCATAGATACGGTTGCTAGAAATCAACATCTATACTCAAGCAGTGAGTCCTCTATAAAAGAAGAAGCCATGGCAGTAACTACTGATCCTAATCCTCAAGAACAGATTGTTGAACTTAATCAACAATTACTCCTGATGACAAAACAGTTAGCCAAATTCAAAGAGATGCTCCAAGAAACTAAAATGGCTAAAAAAAATATAGAATCACAGTTGAATCAGACAAAACTGCAGCTATCTAAACAGATAACAGAAAAGTGCCAAGCAGTTCAACTAAGGAGTGGGAAGACATTGAACAATTTAGCTCAAAATGGCAAAAAGCCAATAAAGGAACAACTGACAGAGGATGACCAAACCACTGCCCAAAATCCCTCTGAGGACAGTAAGAGCCCAGAGAGGAATACTTCTGGCGTTCAAACACCAGAAAAGGGGGAAAAGCTGGCGTTAAACCCCCATTCTGTACCCAATCCTGGCGTTCAAACGCCAATGAGGAATCAAACACCTGAGAGTGCTGATATTAACCCCTCTAAGAAGGCTTCTCCAACCACCTCTGTAGGGAATAAACCTGCAGCAACTAAGGTTGAAGAATATAAAGCCAAGATGCCTTATCCTCAGAAACTCCGCCAAGCGAAACAGGATAAACAATTTGCTCGCTTTGCAGACTATCTCAGGACTCTTGAAATAAAGATTCCGTTTGCAGAGGCACTTGAGCAAATACCTTCTTATGCTAAGTTCATGAAAGAGATCTTAAGTCATAAGAAGGATTGGAGAGAAACTGAAAAGGTGTTTCTCACTGAAGAATGCAGTGCAGTCATTCTGAAAAGCTTACCAGAGAAGCTTCAAGATCCAGGAAGCTTTATGATACCATGCACATTAGTGGGCGCTTGTACCAAGACAGCCCTATGTGACCTTGGAGCAAGTATCAACCTAATACCTGCATCCACTATCAGAAAGCTTGGGTTGACTAAAGAAGTCAAACCAACCCGGATATGTCTCCAACTTGCTGATGGCTCCATTAAATATCCATCAGGCATGATTGAGGACATAATCGTCAAGGTTGGGCCATTTGCCTTTCCCACTGACTTTGTAGTGCTGGAGATGGAGGAGCACAAGAGTGCAACTCTCATCCTAGAAAGACCTTTCCTAGCAACTGGACGAACTCTTATTGATGTACAAAAAGGGGGAAGTAACCCTGAGAGTCAATAAGGATGAGTTCAAGTTGAATGCTGTCAAAGCTATGCAGCATCCAGACACATCAAATGACTGCATGAGCACTGATATTATTGACTCTTTGGTGGAAGAGATCAACATGACTGAGAGTCTCGAATCAGAGCTAGAGGATATCTTTAAAGATGTTCAGCCTGACCTGGAGGGACCAGAGGAAATAAAAGAACCTCTGAAAATTCCTCAGGAAGAGGATAAGCCTCCTAAACCCGAGCTCAAGCCACTACCACCATCCCTGAAGTATGCATTTCTGGGAGAAGGTGACACTTTTCCAGTGATCATAAGCTCTGCTTTAAATTCACAATAAGAGGAAGCACTGATTCAAGTGCTGAGGACACACAAGACAGCTCTTGGGTGGTCCATAAGTGATCTTAAGGGCATTAGCCCAGCAAGATGCATGCACAAAATCCTATTGGAAGATAATGCCAAGCCAGTGGTTCAACCACAGAGGCGGCTAAATCCAGCCAGGAAGGAGGTGGTGCAGAAAGAGGTCACTAAGTTACTAGAGGCTGGGATTATTTATCCCATTTCTGATAGCCCCTAAGTGAGCCCTGTCCAAGTTGTCCCCAAGAAGGGAGGCATGACAGTGGTTCATAATGAAAAGAATGAACTGGTTCCTACAAGAACAGTTACAGGATGGCATATGTGTATTGACTACAGAAGGCTCAATACAGCCACCAGGAAGGATCATTTTCCTCTACCATTCATAGACCAAATGCTAGAAAGACTAGTGGGTCATGATTATTACTGCTTTTTAGATGGCTATTCAGGCTATAATCAAATTACAGTGGACCCTAAAGATCAAGAGAAAACAGCATTCACCTGTCCTTCTGGCGTATTTGCCTACAGAAGAATGCCTTTTGGTCTATGCAATGCACCTGCAACTTTTCAGAGGTGCATGCTCTCCATCTTCTCTGATATGGTAGAGAAGTTCCTGAAAGTCTTCATGGATGACTTTTCAGTATTTGGAGATTCATTCAGCTCCTGTCTTGATCATCTAGCACTTGTCCTGAAAAGGTGCCAAGAGACTAACCTAGTCTTAAACTGGGAGAAATGTCACTTTATGGTGACTGAAGGAATCGTCCTTGGGCACAAAATTTCAAGCAAGGGAATAGAGGTGGATCAAGCAAAGGTAGGGGTAATTGAAAAATTACCACCACCTGCCAATGTTAAGGCAATCAGAAGCTTCCTGGGGCATGCAGGATTCTACAGAAGGTTTATAAAGGATTTTTCAAAAATTGCAAAACCTCTGAGTAACCTGCTAGCTGCTAACACACCATTTGTGTTTGACACAGAGTGTCTGCAGGCGTTTGAGGCCCTGAAAGCCAAACTGGTCACAGCACCAGTCATCTCTGCACCAGACTGGACATTACCATTCGAACTAATGTGTGATGCCAGTGACCATGCCATTGGTGCAGTGTTGGGACAGAGGCACAACAAGCTTCTGCACGTCATTTATTATGCTAGCCGTGTTCTAAATGACGCACAGAAGAATTACACTACCACAGAAAAAGAGTTACTTGCAGTGGTTTATGCCATTGACAAGTTTAGATCCTATTTAGTAGGATCAAAAGTGATTGTGTACACTGATCATGCTGCTCTTAAATACTTACTCACAAAGCAGGATTCAAAACCCAGGCTCATAAGATGGGTGTTACTTCTGCAAGAGTTTGATATAGAAATAAGAGACAGAAAAGGGACAGAGAACCAGGTAGCTGATCACTTATCCCGGATAGAACCAGTAGCTGGGGCGTCCCTCCCCTCTACTGAGATCTCTGAGACCTTTCCAGATGAGCAACTCTTTGCCATTCAGGAAACACCATGATTTGCAGACATTGCAAACTATAAAACTGTGAGGTTCATACCCCAGGACTACAGTAGGGTGCAAAGAAAAAAATTAAATTCAGATGCCAAGTACTACCTATGGGATGAGCCATATCTCTTTAAGAGATGTGCAGACGGAATGATTTGAAGATGTGTACCTAGAGAGGAAGCACAAAAGATCCTATGGCATTGCCATGGATCACAGTATGGGGGACATTTCGGAAGTGAGCGAACAGCCACTAAGGTCCTCCAATGTGGTTTCTACTGGCCTACTCTCTATAGGGATGCCCGAGAGTTTGTGCGTAACTGTGACAGTTGCCAAAGAGCTGGTAACTTGCCTCATAGTTACGCCATGCCTCAACAAGGGATCTTAGAGATTGAGTTGTTTGATGTATGGGGTATTGACTTCATGGGTCCTTTCCCACCATCATACTCAAACACTTATATTCTGGTAGCAGTAGACTATGCATCTAAATGGGTAGAAGCAATTGCCACACCCAATAATGATACTAAGACCGTGCTGAAATTCCTCCAGAAACACATTTTCAGCAGGTTCGGTGTTCCCAGAGTACTAATCAGTGATGGGGGCACTCATTTCTGCAATAAACAGTTGTCTTCTGCTATGGTCCGATATGGGATTAACCACAAGGTGGCAACTCCGTATCATCCACAGACAAATGAGCAAGTTGAAGTCTCTAATAGAGAGCTAAAACGAATCCTGGAACAGACTGTAATTACCCGCAGAAAGGATCGGGCAAGGAGCTTGGATGATGCTCTATGGGCATATAGAACAGCATTCAAGACCCCTATAGGAACCTCTCCATACCAACTTGTGTATGGCAAGACCTGTCATCTGCCCGTGGAACTGGAGCATAAAGCCTACTGGACAACCAGATTCCTAAACCTGGATGCTAAGTTAGCTGGTGAAAAAAGATTACTCCAGCTAAATGAGCTAGAGGAATTCAGACTCAGTGCCTTTGAAAATGCCAAAATCTATAAGGAAAAGGCAAAGCAGTGGCATGACAAGAAGTTGTCATCCAGAGTCTTTGAGCCAGGACAAAAAGTTCTGCTCTTCAACTCTAGGCTCAGACTATTCCCAGGAAAACTGAAATCCCGATGGAGGGGTCCGTATGTGATTACAGGAGTGTCACCATATGGATATATTGAGCTTCAAGATATTGATTCTGACAAAAAGTTCATTATTAATGGACAGAGGATCAAACATTATCTTGAAAGCAATTTTGAGCAGGAATGCTCAAAGCTGAGGCTTGAATGAGTCTCAGCAGAAGTCCAGCTAAAGACAATAAAGAAGCGCTTGCTGGGAGGCAACCCAGTCATTGGAAGGTTATTTGATTTACTTAATAGAAGTTTAATATATATTCTTTAAGGTTGATCATCAAAATTGAAGGAATTCACAAGTTACAGAAGGATTCAGTGAAAAAAGCAGAGAAAAGAAGCTTGCTGGCAAGAAAACGCCAGTAAGGGGCACTCTGGGCGTTTAACGCCAGTAAAGGCACCATTTTGGGTGTTAAACGCCAGAATGGGCACCATTCTGGGCGTTTAACGCCAGAATTGCAGCATCCTGGGCGTTCAGCAAAACGCCCAGTGATAAAGGGGTTTCTGGCATTTAACGCCAGCCAGGGCACCTGGCTGGGCGTTAAACGCCCATAATGGCCACCAAATGGGCGTTAAACGCCAGAATGGATACCATTCTGGGCGTTTAACGCCAGAAAGGCAGGGGAAGGAGATTTTGCTTTCCACTTCAAATTTTTTTCACACTTTCATGTTTTGACCCATAATTTCCTACATAAACATGTTACAAATTTTCATCATTCACCCTCACATTTCAAAAATTCAACAATTTCCTCAATTATTTTTCAAATCTCTTTCAAATCCTTTCCAAATCTTCTTCAAAAACTCAAGTATTTTCTCAAATTCTTTCCATATCTTCTCAAATCTCTTCCAAAACTTGTGAAATCTCTCCCCCTCCCTTATAAATACACATTCGGCCATCCCCCTCTCTTCACCATTCGAATTTGCTTCTCCTCCTCTCTCTCCCCTTTCCTTTCTTTTGCTTGAGGGCAAGCAAACCTCTAAGTTTGGTGTGCTTTTCCGTGATCACTAAGCTAAGGCTCATCAAGATCATGGCTCCTAAGGGAAAACAATCCAATTCAAGAGGCAAGAAAGAGAATACTCCAAAGAATTTTTAGAGTCAAGAGAGGTTCTTAACCAAAGAACATGCGGACCATTACCTCAAAATAATGGTTCTAAGGTCAGTGATCCCGAAAGTTAAATTCGATCTGAAACAAGACGAATATCCGGAGATCCAAGAGCAAATTCGAAACAGAGGATGGGAAATTCTAGCCAATCCTGAGACAAGGGTTGGAAGAAACATGGTTCAGGAATTCTACTCAAATCTGTGGCTGACAGATAAGCAGAGAATGACTGGAACTGCTTTCCATACCTACAGGACCATGGTCAGAGGGAGAACTATTTACTTCCATCTGGACAAAATAAGAGAGGTCTTCAAACTACCTTAACTACAAGATGATCCTGACTCCTTTAACAGGAGAATGGTGAGAGCAGATAAGGGGTTGGACCAAGTTCTAGAGGACATATGCCTCCCTGGAACTAAGTGGATAACCAATTCAAAAGGTGTCCCAAACCAACTCAAGAGGGAAGATCTCAAACCAGTTGCAAGAGGTTGGCTAGACTTCATTGGGCGTTCTATATTGTCCACTAGCAACCGTTCTGAGGTCACTGTCAAGAGGGCAGTGATGATTCACTGCATTATGCTGGAAAAAGAAGTGGAGGTTCATCATCTGATTTCTTGTGAGATTTACATAATTGCAAACAAGAACTCTACTGAAGCCAAACTGGCTTACCCAGGCTTAATCTCTCTTCTATGTAAAGATGCTGGAGTGAGGATGGGAGTAGATGAATTCATCCTAATTGATCATCCAATCACCAAGAAGTCAATGGAAGGACAAATGCAAGACAACTCTATCAAGAGGAGGGCGCAGGAATTCCTCCCTGAACTTCCTGAAATTGACTACTGGGCCCACCTAGAAGCATCTGTTGCCAAGCTGCAAGAAGCCATGGAACAAATCAAGGAAGAACAGGATAATCAAAACTGCATGCTCTGCAAATTGCTGAAGGAACAAGAGAAGCAGGGGCGTGAGCTACAGGAGCTAAAGCGCCAGAAGCTCTCCTTTGAAGGGTCAAACACCCCACAAATTGAGGGAGCATCTACTTCTCAAAATCAAGGTTGTTGAGTCCTAACTCTATGATAACCTTTATTAGTAGGAACCTATTTTAGAGTCATTTAAATTTCTATTTTTATTTTTCTGTCTTCTATTATTATTGGTCTTTTCTTATATTTATTTTTGAGTCTTGTCTTTATTCCATGATTAATAAAATTTAAAGTTTATGTCTTAAAGCTATGAATGTCCTATGAATCCATCACCTCTCTTAAATGAAAAATGCTTTAATCACAAAAGAACAAGAAGTACAGGGTTTCGAATTCATCTTTGAAACTAGTTGAATTAGTTTGATGTGGTGACAATACTTTTTGCTTTCTGAATGAATGCTTGAATAGTGCATATGTCTTTTGAATTTGTTGTTTAAAGAATGTTAAATTTGTTGGCTCTTGAAAGAATGATGGAAAAGGAGAAATGTTATTGAGGATCTGAAAAATCATCAATTTGATTCTTGAAGCAAGAAAAAGCAGTGAATACAAAAAAAAAAAGAGAGAGAAAAAAAGAAGAAGAAAAAGCAAGCAGAAAAAGCCAATAGCCCTTTAAACCAAAAGGCAAGGGTAAAAATAAAAAGGATCCAAGGCTTTGAGCATCAGTGGATAGGAGGGCCTACAGGAATAATATCCTGGCCTAAGCGGCTAAACCAAGCTGTCCCTAACCATGTGCTTGTGGCGTGAGGGTGTCAAGTGAAAACTTGAGACTGAGCGGTTAAAGTCATGATCCAAAGCAAAAAGAGTGTGCTTAAGAACCCTGGACACCTCTAATTGGGGACTCTAGCAAAGCTGAGTCACAATCTGAAAAGGTTCACCCAGTTATGTGTCTGTGGCATGGATGTATCCGGTGGTAATACTGGAAAACAGAGTGCTTTGGGCCACGGCCAAGACTCATAAAGTAGCTGTGTTTAAGAATCAACATACTTAAACTAGGAGAATCAATAACACTATCTGAATTCTGAGTTCCTATAGATGCCAATCATTCTGAACCTCAAAGGATAAAGTGAGATGCCAAAACTATTCAGAGGCAAAAAGCTACTAGTCCCGCTCATCTAATTGGAGCTAAGTTTCATTGATATTTTGGAGTCTATAGTATATTCTCTTCTTTTTATCCTATTTGATTTTCAGTTGCTTGGGGACAAGCAACAATTTAAGTTTGGTGTTGTGATGAGCGGATAATTTATACGCTTTTTGGCATTGTTTTCAGTATGTTTTTAGTAAGTTTTAATTAGTTTTTGTTATATTTTTAGTAGTTTTTATTTAAAATTTACTTTTCTGGACTTCACTATAAGTTTGTGTATTTTTCTGTGATTTCAGATAATTTCTGGCTGAAATTGAGGGACCTGAGCAAAAATCTGATTCAGAGGCTGAAAAAGGACTGCAGATGCTGTTGGATTCTGACCTCTTTGCACTCGAAGTGGATTTTCTGGAGCTACAGAAGCCCAATTGGCGCGTTCTCAATTGCGTTAGAAAGTAGACATCTAGGGCTTTCCAGCAATATATAATAGTCCATACTTTGCCCAAGATTTAATGGCCCAAACTGGCATTCAAAGTCAGCATCAGAATTCCCAGCGTTAAACGCCGGAACTGGCACAAAAGTGGGAGTTAAATGCCCAAACTGGCACAAAAGCTGGCGTTTAACTCCAAGAGAAGTCTCTACACGAAAATGCTTCAATGCTCAGCCCAAGCACACATCAAGTGGGACCGGAAGTGGATATTTACGTCATTTACTCATTTCTGTAAACCCTAGGCTACTAGTTCTCTATAAATAAGACCTTTTTGCTATTGTATCTGGACCTCATGACACATTACACGTTTCATTTTGTATCTTCTACGGCATGAGTCTATAAACCCCATGGTTGGGGGTGAGGAGCTCTACTGTGTCTTGATGGATTAATGCAATTACTACTATTTTTCCCATTCAATCATGCTTGTTCTATTCCAAGATACTACTTGTTCTTCAACCTGATGAATGTGATGATCCGTGACACTCATCACCATTCTCACCTATGAACGTGTGCCTGACAACCACCTCCGTTCTACCTTCGATTGAGTGTGTATCTCTTGAATTTCTTAATCAGAATCCTCGTGGTATAAGCTAGAATCCATTGGCGGCCATTCTTGAGAATCCGGAAGGTCTAAACCTTGTCTGTGGTATTCTGAGTAGGATTCAAGGATTGAATGACTGTGACGAGCTTCAAACTCGTGATTGTGGGGCGTTAGTGACAGACGCAAAAGAATCACTGGATTCTATTCCGACATGATCGAGAACCAACAGATGATTAGCCGTGCTGTGACAGAGCTCGTTGAACATTTTCACTGAGAGGACGGGAGGTAGCCATTGACAACGGTGAAACCCAACATACAGCTTGCCATGGAAGGAGCCTTGCGTGCTTGAAGAAGAAGACAGTAGGAAAGCAGAGATTCAGAAGATGGAGCATCTCCAAAATCTCAACCTGTTCTCCATTACTGCAAAACAAATATTTATTTCATGTTCTTTTAATTTTTACAATTAAATCTCAGAGTTATTGATATCCTAACTAAGAGTTATGAGATAACCATAGCTTGCTTCAAGCCGACAATCTCCGTGGGATCGACCCTTACTCACGTAAGGTATTACTTGGACGACCCAGTGCACTTGCTGGTTAGTTGTGCGGAATTACAAAAAGTGTGATTGTGATTTCGTGCACCAGTGGCTCAACCTCCTGGGTTTGAAAACAAAACTTTTTCCTCACCATGTTTTCAAACTAGCTAAAGCCTTATATGGTTTAAGGCAAGCTCCTAGAGCTTGGTATGAGAGGCTTAGCTCCTTTTTATTGAAAAGCAATTTTCAAAGAGGAGCCACGGACACCACTCTATTTATTAAGAATTACAATGACAATTTTATTCTTGTGCAAGTCTTTGTTGATGATATCATTTTTTGTTTAGCTAATGAGGCTTTGTGTACAGATTTTGCTAAGCTAATGACAAGTGAATTTGATATGAGCATGATGGGAGAATTAACCTTCTTCCTAGGCTTACAAATCAAGCAAACTGCAGAAGGCAATTTTGTGCATCAAGAAAAATATGCAAAATAACTTGTCAAGAAATTTGGGCTGGAATGTGCCAAGCCAATGGGAACCCCATGCATCCAAATATCAAGCTTGACAAAGATGAATATGCTAGAGATGTTGATGAGATACGTTATAGAGGGATGATTGGCTCTTTGATGTATCTAACCTCCTCAAGGCCTGATATCATCCAAAGTGTTGGAGTGTGCTCAAGGTTCCAATCAAAGCCTAAGGAATCTCATATCTCAGCTGTCAAGAGGATCATCCAATATATACTTGGTACCACTAATTATGGTTTATGGTATCCCAAAATTGATTCATTTCAATTAGTGGGTTATTGTGATGCAGATTTTGCTGGGGACAGAATTGATAGAAGAAGCACAAGTGGCATGTGTTGCTTTCTTGGTAAATCACTTAATGCATGGTCAAGCAAGAAGCAAGCAACAGTGGCACTACCCACTGTCGAAGCTGAGTATATTATAGCCTCTTCTTGTTGCTCTCAATTACTATGGTTAAAAACTCAGTTAGATGATTATAAGCTGAAAGTATCTAATATTCCATTATTCTGTGATAACATGAGTGCTATAAATATTTTAAAAAACCTGTTTGCACTCAAGAACAAAACACATTGAAGTTAGATTTCATTCTATAAGAGAACATGTGCAAAATGGAAATTTAGATATTCAATTTGTTAAATTTGAAGATCAACTAGCTGATATTTTCACTAAACCATTGATAGAAGAGAGATTCTGCAGATTACGAACTGCTTTGGACATTCTTGATTCATCTAATTTTTCTGATGTTCTGGATTAAGCATTTTGTCTCATCAATCGAGATGAGATTTTTCTAGGCAGATGATGAGTAGGCTTCATTAACTCCTTATGATGCTTCCTGCACTCGTTGAACGCTGGTGTGATTTACCGGACCTGAAGTGCTGGCTTGCGGACTTTCATATGGGCTTCCTTTATTGAAACAATTGGGCCCATTCCACTCTTGCCGTCTCTAAAATTTCTTGGTCCCATTATCTAACATTTGCATTTCATTTTTTTTAAATTGGGCCTGATTTAAAATTACATTTCATTTTAATTAAATTTTCAAAATTGAAGTTATGAAGATTACAGTTTTAACATTCGAAGGTTTTCAAAGTTTTTATTTTTATCCTTTTTCAAGATGAAAAATTTCCACTACCCAAGGCCTATATTTACTCTCCACTACTCGCACCCATTCACACTCAACTCTTCCACTCCTTCACTTCTCTCTTCATATTCTGCAGCAAACCTGTGTCCTATAAGTATGGCTCGCAAGAAAAGAGCAGTCCGCCGAGGCTCTCATAGTGGTGCTCACTCTTCCCGTACTCAACCCTCATCTCCTATATCACTACATTCTCATTCATCACCTTCTCCTTCTCCCATTAACTCTCCTCCTTCATCTCCTCACAACACTGTTCCTGAAATGGCTCGCACCAAGACCACGGCTCGCTGATCTAGCGTTACTCCTCGCCCTACTCCCACTCCTCCTAATGTCTCTCAGTCCAGCTCATCTCAACCTAGTTCTTCCCGGGGTAAGAGACTCCTTCATGAAGAAAATAAAGAGCTTCCCTCCTCCCAAGCTCGCCATACCCGCCGTACAATCATCAACTTTCATCTTCATTCTATTTCTGAACCAAAACTTTCCAATCCTATTGCCTACAAATCTTTCTGTGCTGACTTCCCCAAAGAGTCATTTGATCGCCGTTTTAATTCCCTCATGAACTATCTGTTCTTCTACAAAGACGTTTACAAGCGTACTCTCTGTCCCTCTAAGCTTGTCAATTTAGATAAACTTCATAGGAAAGGTCTCAACTTAACTCCTCTATTTGCATATCAAGGATGGATTTCCATCCTGACCATTCGTGAGAAAATTTATCTTGACCTGGTCAAACAGTTCTACAGCAACTTGTCCTACAAAGAAGGGAGAATCGCCTTTTTTGTTAAAGGTAAAGTGATCATTCTTGACAAGTATCACATAAGCAAAGCCCTGGATTATCAGGACAGGGGATTTGATGTTTACATGTCGGGTAAGTGGGACGAAACTCTCAATGTGTCTTATTTTGAAGCCCTAAGTACTGTGTGCGTCAATATTCTTCTCCTAGAAGGTACCACTCCTACTCATAAGTCTCTTGGTCCAATCCGTGCCCAGTTGCACAGGATTGTAAACCATATAATTCTACCTCAGAGTGGCTCTTTTCAGCGAGTATCTTTTTGTGACACACTGGTTTTGTTTGCTCTTCTCTCTAAAATCCCAATTTCTTTTGCTTACTTGTTAGTGCGGCACATGCATGCTTGTATCAGTACTAAAAATGCTTTACCTTATGCAATGCTTCTCACAAAAATTTTTCAATACTATAATGTTGATTTTGGGGCTAAGATTTCTAAGGATTGTAACTCATACATCAAAGGGGGTGGTACAGTAAAGAAAACAGCACCCAGGTGCCGCAACACTGATGAAGGCACTGATGTTCCATCCCATGAGGATGATCCACTGATTCCCCCATCAAACTCCACCAAGATCAGAGTTCTGACCGGCATAATGAAAAATGTGCTCCAAAAGTTCATCAATCTCACATACCTTCTCATCACCCATGGAGCCGAGCGCAAGAGGAATTAAGTCATGGAAGAAAATCCACTCAAGAAAACTAAAGGGAGGATTCGGATTCTGAGGGATTTTGTCGAGGACATAGAAGCTGGCCTTACTGACAATGAGGAGGATGATGTTGATGAAGCCTCCGATGATTCCAACTCTGATGGCTAGCACATTTCATCTTGTCTATGCTTTTGACAGTTTTTCTTTGAACTCTTTCTGTTTTATTTGGATGACTGTAACTCATAACTACCTTACTGCTTGATAACTTTTAGGTTAGCCACTAACAAATTTTTTGCAGGGTCTTTTGCCTCCTTGATGACAAATGGGGGAAAAAAGAAAAGAAAAGTTATATGTTAGCATTGGCTTAGGATACAGACAAGATTATGAACAATGATGCTTAATATCTATTACTGTACTTAACTACTCTGAGTTTTGTGTTAGTGTTACATTGCTCTGTATTATTGCTACTGTGATATATTGTATATTGTTTGGAAATTTGTTCTTGGCTGTTTTAAGCTTTATTCACTTGAAGATGTAAACAATGATTAAGGAGGAGAAATGCTAACATTGAAGGGAGCAACAAACACTCCGAATGTCATCAAAGAGAAGTGCTCTTAACTCATTTAAATTAACATGTTTGTCATCAAGAGGGAGATTGTTGAGCTAAGTTTGATTTTGGGCCAATATATGATGACAAACATTATTTGGGTTAAAATCCCAATTATGGTTTAATGTGTGTTTTAATGATGCAAGCCCATTACTCATCTCATAGCCAAACAATGCAGCTTGTTTATTCCTTTAATGTTTCAAGTAAATGCACAAGCCCAATAAAATTTAACATAGCACTGTTCAGCAAATAGAAGGCTATGTACTCGAAGGACAGCTGGAACAAAAAGGAAGCAACAACAAAGCAAGGACAGGTGTGGTTCTAGTAAAACAATAAGGACACAAGGACATCTCCACTAATCCAAGGACATCAGTAAAGCAAATTTCAGAATATGGGAGAGCAAAACACAAACTTGCAAAGGACCAGAGGTAGTGGTGCAGCTTCTCAGACAGCATGGGTAATGGAGCAGAGGAAAAAAGAAATGCACGCCAAGGAGAAAAGCATATCCAAGGACAGCAGAGGTGGTGGACGAGTTCCTCAACCAGCAGAGACGGGCAGCTGGGACAAGGAAATGGAAGAGGCTAATTGGAAAGAAAGCTGAAGATATATAAGAGGCCTCACTTCTACATTTGAAGACAAAAAAAGAGAGCAAATTCAGAGCATCATCTATTCACACTTGAGTTGAATTCTTTTTCTTCTACTAGTGCTTAATTTCTGATTTTCTTTGTTATGGCTATCTTGAGTCATCTTTTGTATTGAGAAAAAGGCTGAAAATGTGAGTGAAAAAGCCATGAGAGAAAAGGCTAAAAGATGCATGAAAGAGCCATTGATTTTCTGTGTTTTGAGTTGTTGAACTAAGACTAGTTTTCCTTGCCAAGTTGGGTTAGCACTTGGTGAGTTTGAATCTGTTTAGATTCTCCTTCCAAGTTGGGATAGCACTGTGGGTTGCTGAGCTTTGGTGAAGAAAGCTTAGTGGTTGATGCTAGTTGAATTAGGTTGTAATTCAATAGTATTGGTGATTGTAATCAGTGGATTATAGTGAAAATTTCACCATGGTTTGTGGTGGAGACTGGACGTAGGATTCATTGCACTTAGAATCCGAACCAGGATACATGCTGGCCTCTTTCTCTTCTTCCCTTCTCAGTTTCTGTTCTGACAAAATGAAAAAATCTCCTACATTTTCTGCTTCTGCAAAAATAGAGCTTGAAAAGTTAATTTTGAGCAAACTTGATTCAACTTCTCTTCTCAAGTTCAATCTGCACCATTAATAACATATTATTTACATAAAGTTTTCTCTTTTTTTTTTTAATTTTTCTAAATCTCATTTTCAATCGGATATTTGATTGTTCGAACCGATCCAATTTATATTTAATTGATTTGAATTGATTTGTGTCTATTAAAAAAAATCCTTATATCCGAACAAATCTAGATCCGTTAAAATTTAATTGGTTCAATTCTCATTTTTTTTTTCTCAAATTCAAGCTAACTCAGATCCATGAAACACCTATAGTCACAATTTAGGGTTAATAGTCAAATTCATCCCTAAAAGCACCCATTCTTCAAATTAGTTCTCAAATGATTTTTTTAGTTATATTAGTCATTGAAAGATAAAACGTAAGTCAAATTGGTCCTTCCATTAGTTAGATGATGACATGTCACGTTAAGTGTCACGTGGCATGATGATGTATCACGTTAAATGCCACATGTCACCAGATGATTAGTTGACGTATCAGGTCAATGACACCTAGCACGCTACGTGTCACTTAATATGTAAAAAAGTTATTTATAACCAAAATAGTCCTTGAAAGTTCAGACGTAAGTCATTTTCATCCCTAAAATTTTAAAAATTAATCAAATTATTCTTTATATAATTTTTTTTATTTTTTCTTCATAATATTTTGTCATTTGTATTTTAAAATTTTATCTTTTCAAATTATAATTTTTTTTATAGTAAAATTTTTTTATTTAAACGAATTTATCAAATTATTGTTGATTATATATTTAAAAATTTAATATTTTAAATCTCACTAAATAATATAGTAGTTATTTTAAAATTTAAATCTTCTAAATTTTTAAAATTATAATTTTTATTATTGTTTAATTTATATGGTAGAACTCAATAATTAAAAAACTGATTTGTCAAATCACTTGTTGAATCTTAATATTTTAATATAAAATATTTATATGATAGAACTCAAATTATTGTTGAATCTTAACAACTAGTATATAACTAGTATACACTAAAAGTTTTAATATTTTGGATTTTACTAAATAAATATAGTAGTTGTTTTAAATATTTTAATCTTTTATTCAACAAGTGATCCCATAAATCGATTTTTAAATTATTGAGTTCTATCATATAAATTAAACAATAATATAAATTATAATTTTAAAAAATTTAAAAGATTTAAATTTTAAAATAACTACTATATTATTTAGTGAGATTTGAAATATTAAATTTTTAAATATATAATCAACAATAATTTGATAAAGTCATTAAAATAAAAGAATTCACTATAAAAAAAGCTTACAATTTAAAATGTAAAACTCTAAAATGTAAATAACAAAATAATTTTATAATAATTTAATTATTTTTATTATTTTATGTAAAGAGAATTTTGTTTATTAAGGTCTAAAAATAATATTAAAATTAGTACTATCAAAAAATATTTTAAATTTAATATTATGAAAAAAATAAATAAATAAATATATATGGACTAATTTGATTAATTTTAAAATTTTAGGAATGAAAATGACTTACGTTTGGATTTTCAGGGAATATATATTTTGATTATAAATAACTTTTTTACAGACATGTGGTATTCTAGGTGTCATTGACCTGACACGTCAACCAATTTCATCTGATGACACGTAGCACTTAACGTGATACGTCATCATCTAACTAACAGAAGGATCAATTTGACTTACGTTTTATCTTCCAAGGACTAATATGACTAAAAGAATCATTTGAAAACTGATTTAAAAAATGAGTGATCTTTCAAAGACGAATTTGACTATTAACTCCTACAATTCAGTTTGAACACTAAAATTTGGTTGATGGTCCAATAATTTAGCAAGAAATAAGTTACATTTATGAAAGGCATATAAATCGTTACATTTTAAAACCAACAGAACTAAAATAAGTAAATAACGAAAATAAGTAAATAACGAGCGCAATAGTCACCAAAAAAAATATATAACTAGTACAATTAAAATAATAAGTACCATAAAAAATTTTAATTTTATAAAAATACTTACTACAAAATAGTACTAAAATAATCGTTGCGAGATGTAATGTGTTCAATAACAATTTTCAAACTTTATACAAGGTTTATAATAGTTTTAAAAAAATGCTTATGATGAAAAATTTTAAATTTTATAAAAATGATTTCATGTGGTATTGACAACTAAATAGGTATATACATATACCGTTTACATAAAAAAATAATTTATAAAATGACAATATTTATTAATTAAGTTAACTTAATTAAAATATTTAGATTATACTATATGTATATTAAAATTAGTCATTAAAATTAACTACTAATATAAAATATATATTAGAATATAAATACACATTAAAAGTAAATTAAACCATACATATTTTATACACAAATACATTAGTGATTGATTTTAGTGTATGAATAACATTTTTTATTTTAAATTTATATAATTCGTTGTACCATAAACCAAACTCAATTTCACTTGTAAAACAATTTAATAAGAAACTGAGTCAAAAGATAACAGTGAAGAGTAGGGGTGTTCAAATCTAAACCGATCCAAAAAAATTACAAAATTACACCGATCTAAACCAAAAATCGAAACAAACCACTCAATTTTGGATATTTTTTGGATTTTAGATCGATTTTATTGTGATTTGATTCAGTTTGCGATTCTACTCTACACAATCGAACCAATAATAATAATAATAATAATAATAATAATAATAATAATAATAATAATAATAATCTTACTCAGTTACTCTACTCCCTTACCTTTCCCTACAGTGCTGCACACACTTCATTCTCTTTCCCCCCAAACATACACAAACCCTAATCTAAAGAACCCTTCTCTTCGTCTTCACTCTCACTCATTCTCACCGTATTGTTATTTCATGAGTGTTTTGTAGTCAAAACTTCATATTCCGGACAGGATATCAGTTGTTAGGGATTGTTGGAACTTGTTCAGAAATGAAAAACATAAGTTGATGAGTGTCTTTATAAACTCAAATCAAAATTTGTGTTTGACCACTGATTGTTGAACTTCTATACACAATCTAAATTATCTTTGTCTCACTATACTTTTTATTGATCAAGATTGAAAGTGCAAAAGAGAATTCTTAACTTTTGTCTTATCAAGAATCATAAAGATGAAATAATTGGTAGGAAGATAAAAAAAAATATCTTTTAAATTAGAAAATAAGTAGAGTCTTTAGCATCACAGTTGATAATGCTAGTTCAAATAATGTTGTCATTTGTTACTTAAAAGATAGAATGGAAGATTGGAATTCACATCCTTTAAAAAGTGAACATTTACATGTTAGGTACTGTGCTCATATCTTAAACTTGGTGGTGAATGATGGTTTGAAGGATATGCATTCTTCAATTAGTAAAATTAGGAATGTTGTTAGATATGTCCGTGCTTCTCCTAGTCGCATGGATAGGTTTAAAAGTTGTATTAAAGAGACTAGAATCTAAGACTCCTCTTTTGTGCAACTATATGTCCCACTAGGTAGAATTCCACTTACATAATGCTTGATAGTGCTTTAAAATTTCAAAAGGCCTTTAAGAGATAAAGTGAGAGGGATGTTGACTTTATAATGATGCAAAGGGACATTCCAAAGAATGAAGATTGGGATAATGCAAGATGCTTTTGTGAGGTTTTTAAAGATTTTTTTTATGTAACAAAAAAAAGTCTCGAATTTTATATTTGTGACCTCTTCTTCATATATACATCACTTTTGTTCAATTCTTAGTTCTTTGAAGATTTGGATTGATAGTGATGACATATTACTTAAGGGTATGGCTACAAAAATAAAGGTTAAGCATGATAAATATTGGGATAATTTGAGGAATATAAATATGATCATTTTTGTTGCTGTAGTACTTGGCCCTAGATACAAGATTAAGTTTGTTGAGTGGCGTTTTCAAAAGTTGTTTGAGAAGGAAGATGCTGATTTCTTATGTGGTAAGTTGAAGGAAATATTCAAGACTTGTTTAACAGTTATAGGGTTGCTCTCAATAGTGATCAAGCACATCAATTTACACAACACAGCCAAGATGTGGATATGGATGATAGTGCCTTTGATGATATTTGCTTTGCAGTAGCATTTGAAAATGAGGGCAAATCACAGTAATAAACCAAGGAAAGCAAAATTTTACACAAATCCGCCAAACCAAAATCTGTTTCATTAATCCACCAATGCACATTTATATGTAGTTCGAACCAGCCTGATTCGAACTCCATTTCTACATAATTCGAACCAGCTTGGTTCGAATTATACACAAACACACGCACACACTAATTCGAACCAGCTTGGTTTGAATTATACACTTATTAAAAAAATTAATAATTTAAAAATTAAAAAATATATATATTTTATTTTATACATTAAAAAAAACTAACAAAATATTTAATTACGAGACTTCTTTGAAATATTAATGAGCTATCAATTCGAATTCCATATAATACTCTTTTTAAGCCAATTTTATAGTACTCCTAACATTTTTAAGCCATTTTTTTAAAATTGTTTTGCATAGGATCAAATATTTTTTGTAGTATAATTTAAATAAATTTATTAAAAAATTTTATTAAAAAATATTCATGAGCTATTAAAAATGGACAAAAGAGTATTGTATGGAATTCGAATTGATAGCTCATTAATATTTCAAAGAAGTCTCGTAATTAAATATTTTGTTAGTTTTTTTTAATGTATAAAATAAAATATATATTTTTTTAATTTTTAAATTATTAATTTTTTTAACAAATATATAATTCGAACCAAGCTGGTTCGAATTAGTGTGTGCGTGTGTTTGTGTATAATTCGAACCAAGCTGGTTCGAATTATATAGAAATGGAGTTCGAATCAAGCTGGTTCGAACTACATATAAATGTGCATTGGTGGATTCATGAAGCAGATTTTGGTTTGACGAATTTGTGTAAAATTTTGCTCCCTTTGGCTTATTTGAGTTTTTTACCCTGAAAATGATGTCCAAATAAGTGAGAGTGCCAACACAAATGAAGTGGATTTATATCTCATGAAGTCCTTGAAGAAACCCATTGATCCAAGTAGTTTTGATATTTTAACTTGGTGTAAAGTGAACTCTAACAATTACAAATATCCTATTCTAAGTCAAATTGCAAGAAATATTCTAGCTATGCCTGTGTTAACAGTCGCTTTTGAATCTGCCTTTAGTATTAGAGGTTGAGTGCTTAATCAATATAGGAGCTCTCTAAATCCCAAAAACCGTTGAAACTTTGATTTTTGTGCACAAAATTAGTTTCGATCCAATTCATTGCCAATTGACCTTAAAGAGTCTTTTGAAGAATTTAAAAAACTTGAGAAAGGTAATATTCTTTATTATTATGTTTTATTTTATCTGAATATATTGATTAACTTTACTAGTTGACTACTATATATTTATTTTATTATATTTTATTATAGAACTTGAGTCAATTCCTCAACTAATAGATGAAAAAGATTCTGGTGATGAATATGATTAGTGATCGGTGCTTCACCTCTCAACTTGAAATTTTTTATTTTATGTTTTTATTAAGACTTTGTTATGTTATTTAATTTTGTGTTGTTGAAACTTGTTTAGTTGTTTTTATACTGAAAATTTATTATTTTATTAAGATTTGTTGAATATGTTGGATTGTGAACATATTATTTTATAATGTTTTATGGAATTTACCTTTTATTATTATGTTGAATTGTTGGACAGGTTATTAATTTTATAAATTAAATTATTATTTTTTATTTAAAAAATCACAAATTTAAATTACTTGTAATTGGATCGGATCAAATTTTAAAAAAAAAAAAGGTTAATCCAATTCAAACTATACCGTAAGTATTCGAATTGGATGACTTTTTCTCTTAAAATCGAACCAAATCGCACTGTTTGAATTGGATGATTTTTTCTCTTAAAATCGAACCAAATCGCACCGCAAATATTCCTAATAAAGAGAGGACCCAAAAACGGAGTTCATTATTGTAGCATAAAACAATTTAGCTGGAGAGAGGATTGCTTTTTTTTACCTACGTAATTTGTTGCATGAAGAAACGATTTAGCTATATAAGGTTATATGTTATGATCGTAATCCTGACATTGTTGCAATTAGTATTTAAAAGAGTGCATAAAAATATTTTGGGCATACATACATGTATACAATTTTCAACCAGAATAATTGAAATTACCCCAAAAAATACACATCAAATAAAGTTTATTCATCACCTCTGCATTCTTTTACCTTTAAGCTTTATTACTTGTAGTCTTAAAAATACATACACAAACACAATTATAAACACAATTTCAAAAAACTTTAGAAGACTATATATACCAATATAACAAAGAGTTCAAAGTTACAATATGCCGCGAATTGAACCAAAGCTACTGCTGCGAAAACTTTAGTTACAATGCAACTTGTGAATACAGAATTATCCAAAGGGTTTTAGAACCTCTGCTTAAAGAGAAAGCTGTCCCAGATGCTCTTGCATTTAAATAACGAAAACGAAGTTACACATGTATCCTCATATATAAATCATAATTATTTAATATTTAGTAGTGGTTATCTTTACTGTTATACTGTAAGTTTGTGATAACAAATCATAACTAATGAGAATGAGAATATAAGTACATGAAATGAAATATAACTTCTCCAAAGTGGGGATGCACTTTAGAGATATTTATCATCAATTAAACAATCAGGAAGAAAAATAAATAAATAAAATTTTTCATGTATGGTTTATCAATGCTTAGCTAGTATTTGATAAAAACATATTGAAAATATTAGAGATATAACTATTTATGTTGCTTTTCTCTATTAGTTTAAATTTGTGAGATGAGTAATTTTATGACATGATATTAGAATTTTATATCCAAATAGTCAAAAATTTAATCCTTAGTAATTTTCAAAATTAAAAACAAATAAAAAATCTATCCAAAAATTAAATAAACCCAAAAAAAAACTCTTACTTGTTAAAAGAGATTGAAAAAGCATACAACGTTTGGTGGAATTTGTTAGATTTTGTTGCTTATAAATAGCCCCATGAGTCCAACGTTATCTGTCAGAATATCTGTTCCAATTTTTAATATTTTATAAGTTCACACTTCACACGACCTTTAGCTTCCAAGTACTTAACTCACGAAAGGCATGTCAAAGGATGTGGTCTTAAAGGTCCTTCATTCTGCTCTCTTTAACTTGAAAGCTTTTTATTTCATCATTTTCCTTTCTTGCTTTTAATTATCCTTTGCATACCTTAATTAGCTTAAACCGTTGATGTAACCATCGATATTCAACAATACAGTCAATCATATTTAGTGAGACAAGACTTAACTATTGTTGTTGTTGGGTCAGAACGATTAAACTGAAATCAATTTGCATTGAATTCGTTCCAGAAGATCGAATTGAAGGTGTCTACCAACTGCTGCGAAGGATGTAAGAAGAAGATTAATAAGGTTTTAGGAAGCATGGAAGGTAATGATAATAATAATAATACAAGAATTTAATCTATATATTGTCATTAAGGAAAAACTAACAACAATAAAGTTAAATCATATATCAATAACTGTAAGGTTAGGGAGACAATAGTAGGTAGTCAGTTCACTCGTCCGCTTAAACAAATGTAGTTGTTCGAATCCTGCCTTATGTGCTCATATCGGCAGCAGATTAATCATTGCTTGTTGGGTTATGAAATACCCTAAAAAAAATTGCATCAAAATTAAATCTATAATCCAAGATCTTTTTCTGCTACTAAAGGGTATATAGATCACTATGGTATGGCAGGTGTTGTGAAAACAGATATAGACCCATTTCATCCCAAAGTAACAGTTTTAGGAAACTTGAATCCAAAAGATTTGATCAAAAAGCTTCAAAAAGCTGGAAAACATGCAGCACTCAGTAGCTATGAGGAACTTAAAGAAGAAAAGAAGGACACAACAACAGCAATAGCAACAAGAGAGAAAGAAAAAGAAAGCGCTAACAATGATTGTGACATTAGAATTGAGAAAACAAACAAAGATACCATAGAAGTAGTTGAGGATGGAAAAGGTGACAAGGATCCTAACATGTCTACCATAACCGCTTCTAATAATCAAGATTTGCATCATGTTAAGGTTTATCCAAACATGAATTTATATAGGCATGTGAAAACTCATCCTCGGAAATTTTGTTACATAGCGCAGCCATATTATTATGTAGCTGCTTCATACCCTGATGATGATGAAGAAGAATCTTGCCACTTTCAAGAGCCAAGATTTCAGCCACCATTGGAGAGACCAAGGGTGAGAGCAGAGGATTACTTTAGCGATGACAATACCATGGGTTGCCATGTAATGTGAAACAGTGCGGAAAAAAAAAAAAAAAAGTGGTGGTTTAATAGAACAAAAAGTGGTAGGCTCAAGTGGTACATATTTAAATGCACCAGACCAGTCACATACTTAAGTTTTTAATAAATTTTAATTCCCAAACAATCTCTAGTATTCTACTTTCGCTAGACAAATTAGTCATTCCATTAGATTCTTTTGTCTAATAACGCTACTCTACATAAAGTAATTGATTTAAAAATGTTAACAGTTTTTAAGAATTTGGATAATTTTTTAAATAACAATAAAGTAATAATTTGATTAAATTATTAATCTTTAACAACAGAATATGATGAAGACTACCAAGGAAATTAATAAAATATGGATCACTTTGATTCCATAGTGGAAATGAAAGATCACCGACTTTAGTATGATTGGGTGTTTATATAAGATCATTCCAAAAGTTCACAAATTCTTGATAGGGTGGTGCATTGGATAAAGGAAACAATGAAGACAACAGTATATAAGTCAGATGAAACTTTCTATTCCTTCGGGTAGCAGAAGTTGTTAGCAAGATCAAAAAGATCTCCCTGCTGAAAATTGGTTAGAATGAAGTAGAGATCAGCTACTTGCAGTATAGATAAAATCAATGAAGCAGATGTCATGTTGAATTGGTTTGCCGGTCAAATAAGTGCCATTTTCAGGAGATAAAATACTTAATTCCTAAGCAACTTGCGCAATTGGTAGGTATCACTCATCTATACTGCGTGGACAAGAAAAGATCCACCAATGTATCCTTTGGATAAGGCATTCGGCATTTAAAAATTGCTAACCAGTCTTAGTTTGTGGAGAACATTAAGAGATGATCTCCAATAATTACAATGGTCAAAGAATATTGGAATTTTCTGGAGTTCCTAGTCATCAATTATTATCAATTTCAATGATACATTTCCTGATCCTGCTGTATCTCTCAGAGAATAATAGAATAAAGGGAGAATATTACTAGAATCTTTTTTGGAATAATAAGGCCATCTTTAGAAGATCAAAAGGGTTATTTTATTTTTAAATTAGATTTTTGAAACCAAAATGATAATGTATTTTACCTGTTTCTGATTAGGGTTTTGTTGAATGGTATATTGGTCCGAACTCCTTGATCATACCAGTTTATATCAGAGTCTCAATAAAACGTTTGATGCATACCATCAAAGGATTCCAGATTACATCTTTCCAATTGCTTCATAGCTTTAGGACTGAACAACTTGATATCACATTAGTTAAGTGTACCGTTTAGTGCATTTGGTTATATTGTCTTGGTAACGATCCCAGTATAGAACACCTGGTTGGTTCAAGCCTTGAGGAAATTATTTAATGAATAAAATAGGATAGAGAATAATATTTGTACCAATTTTTATACACACTTCGTATACATTTTTAATATAAAAGACTAATATTTTATCTTTCATCTCTTATCAATAACTAATTAACTATCAATACCGTCACCAAAAACTATGGCGTCACCAAAAAAAAATAATAATTATCAATACCAAGAATAAAAGATGTTCAAGAAACAAAAATCATGCATAAAACATTCTGAGTTGAGTCTATTACTTTTCAATCCCTTCCCTTTCCTCTCCTTTTCTCCATGAATCCCACAACATAAACACATACATATATCATTCTAGGAGAAAAGGGAAAGTCTATATATGTTTCTCCCAGACACCACAAAGCCCCCACTCTCAACTTCATTACGCCATCATACAACAACAATAACAAAGCCTTATCTCATTAGGCGGAGTCAGCTACATAGATCAAACGATGCTATTAAACCTATCATGTATTATGTTTCCAGTGAGACCATTAAACCACTTGCATCATCTTACACTTAAACTGAAGCACACATCCAGCAAGACAAACCAAAACCAAGCAGCTTAAGCATAAACAGAGTCATCGAATTCCAACACCGATCATCAAAGACAAACCTTACCATTGAGTTACATAGAATTAAAGATGAATCATTTACATAACAATGGGGTTTTTGGTTTTCCAGAACCAGAAAAACAGGGTCCATGTCTCCAAGGATAAGAATTTGACAATTAAAACTAAAATACCGAAAACAGACTAATACTTTGCACTAAATTTCAACTATCTTAGCTCTAAAGCCTGCACCTTTGGAGCTACTCATTTGGGTTAATGTTTTAAAAACAATAGACCACCTTGTGGACTCTAGGAGCACGTTTTTAACTCTAAATATCCCCAATTTTGTTTTCACATCTACAGAACAAAAACAAAATAAAAGTCTCTTTGAAACGAATACTGGACAGGGTTCACAGAAGTACCAAATAACTAGAGACAAAAATACCCTCAGTTTGACAAGAATATGTACCCATCTAACAACATTCTGAAATCTCCACCTTCGGTGAACTGTGAGTGAGAAAACAAAACAATCAAACCCTCAGAATCTGAAGCTTGGTGGAGAAAGCAATGGCAACCCAATCTGGCTGAGAAGATGACCACTGAAGCTGCTCAATCTCTGCACCAGCCGTGTACGCAAGAATCGGGTCCAAACCACCCTCCACAGGCTGACCCATCGAAGAAAGGTCCCAAATCAAAGCCTGTGAGTCATCCCCAGCTGTACAGATATGGCAAGAACTATGTGGCGCCCAAGCAATGGCATTCACACTTGCCTGGTGCCTCTGCAACTCGACAACTGGAAGCGTCGGAAAACGAATATCAAGCACCACAACCTTGGCACTATCCATTATGATGGTAGCCATGTACCTAGCAGATGTTTGAGTTCAATGAGTTTTAAGGGGCATAAGAAGACGGTCCTATTTTTAGTTAGAGTAATGTTAGGAAGTCAACTTTTTTTTAAAATGATTTTGTTTATCTTTAATTCTAGATCATAAATCATAAACATTAACCCTGAACTCTAAATTATAAACCGTAAACATAAAAACACGGTCCTATTTTCAGTTATGCTATCACTTGAACAACAATTTGTTGAACAACACACATGATATTATATCCACCATTCAAAACAAAACTAAAAGCCAGAAAATAGGTGGAAACTCCCGGTCAATTGTTTTCGTGTGCAATTGATAGTTAAATATTATCAGATAGTAATTTAGTTAAACATGTCAAAAATCATGAAACGGTTCTCAATTTTCAATTTCACACTACAGCTGAGTCTCCATGTGCATATCATAAATTCCAATCACGAAGTTAATCCCCCCACCCCCTTTTCCTCTTCTTCCCACAACAAAACAAAATGTGTATCTCAACTGAATCAATTAGGGCATATGCTTAAATAACAATTGGTGAACAGCACATAATAAAAAGTGTTGGCCCCTAATATTTCTCTCAGCTTAAACAACAATTTGGTGAACAGCACACACAATATTATATCCACCATTCAAAACAAAACTAAAAGCCACAAAATATGTGCATATTATAAATTCCAATCAAAATGCACGTAGCTCAAGTGAATGAACAATTAGGGATATGCAACCCATATCAGTCTTTATCATATTGAATGTTGAAATTGAGAGTACTGATATCAAGAATTAGGTTAAAATGTTAAGAAAGAGACGAACCTAGGATCCTGCTTGTTCCAGCCGAGGCGAACCAAAGGAGTATCAGGCTCAGAGCTCTCGTAAATAATGGTGGAATGCTCCTTATCGCGAAGATCAAAAACCCTAACAGAACCATCAGCAGAAACGGAAGCGAAAACCCCAACACCACCCCAGGCAATATCATACACCTCCTTATCATGCGCAATAAGCTGCGTATCCACAGCCTCCTTCTCAATATCCCAAATCGTGCACGTCGTGTCAATGCTCGACGTCCCGATCCGCCGTGGCTCCGCCTCGTTCCAATCGAATGACGTCAGCGGCCCGCAGAACTCGCTGTTCTTGTTCCCGTTCAGGAGACTCTTAAGCTCAACCCCACCGCCACCGCCGCGGGAGCCGTTGCCGTTGTTGTTGGCGGTGGTGGTGGCGGCGTCGTCGGAGTTGGTGGAGTCAGGGAGGCGCCAGACGCGGAGGAAGTCGGAGGAGGTGGCGAGGAGGTCGGGGCGGGAGCAGTCCTTGTCGGGGATGAAGATGGCTTTGGTGGGAGGGTAGGGGTGCTCGAAGGAGAGGGCGGGATCGGAACGGATCTCGCCGGTGGAGTCGTCGAGCTGGACGATCTCGACCTTGTTAGGGTACTGTTCCAGTAAAGAAGCGATGGCGAGGCGGTACTTCTTGTCGCGGCGGACGCTCCAGTTCATGGCGTAGATGTGCCATGGAGCTTCGTAGGTGTAGATCTCCGAACGCTTTTGCTGCTCGTCGGAACCGTCTTGGGTCGGGTCACTGCTCGCGCCCATCGCTTATGCGGGTCGGACCCTCTGAGTGAGTGTGGTACTCTTGTTTGCTTCTTCTTTCTTAATTAATGAAAATGCTGATTTGAGGAGGCGGCGGATGGCTCAGGGGATTGTGGGTGTGAGGAGCCTCTCATCCTACTTAGCCAAATGGGGAAGACTTTCGGTGGGGTCTACTTAAACTTTATTTCCATTAACGGATTATTATATTTCTTTTATAGTTACTATTTTATTTAGCCTTTGAAATGGAAATGGTCAATAACACAACACAGAATTTTAATGCACATTTTTTTCTTTTCACCAGAGGAAACAAAATGAGAAAGAAAGAAAATGAAGAGAAAGAAAATGTTAGTTTAGTTCTATATTATTTTAGATTGTGTTTTGATAATTAATAAACATAAATATAATTATATAACTAAAAAATTCATCAAAGAACTGTATTGGCTGATTCATAAGAGTTTTTTATTTAAATAAATATATAAAAATTATTATTTATTAAAATACGCAAAAAAAAAAAATTAAAATTTGCATAGTCATTTCAAATGTATTGTCTGCAAATTAGAATTATCTTTCAATTCAGGCTTAGCGTATATAAAATGGGAGTTTTGTGTCAGAATCATCTTACATGCGACAGCCACGAAATGAAACTCCGTTTTACCTTCATCGCATGCGAATTGGGTATGCTGCAGTTCTGCCACCACTTTGCAGCTGGCTCCCGCGAAATGGCCACATCAAGTGGGACACCTGCGAAATAGACACCCAACTTATATAATTGTATGTATGATTCAACTATCGTATTCGACTCCCCCTATACTACACGTAAAATTAACTGAAACATCTATGGTTATATATTGGTTTAGTTCTTTTGGATTTTTAGGAGTGAATTGAGAGATCATTTTTTGGATCAAAAACTGCAAAGCTATAAGAGAAGAGTGATGAAATGATAGCTTATTTGGATCTCCAATACTATTTATGTAGTTTTTGTTATAGATCATGTTAGTTCTCTTGTAACATCCTGTATTTTTAAAAATCTAAATATAAATAAATTATGGTATCAGAGCAGTCCTTCTTGTAGAGGCTTGGGAGTGGACTGACTGTATTCTACTGCATACTCTAAGTATCTGTCATGCTTTATAACTAGTTCTAACAAGAGTTTATGTTTTATATGCATGACTGTCTGGTGATTAACGCTATTAGTTTACCATTGCATACTTCATGATATTAAGTTTGGCCAACTTAATATTAATGATTTATGTATATGGGAACACTAATGGGTTATCATAGACGAAATAGAAGTAATAGGTAATGCGAATCACGAGGTTTTTGGAACGTTAGAAACTAAGTTCTAGAGATTAGTTCCGTTTCGACGTATAATCTTTATTCGTGCTCGGCATTATCTCTTTCTTTATCAATTGCATTGAAGTCTCTAGTTCTTAATCTCTTTCTTGGAATGTGGTTTGGATATTTTTTCATCATATCTTGTCATTCATATATATCCTTGCTTGATTATGTTCCTACCTGTTGCTTGAATTTTTAAGGAACATTCAACTTTGACACTATTCATAAATTTTGTATTTGTTGATTTGATCTTGAATTAGTTTTTGTCCAGCCAAAAGCGTGACATTTTGATAGTAAGGATGTTACATTAATTTATTCATATTTGGATTTTTAAAAATAGGAGATGTTACATCTCTAATAACCATTCCTTGATGAGAAGGTTGCCAATTGCATAAGATTCTCACCATTGTTGGGTTTTAGACACTGGTAGATGTATTAATAGCTTAGAAGTTAGGTGAAGATAATTACAACCTCACAAGATGTATAAAATAATAAGTCAATCTTATGTATTCCATACTCAATTGAAGTCTTCATCATTTATTTTACTATGCTCTTATGTTCTCATATAACTTCAGTTCAACAATTTTAATATATAAGAATATGAGATTGATTCTTCAAAATTGAAATATTAACAATAAAAAGGTCAATTGAACTTGAACTTAAACTTGAAGGAAATTTCTGTGGTGCTGAAGAGAGATTCATTAACACATGCTAAAGCCCATGTGTCATGGTGTGAAGGGAATAACGTGTCTCTCAGACATGATGGTTTGGCCTGAGCTATTACAGGTAGTGCTGTCAATGGGGCTTATTCTTTTCAGAGTTTGTGTCAGAATGAAAGATGTTAAGATGGTCATTAATAGACACTAATTAATTTGGTTTATAGAAATAATTTTTTTTGCAATGTAATATGTTATTTTTGGTGGAAATGGATTCATGGTCGGCTGGGCCTTGGAAGTTAAAATTTTGGAGGACTGTGTGTAGTGATGAAAACCCCATGGATATAATCATGGGTTTTGAATAATATATGGACGTTACAAATCAGAAACAAATATGATGGGTCTAAGTAGGAAAAAATAATGGGGTTGAAGCTGTTATGTGACTGTAATATATTTAAAGTAGGTATCTTCTTTATTAGTTATGAATGTTATTGTAAATATCATTAAATATGTATTAATATAAATGTTGAGATATTTTTGTTAAAAACAATGCAATTTTTTTTAAGATTATGTAATATGTATTGATATAATCTTTCAAAAAAGACGTGTGGTATATAATATTGTAATGAATATAAAAGAATGAGTTAGTTAGTAGAAAGATTGTTTAATTTAATATGTACATAAAATTTAAAATGTGTTTTTATGAAGAAATACTAGAATTTTATGTTCTTAGTATGTAATAACTACATCATTAATTGTTCAGTAAAATTTTTGAAAATTTGAGTATGTGTAAAATATTAGTGAAGAAGATTATCTAATCATGGCATGAGCTAAATTTTTGTTAATTGTATCGGGTTATTACTTTATTCAGGAATAAAAATCGCTAAACCTGAGAATAGACATCAAAGAAATACAATCGGAATAATACAATAACAGTAGAACGTTTCAAAGACATTTTATTTTCATGTAATAAGGTGGTCAACGTCATCAACAACACCCTAATTCAAATCCGTTTACAGCAACGTTAGAGCTGTATATGAACAAAGAACACTTACTTAGTAGACTCACAGCGAGAATTTAAAAAAAAAATTTAGCTTATGTCAAGAGTCCGACTCTGACAATGGTTAGTGTTGTTGGAAATTCGCAGGGCAGTGATTGATTGTGAATGTGTCGTAGGTTGCACAGTGTTTAGGGTCTCTTCTAATTTGAACTTACTGATAGACCGAATGTAGCTGATAAAAGGCTCTAGTCTCTAGGGTTAGAAGAAAGTTAAATAGCAGTCCGATGACGGACTCCATAACTATCTTCACTCGCACACAGTTACTTTCTGATAATTTTGTAGTTGATGGAGAGTGTGATACAACCCCCCTGGATCGTGAGAATTTTCGATTAAGGATCCAAGGTTGAAAATTTGGGTTGCAGAATTTAGAGTTTAGGGTTTATGAGAAAAGGTTTATGGTAGAGAATTCGAGAAACACGGCTAGATTTTGACGGTGTAAGATTTAGGTTTTATGTTTTAGGATGTATCGTTTTAGGGTAGTAGGTTGTATAATTTACATTTTAGAGTGTATAGTTTATAATGTAGGATGTTGAATGAAATAAAATATCAAATGATGCATGGTTAAAAGTTTTATTTTTTAAATCGCTATACGTGGGTGTCACAACACTCCTCTATTGTTTGGAGTTTTGAAACTCATTTATATTATTAATATTATAATATTATTGACACGGTATCTGAAAAGGTATTACATTAATGAAGCTTTGAATACATATTAATAAAATCAATAAATAATTAATGCATTATGATGATATAACTATAGACAAATATTTCTATTTAAACTATAAAATATTTAAAATGTAAATACTTAGCTATAAATTTATATTTAAATATTTATTATACTATAACAAATATTAAGGAGTATAATAAAATAATGACTGAATAATATTTTTTTATGGAGCTTGTTAATACTTTTATTATACTTTTAGTATAATCAATATTTTATTCTATTTTTCGTATACTATATTTTTATTATACTATGAAAATTATTAATAAGTACAATAAAATATATTAGTAAGTGTTTTAAAAAATATTATTGAGTAATTAGTTTATTATACTCATTAATAATTTTGGATAATAACATTTAAGTATGATATATAAAGGATGAGTAGAAATAAATGTGGTATAAAATGGAGGAATACATATTGTATAGTAATATTGTTTGTTTGGTTTGAAAAGTAAAATATTATTTTAATTCAGTTACATAATTTTTTTGTTATAGTACTCTTTTAAAATTAGAATTAAATTTTGAATTTCTAATGTTAGTAAATAAAATTGATTATAAAAATTACAAAATATAAATGCAGAAAATTATTTTTAGAAGAGACATCGTGAAATGAATATTAATTTTAGTAGACGGGTGTTTGACGATATTTTTCAAAATGAAAAAATTAAAAATTATTATTCTACGTTCTAAAGTAGAATTTATTTTTATTTTAAAATTATTAATACATTAATAGTTTAATATATCTAATTGTATAAGTCTCACACTTCTCAATATCTAAATACATAAGCTTCATATTTCTCAGAAATATTGTTACTAGAATGTTTATACGTATAGATATGTAGAAAATAATTGATACCAATTAAAAAATTATTGTTTAAATTTATCTCATAAAACTTGTCTTATATACTACTTTTTTTTCACGTATAATATCATAATTTTAAAAATTAATTATATTATAGCATACTATTTAATTAGGATATATATATTAGGAACAGAGTTAAACAGATATAGCAGTATTTAATAAAAAAATTATATAAATGACTTATGTTCATTACTTAGATAATAATTAATATACATAATAATAGCAATTCCAAATTAAACATTTTTTGGGGAGGGGGGAGGGTTTATAATAATAAACGAAGACAAAACAATTAATGCATAAATGTATAATAAAATGGGATAGAACTATTTGTAAACCGATGATTTGCCATGAGGTTTACAGTTGGTTTTACTAAGATGGTGTGATTGTTGTTAGTATGTGAATTGGTTTTATATTTGGAAAAGGATGAGGAACCAATGCTCTTATTATACAATGCATACAATGGGGGTTTAATTGAAATTAATGCTGAATTATAGTTACAATCATTAATTATGAAGATTTGCTAATTTGAATGGTTCAAAAAATTAGGATTCAGTTATACCAAAACACAAACCATGATCATTTCTCTATGAACGGCGCCGACACAACCAAGAACCCAACCCCTCTCGCCGACGTTACTATCTCATCTTCTTACTGGCTCGTGTGTTATCACCAGAAGTCACTCTCGGAGATGTCGAGGTCCGCACCGGTGAACGCCCAGAAGCGCATTCCCAGCGTGTGGCTCCTTCCGACGGCACCGCATCAAGTTCACTTGCCCAACCGACCTGTGGTCTATTCGGTTTATTCATCGTGCAAGATAAAGGAGTTAATAGTGTCTCTCCTTTGATACGTCCATCACCGTGTGGTAGTTCGTAAATGGCGTGTAAGATCGTGCAGTCTCTGTGTCATGTTCTATCATCCATTCCTGACCACAATCCATCAAAACTACCGGAAGAAGCTCCAGAACATTGTGTCACCGACGGTCAGCAGCCTAATAAGGTGAGAATGGTTCATTGAATTGTTCACCATGGATGCTTATTATTATAAGTTTTAGATATTTATCTTTGCATGCAGGTATAATATCTTCAGAGATTAGAGTAAAGTAGTTAACAAAATAGTGCAGAATCATATTAGTCTTAAATTGACCTGGAATGAATAAAATATGTAGGTGCATGTACTAGCATAAAGAAGCACTAGTTCTTCTGCATGAAACTAGAAAATTCCTATTAATAAAGAGTGAGTTAGGTATCTATGCAAAATAGTTTATTTTATGTAAAAAATATCATATTTTATAATGTAAAAACAAGGCCACAAATGGCCAAAGAAGCATATACGAATGGTTAAATAGCAGGTTCTCTTCCAACATATAATCATGATAATCAGATGAATTATGGGTTAATATATTGCTTTAATTAAAACAAATAACAGAAAATGAGTTCATTTAGAAAAATTTTGGACACAAAGATTAACACACCATGAATGCTTATTTATATAAGATTTAGATGTTCATCTTTGCATGGAGGATATGAGTGCGTTAATGAGTCATGGAATATTAATATACAAATTTAAACCAGCATGTATAAGCAATTTAATTGATACACTGGACAAGTGGCTAGTTTAGAAGTAATCACCCATGATGTGCTTGATGCCTAGAGAATAAAACGATGAGGAGATTATTATATTGTTAAATATAATAAGATAAAAATAACTGCATTATTATTGTTAAGACTTTTTCCGAAAATGTAAGCTAAATAGAATAATAAGAGTCATGCATGTTTAGATACATATTATATATATGAGTATACATGATAGATGGCATATGCATTAAAAATGCCACTTTAGTGACATTGGATTCTCAAACTCAGTAATGAAATAAGTGCATGTTGGTTGTATGTGCTGCTTTTTTATATCGGTGGTACACAGTATGATGTAGCACAGAGGATATTAGTAGTTAAAATGCTTATATAATAGGTTAAATATAATAGTTTCCATCAATAGGTGATACCGATGCATTTTTTTCCAAATTAATATGGGTAGGATGATGCGGTCCAGTTATATTTTTGTATCCTTATATATGAAGTTTGGAAAGGATTTTTGTGCATCTCATTTACTAGTGGATTATCTAAATAGTTTTCATGAATATGATTTTTGGTGTTTATTTCCGTGATTATAGGCCATGCCAAGATTGGATGTTACTGAGGTTGGAAGTGAAGAGATGGATATTTGTTACGAGGTTTGGATTCTAGTTTCATCCTGTATTATAATGCTTGGGACAATAACCATCGTGATTTTACATTTTGTTCATTTATTTTGCGAATATAGGACATGCCGCTTTTGGAACTTTCCCAGGTTGGAAGTGAAGAGATGGATCATGGTCACCAGGTTTGGTCTCAAGTTTTATTTTTGGTAGCCTTGAACCGCATGGTTGATTTGAACTTTAACGGTTTTGTTTTATTTTTTTTAAATAAATTTGATACTTAGGTACTGGATCACGATGGCCTTCGGGAAGATGAAATACCATGTGTTGGAATGCGGTTTGAGCAATTGCAAATGGCTCATGAATTCTATGTGACATACACAAAGAAAGTCGGGTTTTCTACTAAGATACGGACGACAACCTGTGATATGATCACAAATCAACCCATTAACCAAGCTATTCACTGTAAGAGGGATGGGTTCCATGTGTCTCGTGTCAAAGCGTCAACACGGAAGAACAGGATCTCAGCCGCTGGGTGCAAGGCAAGGATATACGTGAAGTTTGACAAGGAGACGCAAGACTAGTTTTTCTTCAAGGTGGAGTTGAGTCACTCGCACCCATGTTCAGCGAGAAAGGCGGTGCACTACCATGAGTATAGCAAGCTGACCATGCATGCGAAGTGCGTGATTGAAGACAATGATGAGGCTGGGATTCGACCAAACAAGACTTTCCTAGCTTTGGCAAATGAGTCTGGGGGCCCATCTAACCTGGGATACTCAGAAAAGAATTTACGAAACTATATTACAGCTAAGCTCCGAACCAGCAATGTCAACGTGGATGTCAGAGAGATGATGAACTATTTCATAATAATAAAGGACATCAATCCAAACTTCTTCTACGCGGTGAATTTGGACAATGAGTGTAAATTTCAGAGTGCAGTATGGGTGGATGCAAGGTGTAGGGCGTCGTACGAATATTATAGAGATGTTGTGTCACTTGATAGCACATACAGCACAAACAAGTATGGAGTTATTTTTATGGGGTTAGCTTTATTCTTTTTTTTCCTAGCTTGGTCGTGACTGATATTTGTTTTTTGTCGCTATTTTTGCATGTAGGCATTGATTACCATTTGCGTCGTTCGTCGGTCTCAACCACCATGGTAAGTCGACCATCCTTGGTTGTGCTCTTCTTGGAAATGAGAAAATCCCAAGTTATGAGTGAATTTTCCGCCAATGGGTCAAGTGCATGGGAATTACTCCACAGCGGATCATTACCGATCAATGCAAATCCATTTTTCGTGCAATAAAAAATGTGTTACCCGATACACGCCACCGGTGGTGCATCTGGCACATTACGAAAAAGTTACCGCACAAGCTTAGAGGTTATCGCCGGTACAGAGAGTTGTATGATGAGTTCAATGATATTGTGTGGAACTCTCGACCGAGAAGTCATTTGAGGATAACTGGTATGAATTCATAGACGAGCACAACTTACATAACAACACATGGCTGTCAGGTCTGTTAGTGTACAATTATTTTTTTCTCATTAGTTGAAATATTTTTGGTAGGTGTTTTTATATGATTTATTAAGAAGTTTATTTTTCTTTATGTAGACCTCTTTGATGATCGATGCATGTGGGTCCCAATATTCTTCAAGGGTGAATTTTGGGCTGCCATGAAAAGCACGCAAAGGAGTGAGAGCATGCACTCATTCTACGAAAATTTTTTACACAGTCGGACTAGCTTGGTCCAATTTGTTCACAAATATGACAATGTGCTTGGAATTAAGGAGCAAAGGAAACTGGAGGATGATGCAGCAGACTTGAGGGGGGTTATCCCTTGTGCAACGACCTCACCTATAGAGAGACAATTTCAGCAGGAGTACACTACCTGCATGTTTAGGGATGTTCAAATTGAGTTTGTTAAGAAGGCTAATTGTAGGGTCTCTGTTGTTGCTGAAGAGGGGCCAGTGGTATGCATGAAGGTTGAAGAGGAAAAACTAGTGAATGATAGTATTCTTTGTGTTCCGTACGACGTCCACTTTTATCGATCCACACAGGAGGTTCATTGTGAGTGTAATCTATTTGAGAGTTCAGGAGTGTTATGCTGTCATTGTCTTGAAGTCTTCCATTCTTACAAGGTTTATAAAGTACCTAATCGATATGTTCTCCCTTGTTGGAGCAAGAACACAAAGCGCAAACATACATATGTCAAGAGTAGTCACGACGTCAGTCGGTCGGATGAGATTCATGTTGCATTCAGGAGACTATGTGCACACTTTCTACAACATTGCTTAGGATTTTGTAAACGACGATGAAGAAACAGCCTTGCTCCATGCTGCTCTAGAAGAAACAAGAGTTAAGTTGACTGCTCACCGTGTCAACAAGAGGTCCGAGACTGTGGCGGACTCCCACAACAATAATGGCTCAACAAGTTCGAACGTTGCCGTTGTGATGGACATCCAAGCCCCATCGAAGGTCAACACAAAGGGCCGGCCAAAGAGTAAGAGGCTCGGCGCTACCCTGGAGAAGTCATTTAAAAAATCTGCTCGGAGAAAAAACAAGCATGACCCCTCGGTAAATGTGTGTATCAACCTCGACCCAGCATCTTTATTTGGTATAGTACTATGGAAAAGTTAACTGTTGACTTTTTGTTTTGTTAACCAGGTGGTTTGTCCGGAGTCAACTCAAGATGTAAGATTCGGTGGTGTTGTAGGCCAGGCTGATCCCGAACAAGTTGGTGGCTTCATGTCTTTATTAAGCTCCTTTAGCAAAAGTTAAGATTTGTTATACAATGCATTCATTTTTTTTTTCAAGATTAGTGGATGAGGCTGGTTTCATGGGGTAAACATATAGGGTTTAAGTTTCTATACAGTTGATCAGAGAATAAGATTGGATTGATTACATGAAACATGTTAATGTCACCCGAGTGAACCCTTTTGCGTTATTTTATTCCAATGAATTGAACGCATAATTAGTATATCCCATGGTTTTCCTTTTACTTCGGAGTATCGGTCTTCACCCTAAGCATGGATGGGTATCCGTGAGTATTTCTGTGTGCAGCGTTTGTTTGTTTTGATTAATTGTGACCAAGTTACACTGGATGTTCATTACAGTAAAGTATAGGATGTTTAGTTTAACTATATCTGTGGATGGTCATTGACCGCCTACTCCAATATGCGCACACATGCTTACTTTACTAAACAACTTTGATAACCATAGGAATCTAAGTTCCAAGAGAAATAAAACCATAGAGTCTTTTACGGTAACATAACCACTAAATTCTTCTCATGTGCAACAACAAAATTAATCCTGATGTCATTCAAAGGTGACTTTAATAAATCCCTAGGCATATCACCATGTCATTCTAATTAGGCATAACTAAATCGCTAAGCATATCAGCAGTAACTTTCATAACTATAGTATGGTAGCCATACGTGAAAGGTCATTATTCAATTAATAAAAGGTCATTATTTTTTTAAATGCATTTTTATTATGTTCTAAAAGTGCATTAGCATATATACTCCTTATTTTTTAATGATTTGCATAATATGCCTGTTATTAGTAAATTACAATATTTGCCTGTTTAATACATAGTATTCTTTAATTTTTAATAGTAACATGAAACATAATTATCTTAATTTAATAAAAACTTATATCTATGGTATTAACTTCAAATATATTTTTAACTAATATTCTATTGTTAATTTACATAATTTACCTCGTTATAAATTCACAAAAAAGGGAACATATATTATATTTATTATCAATTATGATGCTTATATTATTTTATAAACATTATTAAAATGTAAAACATTACATAAAAAATTCTTTATTATTTGTTTCTACACTTGGGGTGACTATAAATTTTTGAATTTTTATTAAGACTTCGAATCAAAGTTAAAAATAACAATTTCTTATTCTTGAGCGGATGTTAAATTTCACTATTAGCATGGATGTTTATTATAGTACATTATAAGATATTTAGTTTAACTATATATGTGGATGGTTATTGTTCCTATAGTCCAATATTAACAAATATGACTACTTTACTATCCAGCTTTGATAACTCCGGGAATCTAAGCTGCAAGAAAACAAAGACCCTTACACGGTAACATAACCAACGTATCATTTTAATGTCAAGCCAAAAAAATTTCATCCTAGAATCATGTAATTCTAATGTGACAAATAAATCCGTAACCATATCGTTAGCAAGTAAAATAATCACAATAAGGTAGTTCAATTCACTGGAGCTAAGCCTAAGTAAGCAACTTCTTTCTTCCTTTGCGCATTGCCCCCTTCGGTAATCCTTCCGCACGTTCAATCAATGACCTCGTGCTAGGTGCAGTGTATGGTGAACTAACGTCCTTCTTCTTGTTCTGTGGTGCATTGCGCCGAACAGGTTTAACCGTTTCCTCCAAAAATGAAATAAGCTGCTGAATCAATGCATTGTGTTGGCCACAAATAATGTCAAGCATCAACTCCATCCTGTATGAACTGAGTGAATCTTGGGAGAACATTTATCAGGCGATTTGGTATTAAGAACCGTTACAGTGATATTTATACAACATGAATGATGACATCCTGGCAAATGTTTACTTAACAAACTTGGTCCCATTCGTAAAGTTCACGATCTTCTGTCCACCTTTCCATTAATTTAATAACGCACATGTCACAGTCAAAGCTACATGAAAACAAAATACTATTGCAATTAGGATGTCAAAAACCTGTAACGTGCTATGCCACAGTAGTTAAAGAAAACTAAAAAATTTCTCAAATTTGGGTTATAATTTCATCTCACTTGTTCGGTTGCATTGGGACCTTGGCATAGGAACGAGCTGGGCCGTACGTACTGCGAATGAAGCCAGGAATAGCAATGCTTGCCATATCCTCACACAGTCTCCCCTGAAAATCATGGAACCAAAAAATCGCGTATAACATGCTATCGTAATAGATAATATAGCTGTATACTAAATAAAAGAAGTATATTATATTACCACATACGCATCGAGCTTATCTCGTTCATCATCTACTGGTGCAGAATGCAAACTGTCAAGTATAGCTATTCGCTTCGCATTCACCTCAAATGCATATACCCACCAATGACCCCCCGCCCCCCGACAGTAAGAAAATAACCACTGCAGCAAACAGTGCATATGAATAGCTCTATCTCGTTAGGAAAAAAATATGAAGATAAAAAAAATCATATTGATGTACCTCGAGCATTCAAGAACCACAACATACTCACATCATAGGATAACCCATTTCCAACAGCATAGTATAGTAAACTCAATCAACTTTAACCATGTATTTAATATTTGAATCCAAAGACCGCGTGAGGCTACATATACAAATCATGGTTAAATATTTCATAACTGAAAAAGCAACTTACCCATTTTCTCTTTGCTGCTACTACTTTGTCAAAGAACCTTGTATCCTCACCGAAGCTTGGACTAAGACCAACATAAATTGGCCTCACACCGTCAATAAATGAAGCCAGACTATCATTTCGTGTCACTGATTCCTGCAAACCCACACACATAGTCAGAATCCAAACAAAAACTAACCGGCTGTGTAAATAGAAGAATGAAATTACCAAGATGCCTGGAGACACGCAATAGAAATCTCGCTTGAACCTAGATGAGTCGGTGTCGTTGAAAGAGTAGCACATCCATTGAATTACCTAAACAATTTATCTAGCAATTGTCAACTATATCCCGATATAAAGACACGGAATTAAAACGCGTGATCAAGATCATATACTTACGCAGCTGTTGACCCAATTGTGGGGTTTCAAGGACCAGAAGTCCTTCCTTTGTAATACCATGTATTCCAGTCCCTCATACTTAGCTAAATCTTGATCTCCGTTCAAGGACGAGTCCATTATCCATGTTCTGATTTTTTTCTCCTTAGTCTCTCCCAACTTTATTTTTTTTAGGCTTGGATGAATTGATTGAATCGGGGAAGGGGTTGGAGTCTTCTCAAACTGAGTTAAACCGAGTGAAAAGCTAGGTCTCCCTGGACTCGGTGTATGGTAGCCTGATTTGTTTGGCAATACAGTTTGCAGGGGCTGCATAACTATGGCCTTTGATTCGCACCCCTTTTCAACATTATTCAGAACTTCCTCAAATTCAGGACACTGAACGATCGAGATGTTGAATTCGCTGCAAAGGAATGCGACATGAAGTTAGCTAAAACAACAATTTATGACTACCTAGACGGCTAATCACAAGGCAGGGTATGACAAATAAAGAAGAAAAACATACAGCATGGTTAGCCTGAAATTACTAACCAGTCAAAATCATAGTCACTGAGCTGGACATGTGCTGCTGGTGGCGTGTGTAGAGATGCATCCGTGTGTTGAGTGTTTTCTTGTTGCGGACTTTTATGATTGCCCTTGCACACGGGCTCTGCTTGTTCTGCATCATGTGACCAAGGCCGATGTTAGAATAATCGTATCCTTCTAGCAAGCGGCATGTGGACATCCTCATCAAAGTCCGGGACTATCAATGCCGCAACATTGCTTACTAGGTTTTTTTCTCTTGGAATTGCTTTTTTGGTGCCGATTCTAGATCGGCTTCTGCGGACAGGCAACTTTCTCCTCGTACCAGGCCTGTATTCCTGTGGTGTATATTCATACATATCGTCACTTGCACTAAGAATACTATAACTCTTCGTAATAGATATCGTCATTTGAATGAAAAACACGAGCATAAGCGAACATCAACAACATCACTAAAGTGAACATCCAAAAGCCCTACTAAAGCGAACATCAACAACACCACTAAAGTGAACATCTAAAAGGGCTACAAAAAACATGAACGTCCATCGTGGAGCATCAAATATCTCAATTGCTACCACACAAATCATCAATGAAACTATTTTCACACAATCCATCATCTTGGCAGCCGCATAAATCAATTACTTCATACACAAAAAGCGATGGAAATAAATAAATCATAATTTATATTTCTGGTTCAGATCAGAACCTAAGCTGAGCATGTTAGCTGCATCTATTTAATTACCAAACTCAACCCAAATAAAACTTAACAAAAGTAACACACAACAAATGTATTCAAACAAGCATTCAAAATAAAATCATGCCATACAACCACACCAATCAGCATTGCATACTACTTTCACACACTGAATCATCTTGGCAGCCGCATAAATCAATTATTTCATACACGAAAAGCCATGGAAATAAACAACTCATAAGTCATATATCTAGTTCAGATCAGAACCTGAGTCGAGCATGTTAGCTGCATCTGTTCAATTACCTAACTCAACCGAAATAAGAACTTAACAAATATAAACACAACAAATGTGTTCAAACAAGCATTCAAGATAAAACCATACCATACAACCACACCAATCATCAATGCAAACTATTTTCACACACTCCATCAACTTGGCAGCCGCATAAATAAATTATTTCAAACATAAAAAGCCATGAAAATAAATAAATCACAAGTTATATATCTAGTTCAAATGAGCGCACAACATATCATAAAGAAAGCGAATCACCTTATCCAACTCCTTATAGCTTGGCTGAGATTTAGTGCTGCCTTTGATAGACGGTGATTGGTCAGCATCATTGCGGGTCCTTTTACTCCTTCCTTTCTCGTTAACTGCTTCACTATTAGTCTATTTCTATTTTTTTTTCTGTTTTCTTGCATTGTTGACTACGCAACCCTGTGTGATCAACATGGGACAACAAATACATGAAAAAAATCAACGTGAACCTCCAATTATATCTGTATTCTACTGTACTGTTAAAAAGAGAGTAGTAGAGATTAAACCTGTGAGATCACATGGTCGGCCTTCTTATCAAGTTCATTAGTGGTCCATTCAACAATCCAAGTCTCGGGCACACGACATGCATGCAACGGACCATGTTTTAGGCGGTGATAGTACAAAACCTATACACAAGTAACTTGAATATTAGGACTTAAACATAAAGCCATATATCATTTTTAAATTTACGTAATTTATTTGCAATACCAGCAACACGAACATGCACCCGCCGCATGTTTCCCGGTTCTCGTCTTGGAATTTCCTTATCGCATCCCGCAGCCACTTTAATATCTGATACGGCCAATGAAATCTTCTTGGGTTAGAGACGTCCAATATCGGAGGGAGGTGCCATGGAGAAATAGTCTTCTGGCTTGTAGGGTTAAGAAACATCTTCAATACAATCAAGATAAAGTATCTTCTAAAGGTCATCCTCTGTTGCTCGGTCTCCATCAGACAGGCAAACAGAAAGTCCTGTAACTAGGTTGTAGTTTTCTTTTGAAATTCTCTCTTTATTGCCAAATGCGACTCATTTTTTTTTGCAATACCGGTATTGGGTCACCTACGCGAAACGAAACAGTTTTCCACAATCAGTACGTGTAAACATGGGAAAAAGCATAACCACGAACCGAGAGTTTTACATCTTACATAACTTACACTAACTTTGAGAAGGTATGCCGAATACATTGCCGATAAGTTCGGCGGTAATTCAAATATTCCCGGCGTCGACCCTTAGAGTGTTTGTCTCCACGTCATAGGCTCTAGCTAGTTGGAGCATGATGCTCTGTTTCACATGCCATTGTGGTACCCGACGCAGGAAGTCAAATCCAATGGCCTCAATCTCCGCTAACTTAGCTTGCCCATTATGTCGTTCTAAATGGATAAATAAATTGTTGACGTAGCAGGGTGAGCATCGCGTCTCAACTAGTTTCTGTTGAGCAAAACAAAAAAGGATCAGAATATTTTCATAAAAAATAACCAACTATGTTCATTTATTCATGTAATCAATAGGATACCTTTTTACCCATCTGAGTGTGTCGTCGGCCGGTTTAGGGATTGGTTTGGTCGAGCATCGTGATAATTTACACACGCAATATTCAGCCGGCAATCTGAGTCATAAAGTCTTACAAAAGAAGCTGGTAAACTGCAGGCAAATAACGTAAATAATAGCATTATATTACATTGCAATTGATGTAAACTTAATCATTGGGCGCTATATGGCACGACAATATCATACTTATGTATCCAGACAAATAAGAAAATATTGGACACAAAGATTATAGCATTTTTCATATAAAGAAAATCTTGGGTAACAGAAGTATAATAGAATACAAAACCCTGCTGACTTAGATGCTTGGGACAATCTTGTGTATAATTCAATCTTGTAAAATTCTACCAATCCAACAAAGAAATGGTAGTATTAGCTTTACTTTTTAAAAAAAACCTGTTTACTAATTAAGTTTGTTGAATAGTAATCACTTCAGTTCAGCCCAATTCAAGTTCATCACGCTTCTTTCATGTTCCCTACCATTTTAGTCTTAACATTCATATTAATGATGGGTTGCTTTATCATCATCCACATGCAGGTATAATATTTTCAGAGATTAGAGTAAAGTAGTTAACAAAATAGTGCAGAATCCTATTAGTCTTAAATTGTCTTGGAATGAATAAAATTTGTAGGTGCATGTACTAGCATAAAGAAGCACTAGTTCTTCTGCATGAAACTAGAAAATTCCTAGTAATAAAGAGTGAGTTAGGTATCTATGCAAAATAGTTTATTTTATGTAAAAAACATCATCTTCTATAATGTAAAAACAAGGCCACAAATGGCCAAAGAAGCATATACGAATGGTTAAATAACAGGTTCTCTTCCAACATATAATCATGATAATAAGTTGAATTATGGGTTAATATCTTGCTTTAATTAAAATAAATAACAAAAAATGAGTTCATTTAGGAAAATATTGGACACAAACATTTAATTGAAATGTTTTATACAAAGATCAAACCTCACAATTTCTCCCTTGTCACCATCTATAAATGAGATAAAAAGCTATAACAACAGCACACCATACAAGTTGCACCTCAAGTGCATCAAACCTTTCCTTAGATCCATACAGCATATAATACCTTGTTAGAGTGTCCTAAATGCAATTTTGTTGTCCGGGTTTAAAAATCTAACGATCCAAGCCTGTTATAAAAATTACTTTAACTTTATTACAAACCAATAACAACAGTTTCAGCTAATTCTTTGGTTGTAGTGGCAATAAGAAAAAAAATGAACGACATTAGAAAAAAATTTGATGAATAACCATCCAATATACTATTAAAGTTACCATCCAACATACTATTAAAGTAACCATCCAACAAATATCAACCAATTTTCAACAATGGTCAGCCTGTATACGTCACGTTGCATGCACACGGTCCACACGGAAAGGGACAAAAAAATTTAAATTTGACTACTATATAAACACGATCCAAAACATTTTCCAACCTTTCCTGCGCAAAAATTAAATCACCAAGCATATCAAGATCATAGACTAACTATATACTCCACAGTCTCTGCGATAATAAACAGCAACCACTGCTTTTTCACCATGGGTCATCAGTGATTTAATCAACAAAATATATTTACTTTCAAACATACAACAGCTATTACCAATCCAAAAATGAACAACAAAACTCACTTACATTGGATGGTTATGATTCTTCTAGATGTGATGTTCTTTGTGTTTCCGGTGAACAGTGTGTTGACGAGCAGGTGGGTATTTTTTCCCGGGTCGGCTGCTCCGTTGATAGGAGAGGAAAGCGCCCATGCGATGAGAACTTTATTGCTGCTCGGTTCGTGGGTGAGTGCTCCTTGATTGCGTTCCTGGTCGGCGGCGTCGCGCACAGCGGCTCCTTTGCAAAGACGGCGGGATGATCAGGACCAAGAGGGCGCCGTCCTTGATGCCAACGATGAGGATTAATGGGTTGATGGGTGCCCTTCCTCGGTTGCAAAAGGGTTTGGGTGTCTGCAAAGAATGGGAGGGTTTGGGTTCTGCGCTGTTAGTGGTGTGTTCAAAGATTGGGAAGGGTTTGGGTGGGGGGAGGGGGTTGGAAAAACACGCTGAAACAAGAGGGTTGAGTGATTTGGGAAAAAAAATGTAAATATGAGAAATTGGGTGGTATGTTAAACTAAACAGCCAAAATAGGATTAGGGTTATTAATTGGTTAATTCTTTCTATTAATATTAATTGGGCCAAATAAAGAGCCCATTGTATACATTGTATACATATCTCATTGTCTCCCTAGCGGTGCTCTTTATATTTAGTACACGTGGATAAAAGAGTCATGGAAGTCATATGGTTACATGGTGTAAGTAATTAAATACGGAATATTTTAGGAAGACCAACCGAGAGATATTGATTCAAATTGAAAACAAAAGTGAAAGTTCCAACTAAGGGGCTACGAGGGTTTATTTGAAAGGGGACGCTAAGGAGACTTCCATTACAATTTTGACGTAGCTTCATTCGGAAGGGAATTTTTACGAAGCCATTCCCACATAACAACTAGCATACATGGAACGTGGTCATTTCCGTTACTATGTGGTGAGGAGAGGAAGAGAGCCCGGGATATACACGTCATGGGAGGAATGCAATCAGCAAGTATTCGGCTTCAAGGGGAGCAAGCACAAGGGCTTCATGGTAAGGCGCGACGCCGAGGCCTGGTTTTGAACTGCAAAACAAAGACCCCGAAGGAGAGAAGAGGGTAATGGGGAGTAAAGAGTTGGAGGTAAGGTTTGGAGAACTCAAGGTTGGAGAGTCAGTAACTGTTGCGGGCGAGGGGAGCATCAGATCTGGCACAACCGCGAGGAACCTCCTCCTGCATGAGCAAGGTACCTATTTTTGTTAAGTTTGAGGGTTACATTGGGTTTTCATGTTTCATTTTACACTTGTTCTTATATTGGTTGTGATCTGTGTTTGCATCTGTGGCAACAGATATTGCACTAGATTTTGACAAGGCATCGTTCATCGTCGTGGAAGACATGGAGCAGCTGCTGTTTAGGATTTGTGCTCAACTTAACGTTGGTCCTCCAGTATTTTTCCTCCATGACGGCTTCAGGATGGGAGGAAAGGATTATCACGGGTTTGGGGTCTCTTTGCAAATCCACAGCAAGGGGATTAACTTTTTTGTGTCGGAGAGGGTGTCCACTGATGAGAGATTGGCAAGGTAGGATGCCGCCTTCATCACTTTGGAGAGGCTCTTGGAGGAGGCGGAAGTGAAGATATTTGACTTCAACTATCAAGTTGCTCTTCGGTACAAAGAACAGGCAGCTGAGGCACAATGCATGGTAACGATGTCGGTGCTGGAGCGAGTAATGATATTGGAGAAAGAGAATGCTGAGCTTAAGCATAGGTTGGAAGTCTACAACCACATGTTCAGGTAGGGTGCTGGATTGTAAACGGCTAGTGGGAAAGTGCACGGACGTACGGTTTGTTACTTATGTGTTTTGTGTTTTCATTACATTAGGGGTGTTGTATGCATGATTATGTTTGAACTTTGGTTAAATGGCAATGTTAATGTTTGAGATGTTCAGTCTGGTTTCCCAGGTAGACAAAGTGTGTCTGCAGTTTATATCTTGTTATTGACCCTCAACAATAACCTGCCGTGAATTAATCAGAGGTTCTTGTATGCATGATATTAATCGTATGCAGTAATTAATTATTGATATTCAATGATATGCTGGGGTTTCTTGTTATGGTTCCCTTGGTCAGGTAATTCTTTCGGATGATGATCACAAAGGTTGATTCAAAAGTCAGTGGTCCAGTTACCCGCAGGTTAAGTCCATAATTAGTTTCACATTACGGTGAACTCCTATTGGGGGGATAGCAAAGTTTGATTACTACTGGATAACTGTTGTTAACTACTTAAAATTGTGGTGAAAAAAATAAAGCTCAGCTTATTGTTTAATTGAGAGAACTGGCATTAACCAAGCTGCATCTAAGTAAACGGTAAGGGTTCAGGTAATGGGTTTAGGAAATGGTTTCTTGGAGAAAACAAGTACGATGCTTGAATAATACTGCTTGAAAAGGTGGTTAGGATCTAACTTCGCTTTTCCCTCAAGATACACTATTGCAGAGTGTGCGTCACCGTCAGATATTTTAATACGCTGCTGTTTGTCAGCGTAGTTGTAGACATCCTTCTTCAGAAACCCCAACAACGAGTACCCACCGGCCATACCAGCCATGTACCCTACAATCTTAGCCGTTGCAATACCATACGCTTGCATCCTATCTATCTGACTCTTTGCCGTTTCCGTTAACCCACGATGATTGGCAATCAAGTGCACCATTCCTGCCGGTGTCAACTCGTGGTTGTGTTCGGTGACTAGTTTCCTCACCTTCCAGCATTTATCATTCTTGTCTAAAAAAATCGATAACATTGCCTTGTAGTTAGTTCTTGTCTCCGGTTTGTGTTCCCTCCTTCTGTCAACCCTTTCATCGTGTTTACGTTCCCTGAAGCCTTTCTTATTACAAAAAAACCTATATCTAACCAAGTTCCCCTTGCAGTCTTTCCCTGAGTCACCCTTTCGCACACCGAACCCATGCATTTTCCAAATCTCCGATAGTACTCATATGCAGTCTCCACACTAACCCAAACCTTCTTCAAAATGTCATCCACAGTCAATCCGCGAAGGTCTTCCAAGTCACAAGATTCATCGTCCGCCCTGGCTCCACGTTCTTCTACACGGTGGACATCCTCGAACGCATCATTTTGAGTCCCTCGACAATCAGCATCCCCCTCGCTTAGGTCTGCCTCCATCTGTACCTCAACAACACATCGACTAGATCAGGACTTACAACACCAACAAACATCAAAGGTTTGCTATCCATATACTATTCTTTGGCATCTCCTCTAGTTGCATTCAACTTTCTACCTAAATTAACAGTACAATAAAAATATTTCCCCTATACTCCCGATCCAAGTTAAACTTAATAAATAATGCAACTTCTTCTAAACACTCTTTGTTTACATTGACTTCCTTCAGCAGCGGATCATAAACAACTAGTACCATGCCTAAACAAATTACAATGAAATGCAATGCCCAAAAATATGCTAATCAACAAAAACAGCGAGGATTCTCACAGTTAAATCCATGTTCAAGCTTGTGGGAGACCACACCCACCAGAGTAATACCATTGACATAGTTTTCATTCTAAGTTCTTATATGCCTGACCCAATCATCAACAAAATGCAATACAAACACAAAATTGATTTCGCTGACAACACAAGCAGCAGAACGAGGTTCGGAATTTGAAAATCAATCAGAGATAGTTGATTCCTATTAACTAAACAAAAACAGCCGCCAACCCTTCAGAGTTTCGGCATTCATCACATAAAATGCATACCATACGAAAAATAAACAGAACAAAACCAGCAAAACAGGACCCACATTTGGAGCAATGATGAGAATAAAATTGATATCTGAAACAAAACAAACATAAAAATAACAAAACAATGAACACTATTTCTCTGCTTTCACACAAAGACAACAAGACGCATACAATAACTCCCTCATCACCAACATCCCCCAATAATCTCAAAAACAACACCTAAACCGGAAAAATAACTGCCCAAATAATCAAGAACAAGACCTCAATACAAAATCCACCAAATTACCACACAGCAATCTAACCCCTTAACAAAAAAAAATGTACCCCAACAATTATTCCCATTATCCCGTTACGAGTTCCATAGGAAGAGAATCACAACAACAAAAAAAAAATTATATATAAGTCCAGACCAACAGCACAAGAACAATTACCAAATTAACCAGTTCACATTTACAGTTAAACCTTACAGGAAGGAGCTGATGCAAATGGAATCATCATGCTAATATATTTTTCGCAAAGATGCTATTTGTGCAGCTACAATTTCCAGATAACTAAGATCGACTCATTCTACCTTCATATGCACTCAACTTACTAGCTTTCTAAAAACTATAAATTAGAAAATCAACCAGAAATGCGGTTAAAGGATTACATCGAACCCCTATAGTGCAGCCACATGTTTCCAAAACTACGAAATTTAGAGCTTAATATCAATATCACAGGGAAGAGAACATATATGTTTTATTCTTTAATTCTGTCTATGAAAAAAGTCCAAACCACTACCAAATCAAACTGTTACCTCTTGTGTTGCTAATTGGAAGCTGTCGATGTTGAAGCAGGGTATTGGTGCTCCGTGGATGTAATGTCGGGTGGCGGGTTTGGGAAACTCACGGAGGCGACATAAGCTAGCAGTACCACATGCGGGGGTCCTTCGCGGTGTCGACCCATCCGTCGGGGGAGAGCGACGTGGCTTCCGCACGAACGCTTAGGCAAACTCGAACGGTTAACGGCGACTTACGCGACCGGTGAAGGCCGATCGATCGAGGGCGGCAAAGAACGGAAACCGAGCCGACCGCTGAACGCAGAGGGGAACCCAACGACGGCAACCAAATGGACTCTTCTTGAAAATCGACTGCAAATGTAGAGACAACGGACACCACGCTCCACGAAGCAGCCACGATCCATCACCGAACAGGGGTTGAAGAGCTGGATCACGACGGCAAGCTACGTTGACGGACGGCGAGCGAACATCAGGAGTGCGCCGGAGGCTAGGGCTAGGGAAATTGGTTTGGTACCAATTTGCGTCTCATCAGAATGGGGGGTTGACTCCACAAATCACCGGGGGTAGAAGGTTCCTTCAGGTTAGGCCCTCTTTTTTTTTTTTGTTTTAAAAACATTAACCATATGGATCATTTGAATCTAAATGGTTAAGGGCTGCAGTCCATCTCTCGCCCATCACCTTAAACTTCCCCCCAGGCCCATCCAATTTGGTCCACGGACTGAAGTCTGAATGTGAAAACAAAAAAACTACTCTATCACATTAATTTTATTTTCCAATTAATTAACTTATTAATAAATCTTAACTGAGTTGTTAACAACCTCCATTTCTGAAAAGTCCTTCTGAATTGTGGGACCCGTGCCTGCAACAGCTGCCCCCAACTGCGACACATGCAGAGGAGTTTAATATTTTAACAAGACAGGTGTCTCTACCAATTTCGGACAAGCAGCATCCTCACCTGTTGAAGAATCTTCCTCTCGGCACCATAGCAGCTTCCAAACTTGAACTAGAACTTCTTGCTTCTTTTTCTATTCAATTTATATTTCAATAATTGGAATCTAGTTAAACTCGATTATCATGTTCCAATTAGTTATCAAGTTATAAACATACTTTGAAACAACATTATTTTCTGAAATATAGTTCAATCATCTATTATTTGGTCTAATTATGCAACAATTTTATATTGATAACTATTTTTTTATTCATGGATAAATTATGATGAATAAATAACACTCATGTTTTTATATAGTGTTGATAATGGCTGCGAAAAAATTCGAGTGTTGTTGACAAGTGTTGTACATGTTTATTTGAAGTATCTTGATTTTTTCAAGCACACCAAGAACCTTTCTCCAGCAAGCAGAACTATTTTGCTATCTGATCCTGGAGGTATGTAAAATGCAAATAATTAATCTTGTCCTGAAAATATATATGGATTTTAGTTCTATTTTACTAACTACATTTATATTTACTCGAAGTTGCTGTGGCTAGATATTAATGACTTCTCAGTGAAGGTAATTATACACTTTTTTCTTTTCTTAACTTTATTTTGCTTTGAATGGCGATATTCAAATACATAGTCATACCTGCCATGTTTCCCTTGTACAGATGTAGAGCAAATATGGATGTCCAAGAAACAAACCGGTAAGTTTTATCATTTTTTAATTCAAGTAAATGCAGATTCTTAGGTTACTTTCATGTTGATTCTCAGTAGGAAAATGTAACCATTTATAAGTTGAATACGAGTTTTAAGAACATTTTCTTTGTACAGGTCTTGGTTTCTGTCTTAGAAACTGGTCCCATAATTTTATAAGTTGAATATGATAGTTGAATCATGCATACAATTATATAAGTTGAGTGGCTATTTTGCAGATGTCCCACTTGATGTGGCCATTTTACGGGCGCCAACTGCAAAATAGTGACAGATTTGCAATACGTTCAATTCGTATGCGATGAAGGTGAAACAGAATTTTATTTTGTAGCTGCCGCAGGTGAGATGGTTCTGACCCAAAACTCCCATTTCACATAAGTCAAGCATGAGTTGAAGAATAATTTTAATTCGCAGGCAGTGCACTTAAGATGACCAGTCGTATTTTGATCTTTCTTTTCTTTCCTGTGTATTTTGATAAATAATAATTTCATATATTTATTTAAATAAAAAAGTCAGAACAACAAATACAATTCTGCAGAGCCAGCAGAAGGATATGCCGGGTGTACGAGACCATTCGTTTGTGCATGTGTTGCACAAGAATATAGCAGTAAAGAGAAATCAATGTAAAATTTGATTAAAAGAGAAGAAGAATGGTATATTAATTATGAAATGTAGATATACGTCACAATTCCCTGCCTTCGAGTTCAGGGAGAATAAACTCCACCCGTAACAGGCTTAATCCTTTTTCTGTCTCCCACTATACCTCACCTCCCACTATATTCTCCTGGTGTTCTAACTAACTCTCCATCCCACTTCTATTGTGCACCCACACTCACTTTCCCATTTGATAGTCCCTGGCCCAATATGGGGCCTTTCTCACCCTTCTATTTCTAATTGGACTTGCTGCTTCTCGCCCCTCTTTGATAGGTACATCAGCTGGGTTTTCAATTGGGCCTTCCATTGAGTTAGTTTGCTGACCCGAATCAGAGTTCATGTTTACATCAATTATCCCCTGTCCGACAGGGACCTTGTCCTCAAGGTCAACATCTGGGAACAATCGTTGGAGTTCATCCTTGTCTACCCAAGCTGTCTCTTCGTGAGGTGACCCTGCCCAATCCACCAGCACCTGTTCGAAGGGCACTCCCCCTCGCATGACAATGCGACGTCCAAAAATCGCAGTTGGGAGGGGCTGGAAGGTCGTGGGCGTCGCTGCCAACTCCGGGCTTCCCGTTGGGGGTTCTCCATGATATTCTTTCAACATGGAGACATGGAAGACCGGGTGGATAGTGCTCCCCTCTGGCAACTCCAATCGGTATGCGAGCTTCCCAATTCGCTGCTGCACACGGTAAGGGCCGACGAATCGCCGTCCTAACTTCGGGTGCTCCTTGAGGAAGAGTGAAATCTGCCGGTACGGTTTAAGCTTCAATAAAACCCAATCACCCTCCTTGAACTCCTTATCTCTGTGATTTTTATCTGCTTGTTTTTTCATTTTCTGCCTTGCTTGATGCAGATAAAATCCCAATTCATCGTTAAGGATCTCTCTAGTGCGCAAAAACTGATCCACTTCCAGTACTGGAGAAGCCCCTGAGATATAACCCGGAGGAAGGTTCATTGGAAATCCGTGCAATGCTTCATGGGGTGTCATTTGGATTGCAGAATGAAAGAAACTATTGTAGCAGAATTCAGCCCAAGGCAGGAAGGCAACCCAACTCTGTGGTCGCGAATGGGTGAATGCCCACAAATACTGCTCCAAGGAACGATTTGTGACTTCCATTTGACCATCGCTTTGAGGATGATAAGCTGTACTATAGTGTAGTTTAGTTCTGCTATGCTCCAACAAGCTCCGCCAAAATCGGCTGAGAAAAATGGGATCGCGGTCTGAGACAATGATAGTAGGAAATCCATGTAGCTTGACCATGGAAGCAATGCAGACCTTAGCAACAGATGCAGCAGTAAAGCCAGGACGCAGAACTTCAAAGTGGGCTGTCTTGCTAAAGCGGTCCACTACCACCATGATGGCTGAATAGCCAGCAGATTTAGGAAGATGAACAATGAAGTCCATAGAGAGCTCCATCCATGGTCCTTTTGGTACCGGTAACGGTTGAAGAAGTCCCTGAGTCTTGGATGGGCAATATTTGGTTGTTTGACAAGTGTTGCACTCCCTGATGAATTTGTGAATGTCCCGGCGTATTCCCAGCCAGAAAAAGACACTGCCCAATGCTTTAAATGTCTTGAGTTCTCCCTGGTGGCCAGCCATAGAAGTAAGGTGGAACTCTTGGAGCAATTTAACCCGTAGACCTTCAAAATCAGGGACCCAAATCCTCCCACAATAAACCAAAAGCCCTTCTTGAAGGATGAAATCAGCAGGTAAGGTGCCCTGATTATATTGCGCAATTAGCAGCTGAGATTCTTGGTCCTCGGCAGTAGCACGTAGCAAGGTCGGAATCAATGAAGATTGAACTATGGAGAAAGCCTGGAACTCTGCATCAGTGTTAAGAAGTTCCTCCTCATCCTGTCTTGAAAGAGCATCTGCGGCCAAGTTGGTCTTGCCAGAACGATACACCACCTCAAAATCATACCCCAACAACTTAGTGAGGTAAAATTGTTGGTCAGGGGTCAACACCACCTGGTTCATTAGTTCTCGCAAACCCTGATGATCTGTCTTAATGCAGAAACGACGCCCCAATAAGTAATGCTGCCACTTGGCCACAGCTTGAGTAATAGCTTAGAGCTCCCTCACATACGCGGAAGCCATCTTTAATCTACTATTTAATTTCTTACTAAAGTATGCAATTGGGTGACCTTGCTGTGACAAAACAGCACCTATTCCATGAGCAGAAGCATCAGTCTCAACTGTGAATGGTAACGAAAAATCTGACAAGGTCAGGACATGGGTATGAGTGAGAGCTTTCTTCAAGGTTTCGAAAGCAACTTCAGTCTCCCTTGTCCAAGCGAAACTGTTTTTTTTTTAATAACTCTGTAAGGGATGCTGCGAGGTGTGCATACTTAGCTACAAACCGCCTGTAGTACCCAGTAAGCCCCAGGAAGCCTCTGAGCTGCTTCAAGGTTAAGGGCCTGGGCCACTCCATAATTACTTTAATTTTGGAGGCATCAACTTGAACTCCTTCCCCATTCACTACATGACCAAGATACTCCACCTGCGGCTGGCAGAATGTGCACTTAGAGAGCTTGGCGACAAATTGGTGTTGAAGTAAGACACCCAAGGCTATCCGTAGGTGGTGGAGATGGTCCTCTCTTGTTCGGCTGTAAACAAGAATGTCATCGAAAAAGACAGCGATGAACTTCCGGAGATAGGGGCCAAATACTCTATTCATTGTTGCTTGGAAGGTAGAGGGGGCATTTGTGAGACCGAAAGGCATGACCAAGAATTCATAGTGTCCCAAGTGTGTACGAAACGCTGTCTTGTGTATATCTTCCTCTCGCACCCTAATTTGGTGATAACCGGAGCGTAAGTCAATCTTGGAGAAATAAGCAGCACCATAAAGCTCATCTAAAATTTCATCAATGGTTGGAATAGGGAACTTATCTTTGATGGTGATGGCATTGAGAGCGCGATAGTCCACGCAAAAATGCCAGCTGCCGTCCTTCTTGCGCACCAATAACACTGGGCTAGAGAAGGCACTATGGCTTTCTCTGATCACTCCCGCTTGCAGCATTTCCTCAACCAACTTCTCAATCTCTTCCTTTTGGTAATGAGGGTAACAGTAGGGGCGCACGTTAACCGGATTAGCTCCTGGCTGTAGATGTATTTGATGCTCAATGTCTCTTTGAGGAGGTAAGTCTTCCGGCTCTTGGAACACCTCCTTAAATTCATGCAATAACAATTTTACATTCTCATCTTGCTCTGCCTGATTTGGTGCACGTACAGGGGCAGGGTCAATCATCTGTAAGTGTAAGAAGGATGCGATGACATCTGTGGATACCATCTTATTAAGAGCCCGGGTGCCCACCGTACCAGGATGAAACAACCTTTCTCCCTACAGCTTGACCGTAAGTTCCCCAACCTTAAAGGACATAGTCAAATTCATATAATTCATAGTGACATCACCCAATTGCATTAGCCACTGAGCCCCTAACACAATATCCGCTCCCTTGATATCTAGGATGAATGTCTCTAAGCGAAATCCATAGCCTTGCATGTGCAGTGGTACATCGCTACATTTTGAAGCACACCCAATACACTCTCCATTGCCTACATATACATTTAATTGATGCACCGGGTAAAAGTTAATTGTAACTTCTTGGCAGTGGATTCCTTCATGAAATTATGGGTGCTCCCACCATCTATCAACACCATAACAGGCTGACTGCCACATGTTCCAGCTATTCTAATGGTCTCCGGATGATAAGTGCCAACCATAGCATTGAAGCTAATCTCCACTGTCTCTCCTCCCTCTGGATCCGGCAGCGCTGCGAAAGAATCAGTATCCTCACTTTCGTCTACCCCCGGTCGCTCTCTCGTCAATTCCTCCATCTCCTCTTCTCCGACCAGTAGTAGGAAGGTAGACTTGCACTTGTGCCCCCATCGAATATCTCTCATCACAATAGTAACATAGGCCCTTATCTCGTCTCTGTTTGATTTCTGCAGCCGAGAGACGCTTGTGGATTGGGGTGGTTGTTTTCTCCGTTGTGGTGCCGCTTCCCATGGCTGACGGAGTAATGCTTGGTGGGCGTATGGGCGCTGACTTTGGGGAACTGAGATGGCTGGTGGGGGCGCCTCCAAGGTTGCGGTACCCTTGTGGTCTCAAATTCACGGAGCAGGCCAAGTTCTTCTGCTAATGGAGTTTAGCCAACGAGACAGCATCAACATATGATCTAGGCTTGACTAACATTAATTCGCATTTCAACGGTTCCGATAAACCGGCCACAAACAACGAGATCACCCACTCCTCGCTTTACCCCATCACCTGGTTCGAGAGCTCCTCGAACTTATGCTGATATGTAGCCACCGTTGTTGTCTGTTTAAGCTCCTTCAAGGCCGCCTTGGGATCATGGAACAAGCTCTTGCCGAACCTGGTACAAAGAGCTTCCAAAAAACTCTCCTATGTGTGGTTAATGGCATTGTTCACACACCAACGATACCAAATATAGGCAGCTCCAGTCAAATGAAATGAAAGCATTCTTACCTTCCACGCTTCAGGCACCACATATAGCTCGAAGTACTCACGAGCTCGGAACGTCCACTCTTCTACACCTTCACCGTCAAACATAGGCAGCTCCGTCTTCACTCTTTTCAGCCAGTAGCTCGATTGGGATTCACTCGTGAACTCAAAAAACTATTGTTGGTCCCCTGCTCTGGGACTGCCTGCTTCAGCTTCAGAGTCTCACGCAACATCTTCTCAATATTCTTCATGGAGGACTCAACCGATCCGATCCGTTCCTGAGTGCCGGAGAGTTGCGACATCGTCTCTATATGGTTTCGCTGCAACACGGCGATCTCAGACCGATTTTCCTTGCATACTTCTTCCAATTGGGAGAGTGAAGTTCCAGTGTCCATCGCAACACCTCTCAACGAGAGCACCAAAAATGTTGCACAAGAATATAGCAGTAAAGAGAAATCAATGTAAAATTTGATTAAAAGAGAAAAAGAATGGTGTATTAATTCTGAAATATAGATATACGTCACAATTCCCTGCCTTCGAGTTCAGGGAGAATAAACTCCACCCGTAACAGACTTAATCCTTTTTCTGCCTCCTACTATATTCTCCTGGTGTTCTAACTAACTCTCCATCCCGCTTCTATTGTGCACCCACACTCACTTTTCCATTTGATAGTCCCTGGCCCAATATGGGGCCTTTCTCACCCTCCTATTTCTAATTGGACTTGCTGCTTCTCGCCCCTCTTCGGCAGGTACATCAGCTGGGTTTTCAATTGGGCCTTCCATTGAGTTAGTTTGCTGACCTGAATCAGAGTTCATGTTCGCATCAGCATGTGATCAACTTCAGGATTTGGGTGAACAATCTAGCTTATAATGAGTAGCAAAAATGGTAGGTATTTTTTTGGTGACTAAAAATGGTAGGTATATATTAAATTTAATCATTAAAATTAATTATTATATATTTGTGTATAAAATATAAGTAAGTTTTAGCTAATTTTTTTTATAAATAGAGAATTAAGTATTTTTTTTATCGTTTTTTTATTATTATTAGAAGAATTAATGTGTAATTAAAATAAATCATTCTCTAATCTTAATTAATTAAACTAAATTATTACTAAATTATGGTAAAAAAAAATTTTCAAATTACAATAATTTTTAAAGATATTTTATTTTATAATTTCCAATTTTTTCGGTCTGTCCAATTTTTTTAACGTGTTCCAAAAAAAAAAAAGGAAAATCAAAAGATAAAAATAAAGGTTAAAAAAAATTCAACACAAAAACAAAACAAAAATTTAAAATTAGAAGAACAAGAATAAGGGAATTAGAGTGGGCATCTTATTAGAGATATTAATCATGCGCATAGTACTTTATATTTCTCCAATAACAAGTTTAATTAGAACCTTGTAAACAACTAAAAAATTAAAAATTATAATATATTTATACACTTGTATATATGTAATATATAGAGTGTCATTCAAACTATATACATTCTAGCTGTTAGTTATAAGGAAAAAAAAATCCATGTTACGCTAGTTATAAAAAAAAACTCCTCTTACATTTGAAGCTTTTACTTCTATTTTTTTTTAATTTTTTATGACTGAAAATTTGGAACATGTTAAAAAAAATAGATAGACCGAGAAATTAAAAAAAGAGAGGCATTTTTTTTAAATCTATTATAATTTATAAAATAGATTTTATCATGGTTTAGTAATTTAATTTAATTAATTAAGATTAAAAATTATTTGACATTGTTAGGCAGATCCACCACCGAAACAATATACCTGTTAAAAAGGATGATGGAGAGGTATCGTAGTAATAAAAGAAGAGAGTAAGGATCACATATATTATAATAGATTAATGGAGAGATTGAACATGATGTAAATCATAGGATCCAAACAGGTTGGTTAAAATGGCGGAGTGCATCTGGTTTTATATGTGACAAAAAAGTGTCTTTAAAACTTAAAGATAAATTATATCGCACAGCTATAAGACCGGCTATACTTTATGGTACAGAGTGTTGGGTGGCCAAAGGGGAGCACGAACATAAGTTAAGTGTGGCATAGATGAAGATGTTGAGATGGATGAGCGGTCATACGCAATTAGATAAAATAAGGAACGAAGATATAAGGGAGAGAGTTGGAGTAGTACCCATGGTGGAAAAAATGGTAGAATCGCGTCTCAGGTGGTTTAGACATGTGAGAAAAACACCGATAGAGCACCCAGTTAGGAGGGTGGATGAGATGAAGGAGGACAAGAGGTGAAAGACAGAGGAAGACCTAAGAAGACCATCCATGAGGTGGTCAAACGAAATCTACATGTAAACGATCTCGTTGTAGACATAATACATTACAAAGCTCAATAGCGTCGTTTGATTCAGGTAGCTGACCCTACCTAGTAGGACAAAGCTTTGTTGTTGTTGTTGTTATAGATAAATTCTTTTAATAACAATTGACTAAATTATAAAAAATACTTAATTTTTATTTATAAGAAGATTAGTTAAAAATCACCATAAATATATGTAGTTAATTTATTTTTAATATATATTATATATTTTAATGTATACTTTATAATTTATATTAATTAACGAGTTACTATATATATAAAGTGAAATTCAAATTTTTAATACTTGTTTAAACTAATCACTCGACTAATTCAAATATTAATAATATATATATATTTATTTATTGGTATTATGATTGATAGTATAATTAATTATTATATCATGATGATAGGCCTTATTATAATTTAGGTTTAATTACTCTATTGGTCCTTATAGTTTAGCGAAATTTTCAATTAGGTCCCTACACTTTTTTTCCTTTCAATTGGGTCCCTGCCCCCAATTTTTTTTCAATTAGGTCCCTACTGTGACCAAACAGTTAGATTTAATGGAATATTCCGTTCCTAAGTTAAAGATTCTGTAACTTTATGTGAAATCCTTAATGCTCCTTCACTCATATTTTTCTGAAATACCATTTGCGGGAGGGTTTGGCGTCTCCGGTATCACTGCCGTCGTCGTAGGCGTTGCTTCTTCCTCTAGGTAAGACAACGTTCAATGTTTCACTCGTTGAAGGGTTTTTGTTCTTTTCTCCTGGAAAAGTTTGTCATTCTGTTTATTAGAGCTTCCTTTTGTTTCTGAAAGTGTTTGAAGAGGGATTTATGGCATTATTTTTTTTTTGTATGCAGTTATGGGTGATTTGGATTTCAGTATCGAAATCCATCATGGTGGCAAATTTGTTGACAGTGGACAACGATTAGAGTATTTAGGAGGAATGGTTGTGGAGGATTTACATTTTGAGGTTGATGAATGGTCATTGCAAGAGATTGTCAGTCAGCTAAAGCAACTAGGGTATAAGGGTTTCGCTAGGGTCTGGTACAAGGAACCTGGGATGGATTTGAAGTCAGGTCTGAGAGAGTTGAAGTCTGATGGGGATGCGATGAGAATGGCTAGGTCACTAGTGTCAAATTCCTGCAAACATTGCGAGGTATATGTTGTCGATGGAGCCAGAGAAAGTAACGGGATTGAGATCACTTCAACTGATGCTGATTATGTGCCAGAGGAAGGTGAGGACAGTGCTGATGATGATGGGTTGCTAGAGGTTGAAGTGGATGCTGAGTCAGAGCCTTCTACTGAAGAAAAAGTATTTGATGATAGTGCCGATGATGGTGACCATGATGATCAGTTTGGATTTGAGGTGGAGGATAATGATCCACCATCAAATGCATTTGGGGGATTTACTGGCCCACTAAATGATGAGAGAACTGCAGCAACTGGAACAGCTGAAGGTGATGAAGGTTTAAGGGAGGGTGATGAGCAACTTGGAAGCTTATCTGATGGATATGAGACTGATGACATAGATAGTTATGAGGGGGACTCTGATGATATGATAAAAAAGAGGAGGTTCCCTAAGTACAATGAGGCAGAGATGAACAGAGAGTATGAATTTCAGGTGGGGCTGGAATTTAAATCACTTAGTCAATTCAAAGAGGCTATTAAGGAGCATGCCCTATTGAATGGTAGGGACATTAGGTTTCAAAAAAATGATAAGGTGAGGTGTAGAGTTGTTTGCAAAGGAAGAAAGGGAAAGTGCAAGTGGGTTTGTTTTGCGAGTAAGGTGGGGGGTTCTGACTGTTTCCGGATCAAGACATTGAATGGAAAGCATACATGTGGAAGGAACTATAGCGGAAGACATGCATCAAGTAGTTGGATCTCAAAGAAGATTGCCAACAACATCAGTAGAGGGGAAGAGATGAAGGTTGCGACAGTTATTCAGACTATACAAGACAAATACATGGCCAATATCAGTGTTGGTAAGGCTTACTGGGCAAGGAGGAAGGCAAGAGAAGAGGTACATGGACGGGCAATCCAACAGTATGCTAAACTAAGGGATTACTGTGTAGAGATACTTAGGGCAAATCCAGGATCTAGTCTGACCATATTGGTTGATAGGCCTTCTCTTACGCACCAGTCCCGATTTATGAGAATGTACATGTGCCTTGATGCAGTCAAGAAAGGCTTCTTGGCGGGGTGTAGACCTATTATTGGCGTGGATGGATGTTACTTGAAGGGCGACCATGGACAGTAGCTGCTAGTTGCTGTTGGTAGAGATCCAAATGACAATTACTTTCCGATAGCCGTAGCTGCAGTAGAGGCAGAGACTAAGGAGAGTTGGGGGTGGTTCTTGGAGATGCTGTTAAATGACATTGGAGAATCAAGAAAGTGGGTTTTTATGAGTGACCAACAAAAGGTATCACTTTAATTTTTTGCAACTAATTTTATCTAAATATAAATCTGCTATGATGATATAAGCAACTGATATGAGTTTGTGAATATAAGTTTGTGAATATAAGTCTGCCATGTTTATGATGATATATGCAACTGATATGAGTTTGTGAATATAAGGTTGTGAATCTAAGTCTGCTATGCTTATGATGATATATGCAACTGGAGGCTTGTGAATATTAAGCTGATATGTATATGATCATATATGCACTTGATAAGTTTGTAGATATAAATCTAAAATTTATATGATCATATATGCAATGCCTAAGATTGTGAACATAAATTTGATATGTTAGTGATGCTATGTTTAGATGCAATGGCTAAGCTTTTGAACATTAATTTGATATGTTAGTGAACATTTACCTGACTATGTTGTGTATATTGTGTTCTGGACTGAATCAATAAAACAGGGGCTGATGCAAATCTTTCAAGAGGCATTGCCAACACTGGAGCATAGGCTTTGTCTGAGGCATTTATATGCCAACTGTAAGAAAGTATATGGGGGTGGTACTGTACTAAGGGACCTAATTCTGTCTATTGCCAAAGCTACCTATGTGGAAGAATGGGAAAGGAGGATGAATCAATTAAAGGAGCTCAACAGAGACTGTTATGAGAAGTTGTTTGCTTTGAATCCAAAATTGTGGACAAAGAGTCACTTTACATTTCTGGCCAAGAGTGACATGCTGATGAACAACATCTCGGAGGCATTCAATGGAAGAATCCTAGAGGCAAGAGACAAGCCAATTCTGACAATGTTTGAATGGATTAAGTGCTATTTGATGACAAGGTTTGCAGAGAAAAAGAAGAAGGCAGAGAGGTATGAGGGTACACTTTTGCCAAAACCCAAGAAACGGCTAGATATCATCGCGGTTAGAGCTATGGAGTGGCAAGCTAAATGGGCAGGAGACCTGAAGTTTGAAGTCCACCATAAGAACAGGATGATCATGGAAAGGTTTGTGGTCGATTTGATGGCTGGAAGGTATAGTTGTAGGTTCTGGGGTTTGTGTGGTATGCCGTGTCCCCATGCTTGCTGTGCTATCTTTGAGAAGGGTGACAACCCGGAAGATTATTGCAGTAACTATTACAGCAAGGCAGCATACCTTGCTACATATGGGCAGTCAATATCACCAATCAATGGAGAAAATATGTGGCCAAAGATACAATGCGATACCATCATCCCTCCAATTTTCAGAGTTAAACCAGGAAGGCCAAGGATGGTTAGGATAAGGGAACCCGATGAAAACAGATCACAAACAAAATATAGAAGATCTGAAACTTCTGTTACCTGCAGTAATTGTGGCCAATACGGACACAATAGGAGACTCTGTCCAAACCCTATAGTAACAGGTATTGTTTACCAAGTTATTTTGTTCATATGTTGATGAACTATTATTAACTGCTATTTCATCTTGTAGCTCCTGAAGGCACACGAGGATCTGATGCTGCAACTGGAGCTGGAGGAGTTGACTCTGCTGCTAATGAACCTGCTGCTGCTAATGAAGAAAATGGATCTGCAGCTGCTGCAACTGCTAGATCCAGGATGGTTAAAGGGAGAGGCAGAGGAAGAGCAGCAGGAGGGATGGCCAGAGGAAGGGGTAGAGGGAGGGCTGCACCCACTACAACAGCATCAAGTCCTTCAAACACCCCTGCACCTACATCCCAGCCACCACACACCCCTGCACCCCCATCCCAGCCACCACACACCCCTGTCCCACCCTCACAGCCTACAAACACCCATGCACCACCATCACAGCCTACCACCTTACCCACACCCGCATCACTGCCCACCACTTTGCCTACACCTGCATCACTGCCCACTGCACCAGCATCTCAACATTTGCCCAATACCAAAATCTTTGGAGTCAGAAGAAGTGGAAGACTCAAGATTGGAGTTAGGAAGGCAACAAATCAGCCGCCTGAACATGTTGACCTTACACTTGATTGAGGCTGAAGAGAGTTTAGGGTTTCTTTTTGATATCTCTTGTGTTATGTAGGATTTGTGTTCACCTAACTCTGGTTTCTTTATTGTTTGGACCACTGTTATTATGTGTTGTGGACCACTTTTGTTATGTGGGTAGAAAACTATTATGAGTGGGTGTCACAATTATTTTGTTGCTATCTAGGTGTCCTATATTATATAATGTAAAAAATAATGGTATCTATTATAATTCAATGCATCTTTTGTTTTACCTACTTTTTTCTCAGTATCATACTTGTATGCATATTAAATAGCAAAGGAACAACTTTCATTTACAAAAATTAAACATTTCATATAACTTCATTGCATTATAAACAGTACACTATTGTCTTATATAGACTATTACATTATCATAACAGCCATGCTTTCTACATCTTTACATATAACACTGCAACAATCAAAACATCTAATATCAAGCCTAGCATAATTAGCATCTTGTATTGATTTTTCATACTATCTTCCATCTTAGCAAATTGCTCCTCTACTGAACTCAGCTCAGCACATAACCTTCCTACCCAGGCATCTACTTCTCCAACCTCTGCAATTAATCTCTCTAGATCCACACTTAATCTGTCTATCTTCCTTTCTTGTGCCTCAAATTCTCTAACCATTCCAAGTACTTGCTGTGAACTGCTCACTGCATCTTCTCTAGATATTTTTTTTTCTTTCCCATCAACTCACTCAAAAACTTGCATCTCCTATTAGGGCAAGAAATGAATCTTCTGTTTGGATTTTTTGATGTACTTGAACTATGAAGAATCAGAGTGTCTCCACAAAAGCACTGAACCCTCCTTTCTTTTTGCTTCAACCATCCGCTCTTCTCATCTTCATCATCAATCCACTCGAAGAACTTGCATTTTGGCATTCTCCCACAACCAACATACCTTCTTCCATGGCTTGCTACTGCCGAAGAAGACATCACAGCAACTGCCTCACCACAAAAACAAAGATGTCTCTTCTTGACGAGGGTTCTGGAACTACAGACTCCTGAAGATAACTGACTCTGATCTATGAGTATTGACATAGTAAGGGTAAGGGTTGCAAAGAGAGGAGCAGAAGTTTGAGGAAGAGGCGAAAAGAAGAGAGTTAGAACTCAGATCCCTACGGAGTCTCCTTCATTTGTAAGGGATAAGTGAGGGTTATAATGGTCAAATCACTCAATCTTAACGTTTTTTGTAACGTTTACCGTCAATAGGGATCTAATTGAAAAAAAAATTGGGGGCAGGGACCCAATTGAAAGGAAAAAAGTGTAGGGACCTAATTGAAAATTTCGATAAACTATAGGGACCAACAGAGTAATTAAACCTATAATTTATAAGGTGGTTTTCTTTCTCTTGTTAGGCCAAAGAAGCAAGTGTTTTTATCGCCCAGGTTGCCACTCATTTTGCCCATATGAATTGACCGAAATGCAGTTGAGTTTGGGTCAGATAGCAATTTTGTTTGTCTCACATAGAGTTGCACTGGATTCAAATTCTTTTAGAAAAATATAGAACCATATTAATAGTGTGTACCTATATAGTATATGTGAGTGTATTGTGTAAGTGTATAGTGTATGAATATAATACCTAAAATTAAAGGCTATCCAATCCACTTTACAAAAAAAAAATTGACCGAAATATTTTATAATTAAAAAATATAGTAAAGTAGGTCTTATTATGTTGTTTTTAAAAATAAAAGAATATGACTACTAGATTACATATTTATTGATGTCTAAATTTAAGGAAATTTGTTAAACTTAATTATCACGATAATATGACATAATTCAATTATTGAATTAATAAAATTTATTACATATAAAAAATTATTTAATGATATAATTTAAGCAAACTTAGTATAATTAAATTATTTATTTATTATGAAATATTAATATTAAAACTAATTTAAGTTAAATAAATAATTAACTCACTCATCCCCAAAAATAAATATTAGAAAATTGCCTTACATAGATAACAACCCACTAATCAATCTTTAATTGGAACTTAAATCCGCGCAATATTGTGGCCGTGATTGGAACAACATGAACTCTTTTTTATCTGGATTTTAAACACGCGAAAAGTTCATGTCCACATTCTTGTGCTGAACCATTAATCCATTTGAATTTTCTTTTTTTCTTTTTCCTTTTTCATGCACTTTGACAAATAAATGCAACCTTATCCAGAGGGTCCATCATCCATGATTCAACCATTTTGTGAGGTCATGCGTGTAGCAATTTTTTCACCATATCCTTTTTGTTGTTTCCATATATGCATGTGTGTATATGCATTTTTCTTCTTTTTTTTTTTTTCTTTTCTTTTTCTCTTTTTTACAATTTTGGTGTGTTCTGAAGCTTCCCAATTTGGCATTGGCAACAACAACAGAAAGCAAAATTTGGAACTGGGCATGACATGAAGGTAGCATGTTTCTGCACCCCAGATATTAATTATGTTTATTTTGGTACCCAAAGACCAAAATTTGGTTCAAAAGAAGCACTTTTCTATCTCCAAAGGTGCTCCAATTTCAAGCATCTCAAGCAAGTTCATGGAAGAATAATCCGTTATGGCCTCACACATGATCAATTACTCATTAGGAACCTCATTCAAATTTCTTCCTCTTATGGCAAATTGAACTATGCCAAATTGGTTTTTGAGCAACTCATTTCCCCAGATACCTTCACTTGGAATGTGATGATTAGAGCATACACTAGGTTTGGTTCCCCTGAAAAAGCTCTTATTTTGTTCACTATTATGGTGTCAAAGGGCATTGAACTTGACAAGTTCACATACCCTTTTGTGATTAATGCTTGCATTGCTTCTTCAGCGACTGATTTTGGAAAAGTTGTGCAAGCTTTAGCAATCAAAATGGGGTTTTGGAATGACACCTATGTGCAGAACACTATGATGAATCTTTACTTCAAATGTGAGGATGCTGATAATGGACACAAGGTGTTCGATAAAATGCGCGTGCAGGAGGTTGTTTCTTGGACCACGGCGATTGGAGGTCTAGTTGCTTGCGGACGACTCGAGGCTGCTCGGAGATTGTTTGAGGAAATGCCTTCTAAGAATGTTGTTTCGTGGACGGCGATGATTGATGGGTATGTGAGACACCAGCAGCCAATGGAGGCCTTTGACTTGTTTGAAAGAATGCGACTTGATGGTGTGCAGCCCAACGAGTTCACCCTTGTGAGCTTGATCAAGGCTTGTGCTGAAATGGGTAGCCTCAAATTGGGTAAATGGATTCATGATTATGCTTTCAACAATGACTTCAAACTTGATCCTTTCTTGGGTACTGCTCTTATAGACATGTACAGCAAATGTGGCAGTTTAGATGATGCAAGGCAAGTTTTCGATACCATGGAGGCTAAGAACTTAGCCACGTGGAACACAATGATCACTAGCTTGGGTGTGCATGGATTGAGGAATGAAGCATTGGAACTTTTTGAGGAAATGTTGAATAATAAGTCAAATGAAGTTCCTGATGCTATCACATTTGTTGGTGTTCTGAATGCATGCCTTCAATTGAATGATCTTGAACAAGGTCAGAAGTATTTCAATCTCATGACACAACATTATGGTATAACACCTTTGTTGGAGCATTATGCATGCATGGTTCAACTCTATAGAAATGCTAATGTGCTGGATGATATTTACACATTGGATAAGACAATATCGGTGGAGAAAACAAACAACTATGTTGCAGAGTTTCTCCAAGAGAACAAGATCATTGGTGTTGATGACATAGAGGAACTCCTGCAGAAGCATTACAGGTACTTGAATTGCTTAGAAGAACAAGTTGTAGATAATTTCTCCTCAAGTTCTTCACCTTAATTCCCAAGCTTCAAGTAGCTTAACAAGTACATATGGTTTATGAATTTTTACTCTTCGGATATGCATAGGAGTACCAGAGAAAATATATTCTAATTTAACAATTTTTTAAGATAGGAAAATGAAATGCTAGATTATAGAATTCTGTATCATCACTTTTAGCTTTGTGAATAATGTATTTGTATTACACCGTGTATTTAAAATTGAATAAATAAAATAAATACTCTTTTGGTCTCTTATTTTTATTTTCATGAAGGGCAAGTGGACAACTTGATTTTCAACAAAAAATTAAATGAATGTAAGAACTATATACTCCGATGGTCTTTTTGTCAAGCCACTTTGCCCAAATAATTTGGCTCATCTAACGTGAAAAACTCGGTAAAATAATAAATTCAGGAATTAATCGCTATTAAATATATAATTTTTTTTTCAACCAATTTGGTTGATCAAGTGGTCAGCTCATTCGTCAGACCCTTAAATGGAGATTAGATCTGCAACGGATTAGTCCTTAACATGTCGGTTAGGAGATACCATGGAAAACTAAAAAAATATATATATAATTTGTTTTTTATTTTTTTTACAGTATCTCTTAGTTTGGGGTTAAGAGGCATTTGATAAAATTTGTAATTTTTATTATATACACAGTTGGATTGAATTTGTCACTATTAAATTAACTTTGCGTGGCCCAATTTCAAACGTAGTTTATCTGCTAACAAGAGTATAGGTTGTGGTATCCAGACTCTAGTAAACAGAAAACAATAATAGAATAGATTTTTTCTCTAGGAGAACTCTTCTCTCTAGGTAGGAGAGTACACTAAGAACTTAAGGTTCTTTCTATCCAGCTCATCATAATCACATAAATCCTCTACATTGTCATAAAAAATTCTACTTATCTATCATTATTGTCCCATCTAATATTAACAAATTTTCATAAACTGAAGCAACCACTACTCCGTTCACTTCAAACCATTGTCCCAACTAACTCATTATAGTTCACTTCAAATAGAATAGTTACTCTCTTCTACAATACAAGATGTCAAGTTTCGAAAAGGAAACAATAGAGGGTAAAACCATCACACTGGAGAACAGAGAGTAGCACAAATTTAAGACTGATTGTATTAACTTGGTTGGGAAGATTATCTCGAACAAGGAGCTCTCATTCAAGACCATTAAAAACACATTGCTTGGAATATGGGGCAATCTAGAAGGCATATCAATTTCTGCAGTCGAAAGAAATAAGATTCTAGTTAGCATCAAAGATATGGGAAAAGGGCTACAAATACTAAATGGAGGACCTTGGAGCATCAGGGGACAAATTCTCAATCTTCAAATATGGTCCCAAGGGATATATGTGCATGAAGTAGCACATGATTACTTGAAGTTCTGGGTTCAGATCCACGGACTCCCGCAGAAGTATATTAATGCAGACACAGCAAGAGACATTGGTAACAGAATAGGAATTGTAGCAGAAGTGGAAGATCCTAGGATGGAAGAGGTATTAGAGAGGACCTTTCTCAGGGTTAAAGTGGCAATTGATGTATCCAAACCTCTCCCTACTAGGTTTTGGATGGACAGAAATAACTTACCAAATCTATGGATTGAATTCAAATATGAAAGGTTACAAGACTGTTACTGCCTGAACTGTGGGATCATAGATCACAGCAAGAAGGAGTGCAAGAATCCAACAGCAATGGCTTGTTGGAATCCAAGAGAGCCAAAATACTCAATAGGTCTAGGGGTGGCGCAGGCTAGACGGCTGAAACCGAGGGTGGAAAGAGGTAGCAAAGGAACAAGCTCTACATGACTGAATGAGATGGAAGCAGCGCATGAAGCTCACGACCTGGAAAGCGAGGATGGCTTACCACAGCGAGCAAAAGAAAGCAGAGCTAGAAGTGAACAGGAAAAAGGAAGGTGCATGAAAAGTGCTGCTGAAAAGAAAGCTCTAGAAGTTGCAGATGGAGACAGTCAGAGAGCAGAAGAACATGTAAAAAATATCCCTGAATCTTCGCTGAACATAGTGGTATGCGAAATCATGATCTTCAACAATGGCGCCAATGGCTTGGTGCTCTCAAACGTGAATCACACTTTGTCACAATTCCGCACAACTAACCAGCAAGTGCACTGGGTCGTCCAAGTAATAAACCTTACGTGAGTAAGAGTCGATCCCATGGAGATTGTCGGCTTGAAGCAAGCTATGGTCACCTTGTAAATCTCAATCAGGCGGATTCAGATAGTTATGGAGATTTGATAATTAAAACATAATTGAAATATAAACTAGGATAGAGATACTTATGTAATTCATTGGTGAGAATTTCAGATAAGCGTATAGAGATGCCTTTCGTTCCCCTGAACCTCTGCTTTCCTGCTGTCTTCATCCAATCATTCCTACTCCTTTTCATGGCAAGCTTTATATAGGGCATCACTGTTGTCAATGGCTACATCCCATCCTCTCTGTGAAAATGGTCCAATGCGCTGTCACTGCATGGCTAATCATCTGTCGGTTCTCGATCATACTGGAATAGGATTTACTATCCTTTTGCATCTTTCACTACGCCCAGCACTCACGAGTTTGAAGCTCGTCACAGCCATCCCTTCCCAGATCCTACTCGGAATACCACAGACAAGGTTTAGACTTTCCAGATCTCAAGAATGGCCATCCATGGGTTCTAACTTATACCACGAAGATTCTAATATCTCGGACTCGGTCCTCTGTATTAGATATCTAAGAGATACTCATTCTAGCTTGTTTGCATGTAGAACAGAAGTGTTTGTCAGGCACGCGTTCATAGGTGAGAATGATGATGAGCGTCACATAATCATCACATTCATCATGTTCTTGGGTGCGAATGGATATCTTAGAGAAGGAATAAGCTTGAATTGAATAGAAAAACAGTAGTACTTTGTATTAATTCATGAGGAACAGCAGAGCTCCACACCTTAATCTATGGAGTGTAAAAACTCTACCGTTGAAAATACATAAGTGATAAGGTCCAAGCATGGCCGAATGGCCAGCACCTTAAACGTGATCAAAGGATCAAAAGATAATCCAAAGATAAAACTAAAGATGTAAATACAATAGTAAAAAGTCCTATTTATACTAAACTAGTTACTAGGGTTTACAGAAATGAGTAAATGATGCAGAAATCCACTTCTGGGACCCACTTGGTGTGTGCTTGGGCTGAGCATTGAGCTTTACACATGTAGAGGCTTCTCTTGGAGTTGAACGCCAGTTTGTAACCTGTTTCTGGCGTTCAACTCCACTTTGCAACCTGTTTCTGGCGTTTAACTCCAGAATGCAGCATGGAACTGGCGTTGAATGCCAGTTTGCGTCATTTAAACTCGGAAAAAGTATGGACTATTATATATTGCTGGAAAGCCCTGGATGTCTACTTTCCAACGCAATTAAGAGTGCGCTATTTGAAGTTCTGTAACTCCAGAAAATCCACTTTGAGTGCAGGGAGGTCAGAATCCAACAGCATCTGCAGTCCTTCTTCAACCTCTGAATCTGATTTTTGCTCAAGTCCCTCAATTTCGGCCAGAAAATACATGAAATCACAGAAAAACACACAAACTCATAGTAAAGTCCAGAAATGTGAATTTTAATTAAAAACTAATAAAAATATACTAAAAACTAATTAAATTATACTGAAAACTGTGTAAAAACAATGCCAAAAAGTGTATAAATTATCCGCTCATCACAACACCAAACTTAAATTGTTGCTTGTCCCCAAGCAACTGAAAATCAAATAGGATAAAAAGAAGAGAATATACTATAAATTCCAAAATATCAATGAAACTTAGCTCCAATCAGATGAGCGGGACTTGTAGCTTTTTGCCTCTTGAATAGTTTTGGCATCTCACTTTATCCATTGAAGTTCAGAATAATTGGCATCTATAAGAACTTAGAATTTAGATAGTGTTATTGGTTCTCCTAGTTCATTATGTTGATTCTTGAACACAGCTACTTTATGAGTCTTGGTCGTGGCCCTAAGCACTTTGTTTTTCAGTATTACCACCGGATACATAAATGCCACAGACACATAACTAGGTGAACCTTTTCAGATTGTGACTCAGCTTTGCTAAATTCCCCAATTAGAGGTGTCCAGGGTTTTTAAGCACACTCTTTTTTTGCTTTGGACCTTGACTTTAACCGCTCAGTCTCAAGCTTTCACTTGACACCTTCACGCCACAAGCACATGGTTAGGGACAGCTTGGTTTAGCCGCTTATGCCAGGATTTTATTCCTTTAGGCCCTCCTATTCACTGATGCTCAAAGCCTTGGATCCTTTTTATTACCCTTGCATTTTGGTTTTAAGGGCTATTGGCTTTTTGCTCTTGCCTTTTGGTTTAAAGAGTTTTTGGCTTTTTCTGCTTGCTTTTTCTTTTTCTTTCTTTTTTTTTGCTATTTTTTTTTCTGCAAGCTTTTGTATTCACTGCTTTTTCTTGCTTCAAGAATCATTTTTATGATTTTTCAGATTATCAAATAACATGTCTCCTTTTTCCTTATTCTTCAAGAGCCAACATATTTAACATTCATAAACAACAACTTCAAAAGACATATGCACTGTTCAAGCATTCATTCAGAAAACAAAAAGTATTGTCACCACATCAAAATAATTAAACTAGTTCCAAGGATGAATTCGAAACCCTGTACTTCTTGTTCTTTTGTTTTTAAAACAGTTTTCATTTAAGAGAGGTGATGGATTCATAGGACATTCATAGCTTTAAGACATAAACACTTAAACACAAATGATCATATAGTAAAGACACAAACATAAATAAAACATAAAGCATGGAAACCGAAAACAGAAAACAAATAGACAAGGAGATTAAGGAATGAGTCCACCTCAGTGAGGGTGGCGTCTTCCTCTTCTTGAAGGACCAATGGTGCTTTTGAGCTCCTCTATGTCTCTTCCTTGTCTTTGTTGCTCCTCCCTCATAGCTCTTTGATCTTCTCTAATTTCATGGAGAATGATGGAGTGCTCTTGATGTTCCACCCTTAATTGTCCCATGTTGGAACTTAATTCTCCTAGGGAGGTGTTGATTTGCTCCCAATAATTCTGTGGAGGAAAGTGCATCCCTTGAGGCATCTCAGGAATTTCATGGTGGGGGGTTTCCTCATGCTCTTGTTGAGGTCCATGATCTCTTGTTTGCTCCATCCTTTTCTTAGTGATGGACTTATCCTCTTCAATGAGGATGTCTCTGGCCTTAGGTGCCATAAATGGTTATGGAAAAAAAAGTAATGCTTTTACCACACCAAACTTAGAAGGTTTGCTCGTCCTCGAGCAAAAGAAGAAAGAAAGGACGAGAAGAAGAAGAGATGGAGGAGATGGAGGTGTGTGAATGGTTTGGCCACTGGGGGTTTAAGGTGGTTATGATGTGTGAAAAGGAAGGAGTGATGGTTTGAATTTGAGGGGGTGGGTGTAGGTGGGTGTATGATGGTTTTGGAGAGGAATTGGAGGTGATTGGTGGAGGTTATTTTAGGGAAGAGAGTTATGAAAATGTGTGAAGAGGAGAGAAGAAGTGGTGGGGATCCTGTGGGGTCCACAGATCAAGTGGGGTCAAGGACTTAACATCCCTGCTCCAATTAGGCGTGTAAAATGCCCTTGCTGTGCAATCCTGGCGTTTAACGCCAGACTGTTGCCTGTTTCTGGCGTTAAACGCCAGCTTGGTGCCTGTTTCTGGCGTTAAACGCCAGATAGATGCTTGTTTCTGGCGTTTAAACGCCAGACTGCTCTCCTCCAGGGTGTGCTATTTTTTTCTGCTGTTTTTTATTTTGTTTTTTATTTTTCAGTAGTTTTTGTGACTCCACATGATCATCAACCTAATAAAACACGAAATAACAATAGAAGATAAATAAATATAATTAGATAACATTGGGTTGCCTCCCAATAAGCGCTTCTTTAATGTCAATAGCTTGACAGTGAGCTCTTATGGAGCCTCACAGATGTTCAGAGCATTGTTGGAACCTTCCAACACCAAACTTAGAGTTTGAATGTGGGGGTTCAACACCAAACTTAGAGTTTGGTTGTGGCTTCCCAACACTAAACTTAGAGTTTGACTTTGGGAGCTTTGGTTGACTCTGCATGGTTATAGAAGGAGATCCTTGAGTTTTAAACACAAGGTTGTTCTTATTCAGTTAAAGGATCAATTCTCCTCTATCCACATCAATCACAGCTCTTGCTGTGGCTAGGAAGGGTCTTCCAAGGATGATGGATTCATCCTCATCCTTTCCAGTGTCTTGGATTATGAAATCAGCAGGGATGTAAAGGCCTTTAACCTTTACTAGCACGTCCTCTACTTGTCCATAAGCCTGTTTTCTTGAGTTGTCTGCCATCTCTAATGAGATTCTGGCAGCTTGCACCTCAAAGATTCCCAGTTTCTCCATTATAGAGAGTGGCATGAGGTTTATCCCTGATCCAAGGTCATATAGAGCGTTCTCAAAGGTCATGGTGCCTATGGTACAAGGTATTAAGAACTTTTCAGGATCCTGTTTCTTCTGAGGCAATGTCAGTTGATCCAGATCACTCAGTTCATTGATGAGCAAAGGAGGTTCATCTTCTCAAGTCTCATTACCAAATAACTTGGCATTCAGCTTCATGATTGCACCAATGTACTTGGCAACTTGCTCTTCAGTAACATCCTCATTCTCTTTAGAAGAAGAATACTCATCAGAGCTCATGAAGGGTAGAAGGAGGTTCAATGGAATCTCTATGGTCTCTAGATGACCCTCAGATTCCTTTGGTTCCTCAGAGGGAAACTCCTTATTGATCACTGGACATCCCAGGAGGTCTTCCTTACTGGGATTCACGTCCTCTCCCTCCCTTGTAGGTTCGGCCATGATGGTTAAATCAATGGCCTTGCACTATCTTTTTGGATTCTCTTCTGTATTGTTTGGGAGAGTACTAGGAGGAGTTTCAGTGACTCTTTTACTCAGCTGGCCCACTTGTGCCTCCAAATTCCTAATGGAGGACCGTGTTTCATTCATGAAACTTACAGTGGCCTTAGATAGATCAGAGACTATATTTGCTAAGCTAGATGGATTCTGCTCAGAACTCTCTGTCTGTTACTGAGTGGATGATGGAAAAGGCTTGCTATTGCTAAACCTGTTTCTTCCACCATTATTAAAGCCTTGTTGAGGCTTTTGTTGATCCTTCCATGAGAAATTTGGATGATTTCTCCATGAGGGATTATAGGTATTTCTATAGGATTCACCCATGTAATTCACCTCTGCTATTGCAGGGTTCTCAGGATCATAAGCTTCTCCTTCAGAAGATGCCTCTATAGTACTGTTGGATGATTCCTTCAATCCATTCAGACTCTGAGAGATCATATTGACTTGCTGAGTCAATATTTTATTCTGAGCCAATATGGCATTCAGAGTATCAATTTCAAGAACTCCCTTCCTCATAGGCGTCCCATTATTCACAGGATTCCTTTCAGAAGTGTACATGAACTGGTTATTTGCAACCATGTTAATGAGTTCTTGAGCTTCTGCAGGCGTTTTCTTTAGGTGAATGGATCCACCTGCAGAACGGTCCAGTGACATCTTTGATAGCTCAGACAGACTATCATAGAATATATCCAGGATGGTCCATTCTGAAAGCATGTCAGAAGGACATTTTTTGGTCAGTTACTTGTATCTCTCCCAAGCTTCATAGAGGGATTCACCTTCTTTCTGTTTGAAGGTTTGAACATCCATTCTAAGCTTACTAAGCTTTTGAGGAGGAAAGAACTTGGCTAAGAAAGCCGTGACCAGCTTATCCCAAGAGTTCAGGCTATCCTTAGGTTGAGAGTCCAACCATATTCTAGCTCTGTCTCTTACAGCAAATGGGAAAAGCATAAGCCTGTAGACCTCGGGATCAACCCCATTGGTCTTAACAGTATCACAGGTCTTGCAAGAATTCAGTTAAGAACTGAAAAGGATCTTCAGATTGAAGTCCATGAAACTTGCAGTTCTGTTGCATCAGAGAAACTAATTGAGGTTTAAGCTCAAAGTTGTTTGCTCCAATGGCAGGAATTGAGATGCTTCTTCCATGTAAATTGGAATTTGGTGCAGCAAAGTCACCAAGCATCTTCCTTGCATTGTTATTATTTTCAGCCATGTTTCCTTCTTTTTCAAAAATTTCTGTCAGATTTTCTCCAGAGAGTTGTGCTTTAGCTTCCTTTAGCTTCCTCTTCAGAGTCCTTTCAGGTTCAGGATCAGCCTCAACAAGAATGCTCTTATCCTTGTTCCTGCTCATATGAAAAAGAAGAAAATAGAAAAGAAAATATGGAATCCTCTATGTCACAGTATAGAGATTCCTTATGCAAGTATAAGAAGAGAAGAATGTAAGAAGGAGAAGAGGTAAAATTTGAACACGGAGAGGAAGATGGGGTTCAAATTTTAGGTGGAAGAGAAGTGTTAGTAGATAAATAAATAAATAGAAGGAGATGAGAGAGAGGGAATTTCGAAAATTAACTAAATTAAAAAAATAAAATTTAAAGTTAAATTTCGAAAATTAAAATTGAAATCAAATTAAATTAAAAATTAAAACAATTAGTTAAAAAAAGGGAATTTTGAAAAAGAGGGAAGGAATTTTCGAAAATTAGAGAGAGAGAATTAGTTAGGCAGTTTTGAAAAAGATAAGAATCAATCAAAAAGTTAAGTGGTTAATTGAAAAAGATTTGAAAATCAAATTTGAAAAGATAAGAAGTTAGAAAAGATTTTGAAATTGATTTTGAAAAAGATGTGATTGAAATTTATTTTGAAAAAGATTTGAAAAAGAAAATTTAAAAAGATTTGATTTTGAAAATTAAAGTTGATTACTTGACTAACAAGAAACTAAAAGATATGATTTTAAAATTTAAAGATTGAACCTTTCTTAATAGGCAAGTAACAACTTGAAAAATTTTTGAATCAATCACATTAATTGTTAGTAAAGATTTTGAAATTATGAAACAAAATAAGAAAAAGATTTTTGAGAATCAAATTGAAATTTTCGAAAAAATAAAAGAAAAAATGAAAAAGATTTGATTTTTGAAAAAATTTTGAAAAAGATAGAATTTTTAAATTGAAAATTTGATTTGACTCATAAGAAACAACTAAATTTTAAAAAGTTTTGAAAAAGTCAACTCAAATTTTCGAAAATTTATGAGTGAAAAAGGGAAAGATATTTTTTTTTATTTTTGAATTTTTAATGATGAAAGAGAAAAACATCAAAAAGACTTAATGCATGAAAATTTTGGATCAAAACAAGAAAAATATGCAAGAACACTTTGAATGTCAAGATGAACACCAAGAACACTTTGAAGATCAAGACTTATTTTTGAAAATTTTTAAGAAAAGAAAAACATGCAAGACACCAAACTTAAAAATTTTTTTATTCTTTAGACACTAATAATTCAAGAATGCATATGAAAAACAAGAAGAAACACCAAACAAGAAATTTTAAAGATCAAACAAGAAGACTTACCAAGAACAACTTGAAGATCATGAAGAACACCATGCATGAGTTTTCGAAAAATGCAAGAAAGAGATAAACATGCAATTGACACCAAACTTAAAAATTGACTCTATACTCAAACAAGAAACACAAAAATATTTTTGATTTTATGATTTTATTATTTTTTTTGTATATTTTTTCGAAAATTTAATTGGAAAAAGAAAAATAAGGATTTTAAAATTTTTAATAGGAATTCCAGGAATCTTGCACTGTTAGTCTAAAGCTCCAGTCCAGGAATTAGACATGGCTTACTAGCCAGTCAAGCTTTCAGTGAAAGCTCCGGTCCAAAACACTAGACATGGCCAATGGCCAGCCAAGCTTCAGCAGATACAAATCAGACATAAAATAGCTGATACTTTATCCAACTTTATATGCTGATAAGTGGAAGCCTCGGTCCGAATGAATTAGACATGGCTTTACAGCCAGTCAGGCTTCAACGTGCTTCATGAAACTCTAGAATTCATTCTTAAAAATTTTGAATAAAAAATATATTTTTTTGATTTTTTCGAAAATAAGAATAAAAAAAATAAAAAGGTTAAAATTAAAATAAAGTTACCTAATCTGAGCAACAAGATGAACTGTCAGTTGTCCAAACTCGAACAATCCCCGGCAACGGCGCCAAAAACTTGGTATGCGAAATCGTGATCTTCAACAATGGTGCCAATGGCTTGGTGCTCTCAAACGTGAATCACACTTTGTCACAATTCCGCACAACTAACCAGCAAGTGCACTGGGTCGTCCAAGTAATAAACCTTACGTGAGTAAGGGTCGATCCCATGGAGATTGTCGGCTTGAAGCAAGCTATGGTCACCTTGTAAATCTCAGTCAGGCGGATTCAGATAGTTATGGAGATTTGATAATTAAAACATAATTGAAATATAAACTAGGATAGAGATACTTATGTAATTCATTGGTGAGAATTTTAGATAAGCGTATAGAGATGCCTTTCGTTCCCCTGAACCTCTGCTTTCTTGCTGTCTTCATCCAATCATTCCTACTCCTTTCTATGGCAAGCTTTATGTAGGGCATCACCGTTGTCAATGGCTATATCCCATCCTCTTTGTGAAAATGGTCCAATGCGATATCACTGCATGGCTAATCATCTGTCAGTTCTCGATCATATTGGAATAGGATTTACTATCCTTTTGCGTCTGTCACTATGCCCAGCACTCACGAGTTTGAAACTCGTCACAGCCATCCCTTCCCAGATCCTACTCGGAATACCACAGACAAGGTTTAGACTTTCCAGATCTCAAGAATGGCCATCCATGGGTTCTAACTTATACCATGAAGATTCTAATATCTCGGACTCGGTCCTCTGTATTAGATATCTAAGAGATACTCATTCTAGCTTGTTTGCATGTAGAACGGAAGTGTTTGTCAGGCACGCGTTCATAGGTGAGAATGATGATGGGCGTCACATAATCATCACATTCATCATGTTCTTGGGTGCAAATGGATATCTTAGAGAAGGAATAAGCTAGAATTGAATAGAAAAGCAGTAGTACTTTGTATTAATTTATGAGGAACAGCAGAGCTCCACACCTTAATCTATGGAGTATAGAAACTCTACAGTTGAAAATACATAAGTGATAAGGTCCAGGCATGGCCGAATGGCCAGCCCCCTAAACGTGATCAAAGGATCAAAAGATAATCCAAAGATAAAACTAAAGATGTAAATACAATAGTAAAAAGTCCTATTTATGCTAAACTAGTTACTAGAGTTTACAGAAATGAGTAAATGATGCAGAAATCCACTTCTGGGACCCACTTGGTGTGTGCTTGGGCTGAGCATTGAGCTTTACACGTGTAGAGGCTTCTCTTGGAGTTGAACGCCAGTTTGTAACCTGTTTCTGGCGTTTAACTCCACTTTGCAACCTGTTTCTGGCGTTTAACTCCAGAATGCAGCATGGAACTGGCATTGAACGCCAGTTTGCATTGTCTAAACTCGGGCAAAGTATGGACTATTATATATTTCTGGAAAGCCCTGGATGTCTACTTCCCAACGCATTTGAGAGCGTGCCATTTGGAGTTCTGTAGCTCTAGCAAATCCACTTTGAGTGCAGGAAGGTCAGAATCCAATAGCATCTGCAGTCCTTCTTCAACCTCTGAATCTGATTTTTGCTCAAGTCCCTCAATTTCATCCAGAATCACAGAAAAATACACAAACTCATAGTAAAGTCCAAAAATGTGAATTTTAATTAAAAACTAATAAAAATATACTAAAAACTAATTAAATTATACTGAAAACTGTGTAAAAACAATGCCAAAAAGCGTATAAATTATCCGCTCATCACATAGGTATAGAGAGAGAAGGAAATAATGACAAAGCTGGTAGGAAATTAAAAATGATTACTAGGGTTTTTGAGGAACAAAAAAGGATAAATAGGAAGGGAAGAGAATGGGGTAGACCAAGCAGAACACCTATTAGAGCTGAATTGAAGGAGGATTGGGCTAAATCTCTACTAAAGCCCAATGTGGAGAATCATCAAAAAAATGATAGGCTAGTTGAAAAGGAAGGGAATAGGTCTATTGGGAAATTTTTGAAAGATCATTTGAGCAATAAATCTGCAGAAATTATGGGGAGGAGTTTAGAGGCCCATATTAATTTTACAACCCATCAAAATATTATAAGCAAAGACACGAAAATCTGCTTAGAACATAAGGAAGAAAATAACGAGATGCTACAAAGTAACAAACAGATTTATAAGACACTTGATGGTGATACTTATTTTGTGGAGCTGGTGGATGACGATGAAAATCAAACTACAAGCAATGACAAGGCGATCACAATAGCAAAAGATTACAAAATGGAGTTGGCTCAGAGAATGCAAAATCATCTAAGGCTGAAGAGAAGAAGAAATGAAGATCACTTGCAAATGGAAGATATATATGAAAAAGAAGAAACAATGCTGCACTCTCAGAATGTGTCAAAAAGGAAGAAGTGCTTAAACGAAGAATGGACAGCGACTAGCTATCAGCAGTTACAGGGGAGAAGTCATATTTTGAAATACTCAATGGCTGAGGAGGCGGGCCTTATCATGCCCCCAACTCAGCCATGAGTATTATTAGTTGGAATTGTCGTGGAGTGGCGGCCTCTGCGACAGTTTCGGAGTTACATAGTCTGTGTAAACAGATTAAGCCCGCCATAGTGTTTCTTATAGAGACTAGAGCTAAGGAAAAAACTATTACTAGGCTGAAAAAAAGGTTACATTTTGAAAATGCTTTTTGTGTAGAATCCTGGGGTTTGTCCAGAGGGCTATGTCTCTTTTGGAATGAAATATATAAAGTTGATGTTTATTTTTGGTGTGACAATTATATTAAAGCTCGAATTGAGGATAAAAATGAAAACTCATGGATAGGTAGTTTTGTGTATGGAAACCCGAATTATAACAGGAGAAAAGATCAATGGAGGGGCATTACAGCTGGAAACAACAATGAAGGAGTCCCTCGTCTCTTTATCAGAGACTTTAATGACATTTGAAGTCAGGAAGAAAAAGTTGGACTACACCTGAAACTGTAGAACCAAATACGAGAATTCAGAAAGTTTGTGGATTCTAACTCTTTGATGGACCTTGATCTAAAGGGAGGAAAATTTACCTAGTTCAGCAATCCAAGGAATGAATTTGTGACAAGAGAAAAAATGAATAGGGCATTGGCGAACTGGAAATGGATGTTTATGTATCAAAATGCATCATTATCGTTAATGCCAGCTGTTAGTTCAGATCATTATCCTCTTATTTTGGATGTGATTCCAGTTCATAGGGTAGAAAAACACTTCAAGTTTGAAGCCTATTGGGCTGACCACAAAGATTGTTTTAATGTGGTCAAGAGGGGTTGGTGTAAGGAAGAGCAAAATGGCGATGAATGGGACAAAATCAGCAAAAAGATCAACAATTGCAAGGAGGAATTAAAGAAGTGGAGTAAAATTACCTTTAAAAGAGCCGATAGAGAGATCCAGAGAATGAAAAAGGAATTGAAAAGACTACAGGATTTGGACTTCACAGAGGAGAACCAAAGAATGATACAACTTCTGAAGGAGAACATAGCAACATTATGGAAACAAGAGGAGAAGTTTTAGGGACAGCGGTCTAGATTAAAATGGCTGAGATGGGGGGACAAAAATACGGCTTTCTTCCATTCCATCACTATTCACAGAAGAAAAAGAAACAGAATAGAAAGGCTGAAGAATGCCTCTGGTCAATGGTTAAATAACACAAACGAGATTATGGAGCATATTGAAGAATATTTTCAAAAACTATTTGCTTCTTCTACTAGACATGGATTTGAAAGCACAATTAATAAGATTCCACAGCAAGTTACAGAGGAGATTAACAAAGAACTGCTCATGGACATTACGGATGAAGAGGTAAGAAAGGAAGTGTTTAGTATAGGTAGCCTTAAAGCTCCAGGACCTGATGGATTGAACGGGTTATTCTACCAAAAGCATTGTGTTGAGTTAAGAAATTAACTAAATTAATTAGTGATGACAAATATTATTTTTTGGACAAAATAAATAATTAGTGTTAAGTGTTAATAATTATATGTTGCTAATTATTTATTATATGTTGCAGGCCAAAACTTAGTTCAGCAGCCCAAATTGGTATGAAAATAATATAGCAAGGCTGGTGGGTAAATAAATAAACAAAGCTCATGAGGAAACAAGGCTGAAAAATCAAAACGGGCAATAAAGCAAGAAAAGCCCAAAGAAATCAAAGCAAGATAACTAATGGGCTGAATTTGAGTAGAACCCAATCCAAGCCCGAATTGATTTCAAATTCCTCTCACTTGCTTTCACTAACTCAACGTTCTCCTCTTCTCTGACCATGTCAAATCACAAACTCAGAAAAGTGAGAAAGAGAAAGAGAAAGCTTCTTCCCTAAGGTGATCATCAAAGAAGCAAGAAAGAGAAAGTCCAAGCTTGAAACTCAGAAGTCTAATCACCCATTTCAAACCAAATCAAGCTTAGGTTAAAGGTAACTCATTTCCTTTTACATGCAACACACTTTCTTCTCTTCATCTTCAACTCTCTGCCACTCCATTTCGGGTTATATGGAAAAGAGGATTTTTGTTCCTCACTGCTGTGCATCAACGGTTGAGAATATGTCTTGGGGACCAAGTTGTGTTTCAATGGTCAAGATATGGGTTTACCATTGAAGAAATCTTTTCTGCTGTTAAAGTAGCTTTCGGTCAACCAAGGAAGGTCAGAAGCAAAGTTTCCATTGTGAGGATTAATGGGAAAAAGTGAGACAGTGGGTTGGTGAAGCTCAAGGCTCAAGAAGTTGACCTAGGAAGAGCAACCAAGCAACATGCAAGGAGATAAAAGAAGACTTGCTGTTCATTCAGAAACCAAGGAGAGAAAACCAGTGAACCTGAGGTGTTTGTTCTAAGAGAGTTCTTTGAAGAAGTTCAACTAACTGGACAGTGTAACCTAATCAAAGGTGCATTCCGCCAGTATGAAGAACTAAATCAGAGGCTTGCTAATCTGGTTTTTCGCATAGCAAAGAGGCTGTTGATGAAGTCAATCTCCTTCATGTTTTACTGATTGTAATGTACTTTTCTAAGCTTATCTTTCTGTAATTTCTTGAGAGAAAAGGCATTGTGAGAAAGCTTGAGAAAAAGTCATGAGTGAAAAAAGGCTGAGAGATACACTTGAGAGAAAAGCCTAGAGTTATTTTCTGATTTCTTTAGGTTGATTAAGTGTCTTGTATCTAGTATCTGAATGGTATCCCTTTCTTAGTTGGGTTAGCACTAAGAGGTATAGTTAGGTATTAGCATAGCCAATGTCAAGTTAGGTTAGAACTTGAGTGTGAAAGGATTGGGTCAATCCTATGTTATTGGTGTATGTAATACTGTTTACTATAGTGAAATTCTTCCACAGTTGTGGAGGAGACTGGATGTAGGTTGCATAGCACAAGGCAACCGAACCAGGATACATGCTGGTGTTAGCTTTTCTCTTCTCTGCTGTGTTCTGTTTTCTGATATTCATGAGACAAAAATAAATTGTCTCATAAATTTCCGCTGCTAAGTTACAACAGAATCAGAATTGCAAATCTGTTTTAAAAAGGGTAACAACAGTAATTAAAAGGAAGGCATAGATTCAACCCCCCTTCTCTAAGCCTACCACAACCTTCAATTGGTATCAGGAGCTAAGGTCTCAAGAATCAAGCTTAACCGCTTGGAGCAAAGATCCAATGGCGAACAATCTGGGCACAACCACAATTGCCTACACCCTCACTGAAGGCCAGTCAAACAACCGGCCACCTTTCTTTAACGGAAAGAACTACTCCTACTGGAAAGAAAGGATAAGGATCTTCATCCAATCCATTGACTACAACTTATGGAAGATCGTTGTGAGTGGTCCCAAGATCCCAACAAAAACAAGTGCTGATGGAGTGGTGACTCCGAAAGAAGAAGCTGAATGGAATGAAGATGATAAGAAGAAGATAGAGCTGAACGCTAAAGCAATCAACCTTCTTCACTGTGCTATCAGCTTTGAAGAGTACCGGAAGGTGTCTAGATGCAAGACAGCCAAAGAAATCTGGGAAAAACTCCAGGTTACACACGAAGGCACTAAACAAGTCAAAGAAACGAGGATTGATATGCTGCGAAAAGAGTATGAGATGTTTAGCGTGAAGGATGGAGAAAGCATTGATGAAGCATTTGAGAGATTCTCAATCATAATCAACAACCTTGATGCTATGGGTACAAACTATGCAGAACAAACCTTGGTGAGAAAACTCCTTAGAAGCCTCACAAAAGAATGGGAAAATACTGCCACTGTCCTAACCGAGAGTAACAACATAAGTCCCATAACCTATGATGAGTTGAGAGGAAAACTCCTTGCCTATGAAGCCACACACACAAACACAGACTCAAAGAAAAAGGGAATAGCCCTCAAGTCACAAATAGAACCAAAAGAGAGTGAGTCCAGTGATGGTATTTCAGATGACGAACTTTTGTTTTTTGCTAGGAAATTTAGAAGGATGATGAAAAGCAAGGGCAAATACAAGGGTTCAAGTTCAAAGGAGCAAAAGATGGACTTGAGTAAGGTGACATGCCATCATTGCAAGGAGGCTGGACACTTCAAGTCAAACTGTCCAAAGCTCAAAAAGGAGGACAAAGGCAAGAGGGAAAGGAAGAGAGTACTCATGGCAGCTTGGGAGGATCTTGAGAATGACTCAAATGAAGAAGAAGAATCTGAAGGAGATGACAAAGACTGCTTCATGGCTGGAAACAACAATCTTGATGAGGTAAACTATTATGATTTGACCATTGAGGACTTGCATGTTATTATTGATGATCTCACTTTAAACACATCAAAACTGCTTGATAAATACAATGAATGCAGATCTGAAAGAAATGTGTTAAGAGCTGAAAATGAATTTTTAAAAGAAAAAGTGAAGGAAACTGAATGTGCTTTGGACATCATTGAAGAAAACAGATTTCTAAAATCTGAACTTGAAAAATTAAAAGGAAAGCATATTGTGGATCCTTCACATGAGTTAATTGCTGAAAATAAAAGATTAAATGATATGGTTAAAAGGCTGAATAGTGACTTAGCAAAATTTGCTCAAGGTTCTAGCAACTTGGACAAATTACTTGCAAGTCAAAGACCATTGTTTGAAAAATCTGGTTTAGGCTACATAGCCAAGGAAGATGTTGTTTCTAACACTTCCTCTATAAAATTTGTGGCCTCTTCATCAAATACCAAAACCATACCAAACAAATCTGGTATTGAAAATGCTCCAACATTTGAAGAAAAATTTGATGAAGTATACACAAGTGAAACTGACCCTTCACCAAAAACTGAACCGAGTTCAAACCGGCCAGGCTTGGGTTATATTTCGAAAAATGAGGCTGCTTTCAAGAAACCAACCTTTTACAACAAAACCTCATTTTCGAAAGGCAAAAATATTCAAAAAAATTCTGGTGAAAATGCCTTTGCAAAGAAGAAAAACTTTACTAAAAATCAATTTGTCAAAAGAAATGCATCTCCTCCAAGAACCAGAAAATTTCAAAGCTTTAATCATTTCAAGCAATATAACTCACATCAGTTTCAGCAACACACACCAGAAAATCATTGTGTTAATTGCAAGAAATTTGGTCACTCATATGCACAATGCTTCATTGAAAAGAGAGTTGTAGGAAACAAAGTCTACAATGTTGTTTGTGATTTCAATGCACTTGGGCAACCAAGATGGATTAACTTCAAAGGATCCAAATTAATTTGGATACCTAAGGCTACTTGAATCTCATCATGCAGATTTGCCTAGCATCCAAGAACAAAAAGGACATGTGGTACATGGATAGTGGATGTTCAAGGCACATGACTGGAAGGTCAACCTACTTCATCAAACTAAATAAGTATGATGGAGGTTTTGTGACCTTTGGAGATGATGGTAAAGGTAAAATCATTGCTGTTGGAAAAGTAGGTAATGAGCAATCTACTTTCATTGATGATGTACTTTTGGTTTGTGGTTTAAAGCACAATCTTTTAAGTATAAGTCAGCTGTGTGATTTGGGATATTTAGTTGTTTTCAAAAGGCTTGAATGCTGTGTAGTTAATGAAAAGACAAATGAAGTGATGTTTGTTGCCAAGCGTTTCAATAATATGTATGGACTTACTCTTGATGAACTAAAGAATCAAAATGTAGCTTGTCTTCACTCTAAAGAATCTGAAAAGTGGTTATGGCACAAGAGATTGGGCCATGCAAGTATGTTTCAAATAAACAAACTTGTAAAGAAAGAATTAGTAAGAGGTCTTCCTTTGATAAAGTTTGACAAAGACATCACTTGTGATGCTTGCCAAATGGGAAAACAAACAAAAAGTTCTTTTAAACCAAAGGAAGACATCTCTACTAAAAGACCACTTGAGTTGCTACACATTGATTTATTTGGTCCAACAAGAACTCAAAGCCTAGGTGGTAAACATTATGGTTTAGTAATTGTGGATGACTACACTAGGTTTGGTTGGGTTTTATTTCTTGCACACAAAAATGAAGCCTTTTCGGCCTTTGAACCTTTTTGCAAGAAAATTCAAAATGAAAAGGATTTGAAAATCTCTTCTATAAGAAGTGATCATGGAACTGAATTTGAAAATAATTTGTTTGAATCCTTTTGTGAGGAATTTGGAATATCTCACAACTTCTCTTGTCCAAGAACACCACAACAAAATGGTGTTGTGGAAAGAAGAAATAGAAGCATACAAGAAATGACAAGAGCCATGCTTTGTGAGAGCAATGTTCCAAAATTCCTTTGGGCTGAAGCGGTTAACACAGCTTGCCATATTTTAAATAGAACAATCATAAGGAAATTTTTGAAGAAAACCCCTTATGAACTTTGGAAAGGCTACCCACCAAACTTAGATTACTTGCACATCTTTGGATGCAAATGTTTTGTTTTAAATAACAAAGAAAATTTGGGAAAATTTGATCCAAAGGCTTATGAGTGTTTGTTTGTTGGATATTCCACAACTAGTAAAGCATATAGGGTTTATCATCAAGATGCTAAAATTATTGAAGAGTCCATACATGTTACATTCTGTGATACTAACTTGGTGCAAAGCATTTTGGAAGATGGTGATGCAGGAAATCAAGCTCAAAATGAGGATGAAACTGCTCAGAATCATGGAAAAGAAAATTCTGGACAATCTGAACCAGAAACAGCAAACGCTGAAAATTCAAGAGACAATTCCGTTTTGTCTCATGAATCTGAAGGAAATTCTGCAGACAGCAGCACACAGAATCCCTTGGTGACTGAATCTGCCTCCAAGTCCACCAGACCTCGTGAATGGAGATTCTTGAAGAATTATCCGGAGGAATTTGTCATTGGGGACGTCTCTCATGGAGTGCAAACTAGGTCTTCCACTAGAAAGGCAAATGAAGGTTCAAACATTGCCCTTCTTTCACAAATAGAGCCTCAAAACGTCAAGGAAGCCCTTAGTGACCCCTCTTGGGTTAAGGCTATGGAGGATGAGCTTCTTGAGTTTGAAAAGAACCAAGTGTGGACGTTGGTTCCAAGGCCAAATGGAAAGAAAGTGACCGGCACCAAGTGGATATTCCGAAACAAGTTGGGAGAAGATGGTAGCATTGCAAGGAACAATGCAAGGCTGGTGGCACAAGGATATGACCAAGAAGAAGGAATCGACTTTGATGAATCCTTTGCCCCTGTTGCTCGAATGGAAGCCATAAGACTTCTCTTAGCTTATGCTGCATTTTGTGGTTTTAAATTATACCAAATGGATGTGAAATGTGCATTTTTGAATGGAGTGATAGATAGAGAAGTGTATGTGGAGCAGCCTCCTGGTTTTGAAAATAAAGAGCATTTTGATCATGTTTTCAAACTATCTAAAGCTCTCTATGGTTTAAGACAAGCTCCTAGAGCTTGGTATGAGAGACTTAGCTCTTTTCTTTTGAAAAATGGTTTTCAAAGAGGCACCACTGATACAACTCTATTTATCAAGAATTCTAATGATTCTTTTATCCTAGTCCAAATATATGTTGATGACATTATTTTTGGATCAGCCAATGAATCCCTTTGTTCTGAATTTGGAAAACTCATGACAAGTGAATTTGACATGAGTATGATGGGTGAACTTAATTTCTTCCTTGGGCTGCAAATTAAACAAACTGAAAAAGGTATTTTCATTCATCAAGAGAAGTATGCCAAGGAATTAGTTAAGAAATTTGGTATGGAAAATGCCAAACCCACGGGAACTCCCATGCATCCTAATTCTAAATTAGATAAGGGAGAAACTGAGAAAGATGTTGATGAGACTAGGTATAGAGGAATGATTGGCTCTCTTATGTACTTAACTTCCTCTAGACCCGATATTGTGCAAAGTGTTGGATTGTGTTCTAGGTTCCAATCCAAACCAAAAGAGTCACATCTTTCTGCAGTTAAAAGGATCATTAGATATGTTCATGGCACATCCAATTTTGGTCTTTGGTATCCTAAGATTGATGATTTTTCTGCAATTGGTTATTGTGATGCAGATTTTGCTGGTGATAGAGTTGATAGAAGGAGCACTTCTGGTTTATGTTGCTTCCTTGGGAAGTCCTTAAATGTATGGTCAAGTAAGAAGCAACCAACAGTGGCCCTTTCCACTGCAGAGGCTGAGTATATAGCTGCTTCTTCTTGTTGTTCTCAGCTTTTATGGTTAAAAACACAGCTTGCTGATTACAAATTAAAGGCTGAAAATATTCCCCTGCTATGTGATAATATGAGTGCCATTAATATTTCTAAAAATCCAGTTTTGCACTCTAGGACTAAACATATTGAAGTGAAATTTCACTCAATAAGAGAACATGTCCAAAAAGGGGATATTAGCATTCAATTTGTTAAATCAGAGGAGCAATTGGCAGATATTTTTACAAAACCATTAGCTGAGGATAGATTCTGCATGCTTAGGACTAGCTTAGGAATTTTGAGCTATGATTCACTGTTTGAAAATTGCTAATGAGTTTGTTGAAGTTGTTGTCTCATAGGTTCGAATGAGAAATTTTGGGCAGAAGAAGAACCATCACTCTGAATTTTATCTTCTGGGCTCTGAACTTTCTTGGATTAGGGTTCTGAACTTTCTTTTTCAAGAACACTCTTAACTTGCTGCGATTGCAAACCTATTCATGTATTGTACATTCTTTTTACATTTCTCATCATTATCATTTCAATTTTTGAAAAAAAAAAAAAAAAACTGCAACTTCTGCTTTAATTGTGCTAATGCCTTGTTTGAGAATTCTATTTTGCAGGTTCTGTTTTGTTTTATTTCTCCCACCTTGATAACAAAAGGGGAGAAAAATGCATATATGAGGCTTGACAAGACATAAGATTTACCGAGATTATTGGATATTAGTTTTGTTTAGTCTTGTGTTTGGTAACTGACTTGGGTTTATGAAATGAAATCTGTTTGACTTGTTTGTGAACTGAACTTGGCTTACTTGTTTGTGAACTAAACTTGGATGACTTTAAGTCTTTTGAACTTTATGTTGTGCTGGTGAATTGTTTGTTACATGCTGCCATAGTTTGCAATATGTGCTTGTATGGATTATTAGACTTTTGTGCAACCATGGAATTCTAGATAAGCATGTATATACATTAGTTTGTTGTGTTGGCATTATTGTCTGTATCCTCAGGTTAAGCGACATTCAGTGAAACAGCAAAAGGGACCCACTCATTCAGAGAGAGTGGTATTGGATGATGATGATGATGACTTTATCCCTGAGGAATCTCCTCCTCCTTCCACTGAGGGTACTTCCATCTTTACTGGCCAGAAATATGCCCTGCTGAATGTTATCAAGGGTGTTGTTCAGGAGTTTGTCTCTCAATCAAATCACTTGATTGTATGAACAAGGAGCAAAGGAAGCTAGCAAGCAAGCGCGAAAATTTCCTCCGTAAGTCAAGAGATAGAGTGGCTGTGTTCATGACTTTCATTGATAACCTTCAAAAGGATGAAGACCCTGCCACTGATGCTGATGAAGAAGTTGATTCAAAGGGAAATGGTTCGGATGCCTAAGAATTGTTTCATGATGCTGCTGCTGTCTGCTCATTTTGTCTGATGAATTCTGTTTATTTTGCTACTATTGAACTGTTTTGTTCTCTTGGATGACTGTAATAACTTTGGATAACATTGCACCTTTGTTAATTCATTAGGACTGTGCACTAACTCTCTTCTGCAGGTTATAAGGTGCTGTTTTTGTTGATCTTGCATATTATCCACCCTTGATGACAAAAGGGGGAGTAATAGCAATAGGATAATAGCAATAGGATAATAGGATGGTAAATGTGTCCTAGGAATTTTTTGGCATTGCTGCAGCTACTAGTACTTCTTTTGGGATTTTTGTCTGTTTGCTGCATTAAAAATTGCTTTCACATGTTGAATCTTTGTGCTGCTGATATTAGCTTGATGTTGGGCTGATTATGTGATGCTGTTTGTTTGATATCCCTTAGACAAGATAAATGTGTGTAGCTCTTTATTGTGCTCTCTTTAAGTACAATGTAAAACAGGAACAACGAGGAAAGCATAAATCCAGGGGGAGCTAATCTTGAAAAGGAAAGGGGGAGCAACATAAAAGCAAATGACAAAAATCAAAGGGAGTTTCTAAACCTTACTCAAATTCATTTCTTTTTGATTATTGCTTAAATCATGTTTGTCATCAAGGGGGAGATTGTTGAGTTAAGAAATTAACTAAATTAATTAGTGATGACAAACATTATTTTTTGGACAAAATAAATAATTAGTGTTAAGTGTTAATAATTATATGTTGCTAATTATTTATTATATGTTGCAGGCCAAAACTTAGTTCAGCAGCCCAAATTGGTATGAAAATAATATAGCAAGGCTGGTGGGTAAATAAATAAACAAAGCTCATGAGGAAACAAGGCTGAAAAATCAAAACGGGCAATAAAGCAAGAAAAGCCCAAAGAAATCAAAGCAAGATAACTAATGGGCTGAATTTGAGTAGAACCCAATCCAAGCCCGAATTGATTTCAAATTCCTCTCACTTGCTTTCACTAACTCAACGTTCTCCTCTTCTCTGACCATGTCAAATCACAAACTCAGAAAAGTGAGAAAGAGAAAGAGAAAGCTTCTTCCCTAAGGTGATCATCAAAGAAGCAAGAAAGAGAAAGTCCAAGCTTGAAACTCAGAAGTCTAATCACCCATTTCAAACCAAATCAAGCTTAGGTTAAAGGTAACTCATTTCCTTTTACATGCAACACACTTTCTTCTCTTCATCTTCAACTCTCTGCCACTCCATTTCGGGTTATATGGAAAAGAGGATTTCTGTTCCTCACTGCTGTGCATCAACGGTTGAGAATATGTCTTGGGGACCAAGTTGTGTTTCAATGGTCAAGATATGGGTTTACCATTGAAGAAATATTTTCTGCTGTTAAAGTAGCTTTCGGTCAACCAAGGAAGGTCAGAAGCAAAGTTTCCATTGTGAGGATTAATGGGAAAAAGTGAGACAGTGGGTTGGTGAAGCTCAAGGCTCAAGAAGTTGACCTAGGAAGAGCAACCAAGCAACATGCAAGGAGATAAAAGAAGACTTGCTGTTCATTCAGAAACCAAGGAGAGAAAACCAGTGAACCTGAGGTGTTTGTTCTAAGAGAGTTCTTTGAAGAAGTTCAACTAACTGGACAGTGTAACCTAATCAAAGGTGCATTCCGCCAGTATGAAGAACTAAATCAGAGGCTTGCTAATCTGGTTTTTCGCATAGCAAAGAGGCTGTTGATGAAGTCAATCTCCTTCATGTTTTACTGATTGTAATGTACTTTTCTAAGCTTATCTTTCTGTAATTTCTTGAGAGAAAAGGCATTGTGAGAAAGCTTGAGAAAAAGCCATGAGTGGAAAAAGGCTGAGAGATACACTTGAGAGAAAAGCCTAGAGTTATTTTCTGATTTCTTTAGGTTGATTAAGTGTCTTGTATCTAGTATCTGAATGGTATCCCTTTCTTAGTTGGGTTAGCACTAAGAGGTATAGTTAGGTATTAGCATAGCCAATGTCAAGTTAGGTTAGAACTTGAGTGTGAAAGGATTGGGTCAATCCTATGTTATTGGTGTATGTAATACTGTTTACTATAGTGAAATTCTTCCACAGTTGTGGAGGAGACTGGATGTAGGTTGCATAGCACAAGGCAACCGAACCAGGATACATGCTGGTGTTAGCTTTTCTCTTCTCTGCTGTGTTCTATTTTCTGATATTCATGAGACAAAAATAAATTGTCTCATAAATTTCCGCTGCTAAGTTACAACAGAATCAGAATTGCAAATCTGTTTTAAAAAGGGTAACAACAGTAATTAAAAGGAAGGCATAGATTCAACCCCCCTTCTCTAAGCCTACCACAACCTTCACATTGGGAGGTAATTAGTAAGAAAGTTTGTGCAGTAGTAAGAGCTTTTTTTAGTAGCGGACATATACCAGAAGAGATAAACGAGACCACAGTGGTTCTTATCCCGAAAACAAAGAATCCAGAAAGTTTAAATGAGCTTAGGCCAATTAGCTGCTGCAATTTCATCTATAAAATAATCTCAAGAATAATTATGCTAAGACTGAAGAAGTGGTTGGAAGCTATTGTCTCGCCAACACAGAGCGCGTTTGTGGGAGGAAGGCTCATTCAGGATAACGTTGTTATTGTTCAAGAAGTTTACCATAGCCTGAATAGGAAAGGAAAGGGAGGGTCGAATAGCTTGGCAATCAAACTAGACATGAATAAAGCATATGATAGGCTAGAGTGAGATTTTCTGGAAAAGGTTCTTTTGGCTTTTGGATTCCAAGCAAGATGGGTAAAGTTAGTAATGGAATGTGTTAGAGGAGCAAACTATAGGTTTAAAATTAATGGAAAGCTGTCAAGGAAGATAAAGCCTCAACGATGTCTTCGGCAGGGTGACCCGCTCTCGCCTTACCTTTTTATCTTAGCAGCAGAAGTGTTTACTATCCTTATGGATGAAGCAAGAAGAGAGGGAAGAATCTCCGGGTTCAGGATTGTCCCTACAGCCCCAAATATCACTCACCTACTGTTTTGCAGATGATTGCATCATCTTTTCGGAGGCAAGCGAGGAAGAACTTTTTCAAATCATTACAATTCTTAATGAATACATAGAGGCTTTGGGTCAACGAATAAATCTCAATAAATCAGGTATCACCTTTGGTAATCAAGTATCCATTCAAAAGAGGGTTAATATTGAAGAAATACTAGGGATGCCGGCATGGGAATCACCTGGAAAATACCTTGGCCTACCTGCGATATGGGGGAGATCTCTATACAAAGCTCTAGCATGGATTGAAGATAAGATTATGAATAAGTTGGAGGGTTCGAAAAAGAAACTTCTTAACCAGGAAGGCAAGGAAATACTCATTAAAGCAGTAGTTCAAGCGGTACCTACTTATGCTATGAATATCATCAAGTTCTCAAGAGTCTTTTGGAGGAAAATTAATTCTAAGGTAGCTAGATTTTGGTGGGCTTCAGCAGGAAAGGAACAAGGTATACATTGGAAGAATTAGAAATCAGTCACAATAAGTAAACGAGATGGTGGTGTGGGGTTTAAAGATTTAGAATTTCAAAACACTGCGTATCTGGCAAAACAAGCTTGGAGATCCTTGAAGAACGCAAACTCTATTTGGGTTCAGATTCTAAAGGCAATCTATTTTCCAGATGGTAATTTTTGGGAGGCTAGAATAAAAAAGGGGTCATCATGGGTTTGGAAGAGTTTAGTGCATGGACGAGAACTTCTTAGGAAAAAAGGTAAATGGAGTGTAGGGGATGGATCGCAAATAAGTATTTGGAGGGACACCTGGATCGAGGGAGCTAGCCGACCTTTGGAGGGAGAAAGTCAAGGTGCATCCAAAGTTAAAGAGCTTATTGAAGAGGGTATGGGATGGAATAAGAGCAAAATTTTTAACATGTTTCCACAACAAACAAGTGAAGCCATCATCAGAACTCCAATCAGTGTAGTGAATAAGAAAGACCGTCTATATTGGCCACGAAAAGAAGATGAAATTTATTTGATTAGAACAGGCTATTATGCTGCGAAAGAAGATTATCTAACCAGATATAAACGGAATCCTTCTACCAGTACAGATAAGAGGGATCTATGGAGAGAAATTTGGAAAATGGAGGTTCCGCCAAAAATTAAGATGCATTTATAGAAGGCCAGCCAAAATATTTTGCCAGTGTATACTATTCTATGCAAAAAAAGGATTCTAGACAGTCATTTATGTCAAATTTGCTTAAATGAAAACGAATCAGTAGAGCATTCCCTCTTACTTTGTGAGTGGGTAAGGGCTGTTTGGTTTGGTGCAGAATGCCAATGCATTCCAACAACAGAAACAGTCTCATCATTAGAAAATTGGCTAATGGACAATATTAAGAAAATTAGAGCTGAAGGCAGAGAAGACCAGGAAAGAAGAATTAGTAGAATAGGATTCTTACTATGAGAAATATGAAAATCTAGGAATGACAAATTGTTTCAACAGAAAGAGATTAATCCTAGCTGGACAATTAAGAAAGCTAAACTATTGGAATACACTTATTGGAGTGCTGCAGAAAAAAGAGCAGAGACTAGGATTGGAGAAGTAAGAAAAAATGCTAACCTGGCCCGTTGGAGACCTCCTCCGAATGATTGGCTAAAAGCAAATGTGGACTCTACCTTCAAGAAGGAATCGGACAACGGAACTATTTCTGTTGTTGTTAGAGACAAAGAAGGGAAGGTCTTATTAGAATTTACCGGTAAAATTCAAGCTAATTCAAGTATTATAGCTGAAGCCATGGCAAAAGACAGGCCCTAATCATTGCAAATAATTTACAATTGGGAAGGACATTAATTGAATCAGATAATCAAAAATTGGTGCAAACTATCAAATCCAAAAGTTCTATTGGCAGAGCATGGGCATACTTTTAGAAGCTTTACCTGAAAAGGATCTAACGTGGACTCCTAGGGAAGACAACCTCCTAGCACACGCACTGGCTAAAGCAGCAGAAGTGGGAACTCTATACCCAAATTGGAGCCTTCAACCACCTGCAGAAATTTGTAATATAATACGAAAAGAAAGTTTGAGAACACAATATTGAGGAAAAATAGAGTATTCAATACAACGAATTTTGAGGTGAAAAAAGACAATGTTAAAAGAAAACGCACTTAACTGGATTTCAAGCGGAAGGGATGCGTCAACAATGCAACCCTTCTCAGTAGGAATTCTTGTCCTCCTTCCTAGGCACGATGAAGTTCTGTTCATGGAAAAGACCAAATCAGACGCCTTAGAGTGACCTTGAAAACCCACCTTGTCGTCTCCGTTGTTGGCCCCGTCAATGATCGCTGCGCTGAGGAACTACTTGTCGTCATCGTCGCTTACCTTACCGGAACCTGCTGTATAGAGGAGCTGCCCGTCGTCTTCTTCACTGGCCTCGTCGGAGCATATTGCACACCGGAGCTCACCTTGCTCATCGTCATTGGCTTTGTCGGAGTTCGCTGAATAGAGGAGCTCACCGAGCCGCGTAAAGGACGTCATCAGCAACAAGAAGATAGCTAAATTCATGGCAATGGAGTTTATTCACAGCAACGGCGGCCAAGGAACAATACTACCGCAACATTAGTTTAGGGAGTGGGTTATTGGGTAGTTCTTAGAGTCAGGTTTGGGTTATTGGGCATAGCCCAAGTCCAAAAAAAAAAAAGAGTATAGGTTGGATTTATATTCTATAAACTCATATATAAACGATTTTCAAATAGTTGATAGCTAATAATGTAGTATCATATGTTTACAAAAAACTCTCTTATATTTACAAATTCAATTCATTAGTTATTAATTTATATATACAAAGACTAAAAATATATTTAACCTAATATACTCAATCATAATTTTTTATAAGTTTTATTAAAAATTTAAAAATATATTTAAAAATTGATAAGTGATTCCATGAAAACGTCACACATCTCAAATTTTCCAAAAAGGGCACAAACTCTATTAGGTTTCTGGCACAAGAACTAATGTGCCTAAAGGAGATATTAGAAGAAAATTGATTTATTATTTTCAAAAAAAATAGAAGATATTTAATCCTTGAAAAAATATAATTAGGAAGCAAAATATTCTATTACGCTTTATAAAAATATTATGTACATACAAAAAATCAATTATCATATATTTATAGGATTTTTTATTCTAAATTAAAAAAATTATTATTTTCCAAAAAAATTAATCAATTTTTAATTTTCAGAAATACGTTTTCTTGGCATTTAGGTTGAGTTTGTCGCACCTGTGTAGACCTCATTAATTTTGTAAGGTTCGTCGCACCCCCGGCGATCTTCTTTATTTTTATAGAGTTCACCACATGCCCACATTTTCCGACGAACTTCACTTCGTCTCCCTCCATAAATACCGGGTGAGAAGAATATATATTTTTTCTAAATTAGAAGCACATATGAAAAGAATAGAAATTTGAAATTCGCCAAAGACATGGTGAACTTTATAAATTTTATTGCCCCATAAAAAAAAGTTGGATTCGGAGAATTAAAATTTGAATAATTTTTTTGGAAATTAAAATTTTTTATTTTACAATAAAAAAATTCTGTATTTATGTATAAATATTTATAATTTTTAATATATATTTTTATTTTAATATGTATTTTATACACATAATTAATTAATTTAGTGACTAATTTTTTGTATATACATAACATTATTGTACTCTTTACTCGATGGATTAATGGTCAAATTAGTTTATGAAAGATGGGTCATTTTTCAAATTCGTTTCAAAAAAAATTTATCAATCAAATTAATCTTTACAATATTATAAATTAATTTTTTTTGTCCTTCCATCACTCAATTAATATTTCGATCAACGATTAATAATATAAAATGTTAAGTGATAGCATACATGATACCTAGTGTTCATACCCTGTCCCAACAAATAAAATCCAGGCCCGGTAAGACAAAAAGGCCCACCAAGAAGGATAGCCTTTACGACAAGCCCGACCTTTTTAAAGAGGTCGAACACTGACATAAGGAGGCTAAGTTCTACCTGCCCAAGGCAGGTAACTACCTCTAGAAATCTCTCCTACTAACTCTATCTTCCCTAAAAGATAGATTCCAACAAACTCCCAAGATAAAAGGAACAGTTATCCATCAAAAAAGATGGAACTATTCCAACGAAGGTGGTTATCAACTCTACTATAAATACACTGGCACCACCCAAGTATAATTCACGTTCTAATATACTAAAAACCTGCTTAAAACTCTTGCTAACTTAAGCATCGAGTCTCTTGCAGGTACCACCCCACCTCCTCACGAGAAACTCGGACAGGCAGCACCTCGGCACTAAAGAGGTCGGACGCTGCCATATTAAGGGATCTGGACCTCACGTTCAGGCCCAAATCAACGTTTCAGGTAACCTTCGGAACATTGGCGCCATTGCCGGGGACCTGGAATTCTCCCTTTGACAAATGGCGGATCATGAACATAAAGACGACCATACAGCATCTGAATTTGAGCAAGAAGCTCAGCCAGAATACCAGGCCCTTGTGCTACCTCCTCCACCACAACACCAAGGGCCTCACGAGAAAGGAACCTCAGGAAATCCTAATCCAAAGAGGATCCATTCTGAGGTCCACCATCCTGAGGATGAAGATCGCCCTCATACAACCGAGATCCTGGACCTGGTTCATGGCTAGAGGGATTGACTGCAACAGCTCAAACACGAGACTGAACGACAACAGGAAGCAGAATAGGAGTTGCAAAGAGAGGTAAGACAACGAAAAGAGCTGGAAGACAAGCTCCGGAAGCTGGAAGCTGATTTACAAAAGAAAAATGATCGGGCGAATCGTGATGAAAGTCTCTTGGGAGGAGAAGATCCGTTTACTGAAGAGATCATGAGGACTAAAGTTTCCAGGAATTTCAAATCACCCAACATGGATCTCTATGACGGAACATCCGACCCAAGTCACCACCTCAGTAACTTTAAAAGCAGAATGTACCTGGCTGACGCCTCTGACGCCACTTGTTGTAAAGCCTTCCGACTACTTTGACGAAGGCGGCCATGAAGTGGTTCGATAACTTGCCACTCAGGTCGATCACCAGCTTCAACGACCTCGCTACAAAGTTCTTAACCAGATTCTTTATCCAAAAGGATAAAACCAAACACGCCCCGATCTTGTTGGGAGTTAAGCAAGAAGTCGGCGAGACTCTTTGGGACTATATGGAAAGGTTTAACGAGGCCTGCCTGGAAATTCAAAGTATGCCCAGTGAAGCTGTGATCATGGGCATGGTCAATGGTCTCAAAGAGGAACCATTCTCCTAATCAATATCTAAATAATACTCGACTTCTTTGAACAAGGTTCAAGAAAGGGCAGAGAAATACATCAACATGGAGGAAAATTCCTGATTCAGGAAACCTTTCTCATGAACAAGCCTGCCTTATTACCCTCAGGAAAGAGAAAAAGAGCCCAAGAAGAAGGAGGAGCAAAATGTAAAGAACCCCTAAAAGTACCACAACTACACTCCTCTAAGGGTTTCTCTGGTGGATGTTTATCGAGAAATATGCCATACGGAGAAACTTTCACCTCCTCGTCCGATTAAGCACAAAAAAGCTGGAAGTCGGACTAAATATTGCGAGTATCATAAACTCTATGGACATTCCACTGATGAATGTTACGACTTGAAAAATGTCATAGAAAAGTTGGCCAGAGAAGGCCAACTTGATAGATACCTGGCCGACAGGTCGGACAACCCGAGGAAAAGAAGACGGGATGAAGAAGGAAGACGACGAGAACACCCTCCTCACACCCTAGAACAACACATACACATGATCAATGGTGGGTTTGTAGGAGGAAGTATATCAAAATCCTCATGAAAAAGACAACTCAAGGAGGTATATCAAGTTGGGGAAGACAGTCAATTAACCGACCTACCCACTATCAAATTCACTAAAGAAGATGCTCAAGGAATATTACCAGGTTATGATGACCCAGTGGTGATAACTATGATCCTGGCAAACGCTAACCTCCACCAAACCTTGATAGACCAAGGTAGCTCGGCTGATATTCTGTTTAAACCAGCTTTTGACAAGCTCAGGTTAGAAGAAAAGGATCTAAAGGCATACCCTGACAGCTTATTCAGACAAAATTTGTAGTAGAAGCTGGAAAGTTCCTGGGGTTCATGATAACCCAAAGAGGAATAGAAGTAAACCCAGACAAATACCAGGCTATGCTCAATATGAAGAGCCCGACTTGTGTTAAAGAGGTCCAACAACTAAATGGAAGGTTAACAGCTCTATCCAGATTTTTAGCTGGGTTAGCCATGGGATTACTCCCCCTCTACTCAATCCTAAGGAAAGGAAAGCAATTTGAATGGACCCTAGAATGTGAACAAGTCTTCTAAGATTTCAAGGCATTCTTGGGGCATCCACCTATACTTACCCGACCTATCAAAGGGGAAGAGCTCGTGCTATAAATGTTAGTAGGAAGCCGAGCTATATCTTCAGCTTTAGTTCGAGAAGACAAAAAGGGACAACAACCTATCTATTTCATCAGCAAAGCCCTACAAGGGGCAGAGTTGAACTATCAAAAGATAAAAAATTTTGCTTATGCCCTTATCCTTACATCTCGCAGGCTCCGACCTTATTTCCAAGCTCATACCATTAAAGTTTGCACTAATCAACTAATGAAACATATCTTACAAAAGACGGATTTGGCAGGTCAGATGCTACAATGGGTAGTAGAATTGTCCGAGTTCGACCTAAGGTACGAAGCTCGGATAGCCATTAAGTCACAGTACCTTGCTGACTTTATCGCTGAATACACAAAAAGCCCGAAAAACCCAATTGTATAGAGTCTGTATGTAGACGGATCATCAAATAAAGCTGGAAGTGGAGCTGGTGTTATTCTGAAAAGCGACCAAGGAACTCGGATAGAGTTATCCCTAAGGTTCGAGTTCCCTGCTTCCAACAATCAAGCAGAGTATGAAGCCCTACTTGCTGGCTTGAAGCTGGTTAAAAAAGTGGATGCAAAAAAGTGATGGTGTTCAGTGATTCGCAAGTAATAACTTTGCAAGTTAATGACACCTATCAAGGTAAAGACCCCACTATGAAGAAGTACTTGGATAAGACCCAAGAACAACTGACACACTTTTAAGAAAGTGAAGTCCGACGTATAGCACGTGAATCCAATGCCCAAGCTGATGCCCTCTCAAAATTAGCCAACACCAAGCCAGGGGGCAACAATAGAAGTCTTATTCAAGAGACTCTACAATCACCATCCATATCAAAGGAAGAAGAAGTATTGACCATATCCAATCAACATTTAGGGTGGATGGCTCCTATAGTCAACTACCTCAAATTCGACGGACTCCCCAAGGATGAAAAGGAAGCTAGAAGGCTAGTAAAAGAGGCACAAAATTACACACTAGTCTACAATATCTTATACAAAAGAGGGATCTCAACACTCCTCTTAAAATGCATCCCGACCACCAACACAAAGGAAGTCTTAGAGGACGTACATAGTGGCATATGTGGAAATCATTTAGGAGCTCGGTCACTGGCCAAAAAAGTGATCCGAGCTGGCTTTTTCTAGCCGACCTTGCAGAAGGAGGTAGCGGAATTTGGTAAGGTATGTCTGCCTTGCCAGAAACATGCTAATTTCCATGTGGCGCCTCCTGAAGAGCTCATTAGTGTTACCTCACCATGGCCATTTGTGAAATGGGGCCTTGATCTACTTGGACCATTTCCACAAGCACCAGGCCAAGTCAAATATCTCATAGTAGGGATTGACTATTTCACTAAATAAATTGAGGCAGAGCCCCTAGCAACAATTACTGCTCAAAGAAGTCGAAAATTCTTGTATAAGAACATTGTCACAAGGTTTGGAATCCCCTACTCCATCACCAGGGACAATGGGACTCAATTTACCGACTCAACCTTTAGGAACTTGGTGGCTGACCTAAAAATAAAACACCAATTCACATCGGTAGAGCACTCCCAGGCCAATGGACAGGCTGAAGCTGCCAACAAAGTCATATTGGCCAGGTTAAAATGCCGACTACAAGACGCAAAAAAGGGCTTGGGCTAACGAGCTTCCTCAAGTCTTGTGGGCATATCAGACCACTCCACATTCCATGACGGGAGAATCACCCTTCCGACTTGTTTACGTAATGGAAGCAATGATCCTTATAGAAGTAGCTGAAGAATCATCTAGAGTCATATTTTACAATGAAAAAGTTAACACCCAGGCACAAAAAGAAAAGCACGACCTCCTTCATGAAGTCCAAAAAAGAGCTCGGATTAGAGAGGAAGCTCTGAAGCAAAAGATGGCTCTAAGGTACAACTAAAAGGTGATCAAAAGGAACTTCACCAATAACAACCTCATCCTGATTCGAAACGACATCGGAATACAAAAGTCAGGAGAAGGAAAGCTAGCTGCAAATTAGAAAGGACCTTACAAGATAATAGAGGTCTTAGGCAAAAGTTACTACAAGGTGTCTGACCTCCAAAGGCGAGAGCTCCCGAGGTCTGGCACGCTTGTAACGTAAAGAAATACTATAGCTAAAGTAGTGAACCTCGTTTAATTGGTGCACTCTTTTTTCCGATTTCAAGGGTTTTTTAACGAGGCACCAACACAGGGGGCTAGGGACGTTCAAACCCCTAGTATGCTTTTATAAAGGAATTTCTTAAATATAAAAAAATTTCTCTACAGTGCAACCAAATGGTACCTCTCCTATGCAACATCGTCGCATTAAAGCGACACCATTAGGGGCAGTGCAATACATAAACAAAAGGGCAAAAGCCACAATAATGCAAAAAAGAGAAGTCTTTTAAGGCCTTTTATTATTAAACATTCTTAAACGTTTCAAGCGTTCTACATCAAACTCGCAAGAAAGTCAAAAGCAAACTTTTTTTCAATAAAAGAGAAAAAGGGCAATGATAGTGGAGGTAAAAGCTCAATAAAAACAACCAGCAGTCCCAGGCAAACAAAAATGAGAGTTCAAAGAAAAGAAAAAACAAAAACTAACCTCGAAGAAGATTATGAAAAAAGGGAGAGCACGTCTAAACAGCAAAAATGCAGACGATCCATTTCACGCCGGCGAAAGCAAAATTCTTCAAAGACCAATAAAAAGAAATCTTGGAAGAAACAAAAATAATCGAAATGGCACATCGAAGTTCTTTGTGAAAAGGAAATGAAGCAGTTCTTTCAAAAACAATAAAAAAGGAGAAGAATAGCTGAAAAGTCTTTTTATAAGAGACAAAAAGTAAACGGATCATTTATCCCTCTTTAAACGTGCGTAGATTTTGAGGACAAACTGCCGCGCAACATTTGCCCATCATTAAAGAATCAACGTTCGAAAATTCAATGGGTAATCCAAAGTGATTAAGCCCGACATCTACAGTAGAAGCCATGAAGTGCTTGAACCCGACCCAAAAAAGGATCCGGACTCAAGCAAGGGCACTGTTCATACCCTGACCCAATAAATAAAAGTCAGGCCAGTAAGACAAAAAGGCCCACCAAGAAGGGTGGTCTTTATGACAAGCTCGGACTCTTTAAAGAGGCCAGACACCAACATAAGGAGGCTAAGCTCTACCTGCCCAAGGCAGGTAACTACCTCTAGAAATCTCTCCTACTAACTTTATGTTTCCTAAAAGATAGATCCCAACAAACTTCCAAAATAAAAGGAACAGTTATCCATAAGAAAAGATAGAACTACTCCAACAAAGGTGGTTATCAACTCTACTAAAAATACACTGGCACTCCCAGGTATAATTTACGTTCTAATCTACTAAAAATCTGCTTAAAGCCCTTACTAACTTAACCATCGGAGTCTCCTGCAGGTACCACCCTCACCTCCTCACGAGGAACTCGGACAGGCAGCACTTCAGCACTAAAGAGGTCAGACGTTGCCATATTAAGGGATCTGAACCTCACGTTGAGACCCAAATCAACGTTGCAGGTAACCCTCGGAACACCTATTATGCCTATCTGGATGCTGAACATATATCTTTATGAAAATCTATCAATTTAGTAAATTTTTTTAATTAAATAAATCTTATTCCTAATATAAACTAACGACATTAAATTTGATAGATTTTCATAAATATAATTCAACGTCTAATTGAAAAATTTTTTGAAATAAATTTAAAAAATTATTTGTTTCTGAAAACAAATAATTTTATCTTTATTTTTTTAAATAATATATATTTTTAGAGTTTGAAGCAAGTTCGCCCATTGCAACGACGAACTTGCCAAATTTTATGAAGTTCACCCACTACATCGACGAATTTCATCAGCTGCGGATTGGGTCAAATATGCAAACTGTCATACGATGACCAGTCATGCTTGTGACCAATCGGTCTGAACTCCATACTGTACACCTTAAATGCAGTTTCCATCCAATACATGGGATGCACATGAGCCCTCTAGTCAAGTCTAGCCTGTGAGCATGCCGTTAGAACATAGCGAAATGGAAGGTGAAAGGTTGAAAAGTATCCATTGCCCTTACTCTCATCGATGCAGTGGGCAAGCCTCATAAAAATAGGAAAGTTCATTGTTGTAATGGACGAATTTGCTTCAAGGTAAAAAAAATGTATTTCAGGAAATAAAGATGAAATTAGTTGTTTTGGAACATAAATAATTTTTAATTTATTTCAAAAAAAAATTCATATCTAATTGAATATATTAGGTATCATGTATATATTATTAGTTAATATTTCACATCATCTTGATAAAGGTCAGGGACGGACCTAGGCATTGGAGGAGGGGGCACTTGCCCCCACTAAATTTAAGAAAAAAAGTAATAATTTTATATAAATTAATATATTTGCTCTAATGTAATTTATTTTTGTCCCACAAAAATTTACAAAATTTTATTTTGAGATTCATGTTAAAAATAATTTTTTTATTAAATTTAATGTATAACAATATTTATTTTGTTAAATTTGATTTAATATCAAAATTAAAAATAAGTAAATAAATCAACTCAATAAAAAAAATTAATAAATAGTGATAATATAATTTTTTAAATCCGATCAACTCGTTAATTACCAAACTAAATCTCAATTTTTTAAATATAAGTAAAATTATCAGTATTTTTTTGTCTTAAAAATTAGTTGAGATAAGAAAAAATAATATTTATCTATTAATTAATATTCTTTATTTTAAAATGATATAATATTTTTTAATTTTATCTTTTAAGTAATCTTGCTTGTAATAACTATTTTAGATTAAAAAATATTTTATGTCATAAATGTTGTAAAAAATAAACTTCCTAATTCAACGTGAAGTAATTAATATTTGAAAATTATAATGAGTAGTAGAATAATTGTTTAAAAGCATGAAAGTTAATTTTGATATATATATATATATATTTGATTATATTTATTTTTTTAAATAATTACTTATGTGATGAATGTAAAAGATATTTTTAAATTATAATACATAATTAAATAGATGTATAAATTCTTTAATCTAATAGTATATCAAAATTAAATTAAAAAATATATAAAAAATTAATTATTTTGAAAAAAAAGAGAGAAAAATAATTGTAAATTAAATTTTTATTATTTGATATAAACATAATTTTCATATATAGGTTTATTTTTTTTATGGTATTTATATACAATTATAGTTTCAAATTATAAATACTAGTGTATTAATAGGCGCTAACGTGCCAATTGATTCAGTCTTTTATGATTAAATGTATATAAAAATACATAAAACTAAAATTAGTTACGATGACAAATTATCTATAATTTAATTAAAATATTTTAAATTTAAATTTTAAAAATAAAAAAATATTTTTTTATAAATTATATATAATAAATAGTATTTTAAAAATGAAAGTGTTCACTAACTCTTTTTAAATTTTATATTTATTATATTTTTAATATAATTAACAATGTTGAACAAAATTTATTTTAAGATATATATTTTTCTCCCACTCTTAAAATTTTTTGAGTCGATCACTAACAAAAATGGTGAACTGAGTGACTAAAAGACCAAAATAATTAATTTGTAATATTTAAGATTGCGTTTGTTTATAAACACGAGACACTGAGACAGAGACGCAGAAAAACAAAATTATGTTTGATAAATAAGAAATAAGACAAAGACAGTGTGTCCAAAAATACTGAATTAGTATATTTTGTGTCCTTCATAACAAAACAGACATAGAAACACTAACAAAGACACTGTTTATTTTTTCTTTTTTTATTTTTATTAAATTTTTATAATTAAATTTTTTTTATTATTATATCTTTTTTCTAAATGTTTTGTATAAAAAATAATTGAGAATAATTTATAATTTATTCTAATTATTACTAAATAAAATATTAAAACATTAAATTTTGTGTTTGTATCTTTTATGTTTTATTCTTAATATACTGTTTTATCTTATTTTTAGAATCAAATACAATCTAAAAAATCACTTTAATTAATAAAATCTTTTAAAAATAAATTTAAAAAATAAATCATCTTAAATAATAATTTAACTACAAACTCTTATTTAACCGCATTATAACTTTCCAAACAATTTAGTTAATTTTACCGATGCACCCAATAAAAGCAACGTCAGAATATGCATTATTCAGGCAAAAACAAACTGTACTACTACTATATTATTTCAATTCAACTAGGTATCCTTTAAAAATGGTATAACATTCAGTCTTTTATTATAATAATTTAAAAAAAATAAAAACAAATACATCTACAAATAATAAATGAATTTACTGTCTTTTTAAAATTAAATACATATTCAAAATACAATCTAAAAAAAACTAAAATTTAAAATTTAAATTTTAAATTTCTGTTTCATATTTAATTTATTTAATTATTAATATATTATAATTTAAATACATATCTAAAAATCAAATTATTCAAAATTTAAAAATTTGATTTTAAAATTATAAAATAAATCTTAAACCATCAAATTATTAATTAAACCTGTACAAAACACTCAAAGAAGTACAGAAGTCACGTTTGCCCCATGTCAAAACACTCGACGCTGCCTTCCTCCTTCTCGGCGCTCATTCACAATGCCACATTCCCCTTCGTCAACACTCATTTTCGTCGTCGTTCGTTTACGTCGAAAACTTACCTAAGGTTTGGATGGGTCTCTGACACCATTACCTTTTTTTTATTATGCTATATAAATTTTGATTTTTTTGAAATAAAAAATCGAATAAAATGGCCTAAAGAGATTTTCATATATATTGCAATGTTAAATTATTTTTGCATGTGCAATTTCTGTATTTTGAAAGTGTTTTAAAAATATTTTCTGTATAACTTCATAATTTTAGATGTGTTACAATTATTTTTTAATGTTTAAATTTAGATTTTAGATTTATAATTTTGGATGTATTTCAAAAATATTTTATGTATAACTTTATAATTTTAGATGTGTTACAATTGTTTTTTAATGTTTAAATTTAAATTTTAGATTTATGATTTTGGATGTGTTTTAAAAATATTTTTTGTATAACTTAATCATTTTAGATGTGTTACAATTGTTTTTTAATGTTTAAATTTAGATTTTAGATTTATGATTTTGGATGTGTTTCAAAAATATTTTCCATATAACTTCATAATTTTAGATGTGTTATAATTATTTTTTAATGTTTAAATTTAAATTTTAGATTTATGATTTTGGATGTGTTTTAAAAATATTTTTTGTATAACTTAATAATTTTAGATGTGTTAAGAAACTACAATTGAAAATATTTTAGTTTGTGAATATAATTATATTCGACCATTCATCACTAGAAAGTCATAAAACAGATCTTGCATTTTATCAAAGGTACAATAAGTAAGGGATTAATTTTTTTCTAAATGCATGGATTTTAAATTCTTTTTTTCTGCAGATACAAATTGGAATATTAAAGAAGAAAACCGTTTTATAGAGAGGGAAAAAATATAAAATTGGAATATTAAAGAAGAAAACCGTGGTATAGAGAGAGAAAAAACATAAAAGAAGAAAATAATAACTAATTATGAAGTGAGTAGAAAGTTAGAGAAATTTTAGTTTTTAAAATTTAAATTAATCTTAATTATAAATGTGTATCCTAAAAATAGAAATATGTTTTAATTAAAAATTAATTAAATAATATTAATTAATCTTGTATCATAGCAGAGAGCATCCGTTCAAGTTCTTTTCGGGACTTTGGTGGATATGGCGAGCAAGGAATAATGACATCTTTAATCCCCATGAAACTTGGCCTCCGGAAAAAGTGATTTGTCTGGCATTAACTTCAGAAAAGGAGCTTAGGAATATTTTTGAATTACAACGTATGTCCCTTTCCTCTACTCTAAATGGTTTTTGGAATCCCCCATCTATTAGTACTTTTAAGATTAATTGTGATGCTAGTTATTTTGGTTCGGGTGATAGTGTTGGTTTTGCTTGTGTTATTAGAGATTGTAATGGGAGCTGGCAAAGGGGGTGTTTGGGAATGATTGAGAGTAATATTATTCTTCAAAGGGAATTGTTTGCTATTTGGAGAGGATATCTTTAGCTTGGGATGTGGGTCAACGAGATGTTATTTGTGAGACGGATTGTGTGGAAGCATTTAATCTTGTTACTCAAGATGGTTTTGGGTTTATTGATCCACTGATGCTCAAAATAAGAGATATTATGCATTGGAATTGGCGGGTTGACTTTCGTTTGATTATGAGAGATGCAAACACGGTGGCAGATACTATGGCAAAGATGGCAATGAAGTTACAACTTTCGCATGTGGAGCTTCTTTCACCTTGGAAGAAGTTTAAAAGTAATCTTGAACGTGAATGTCCCTCTATTTAAGCAGTTTTTGTTTGTTTTGTTTTTGTTGTACCTAGTATTTTCCATATTATTTTCTCAAAAGATAAACAAACAAAATAATCCAAGCAAAGGAAGAAACCATGGTTGCCCCCCTTATCGTTTGTTGGAAACGGCATTGTAGTTTCCGACTGCAAAATCAGGCAAATAAAACCAGCCGTCAATGTTCTGTAATGTCACGTGCTATGCATATGCAAGATTTTGTTTGTTCCCTTATCAAGAATTTGAGAGTCATAACCAAAAAGAAACTCTTCCAAGTTCTAAAGAACTCAATTCTAAAGAACTCGCTCACTTTGAAAATTGAAACTCTTCTTCAATTTCTCTGTGGGAATTGAATCCTTGATCATCAAAGTCAAATTCCGTGTAAGTCTCTACTCTCATATCTTTCAAGTGTTAAAAGCAAAGGTTTCAGACCTTTACACGAGGATGATAAATTGATAATAGTTGTCATGGAAAAAATATTGAATTATCTTCTTAGTCTATAATTTTCTTTTTTTATTTTTTCTCTTAATTATCTTTAAAAAATTTTAGTCAGCCTTGTAAGCACTTAAGCAGCCACTACTACGCCAATCCGTTTTCTTTTTTTAATTTATCTTTTTTTTTTTTATTTATCCTATAGTCTGCATAACATCACAATCTCTTGATAACTATTTTGATGTGAGACCATTGTGCCAATATAAACATAACATATATATAACAATTTACAGTTGTAACAACCTATGTTTTCCGATTTATTTATCCACATAATCATTTCAGTTTCATGATTTCATAATCTACGCAAGCTAATAGCAGCCCTTGACTCTAAGGACACAAACAAATTGGCACTGTCCCTAATGATTCCCATAATTTTCGTTAGTTTAAATTTCAATAATTTTGACTGAGCCACAATAGGCTATGAAAATCGAACACATCACCATCCTCTTTAAAAATATCAGTTAACTCAGAATTGGATCACCATAATCTTGCTCCCACTCTCCCTCATGACCTCATCATCTCACCTTCATTTTTTTTTATTGATTACGTTTTGAAACAGAAACCAAATTTTATTATTAATATTTTAATTTTAAATATTATTATTTTATTATTACGCTCGCCTTAAATTCTCAGCTAAGAAACAAGTAAACCAAATAAATTATTATGATATGATATATAATAATCATATTTTATTAACGTATAATAATATTTATAGAGCAGTTGACAAATGTGGCAGAATGATTCCTGTGCCGTATAATTCAATTGTGTGTGCCGCTGCTGCTGGTGGTGCACGTGAACCTCTCTTCAGAAACCCTTCTGCTTCTGCTTCTGCTTCTGTGTATCTTCTTCAGTTCAATTGTAACAGAAGAAGAATAAACACTAATAATAGGAGGAATAATAATAATAATTTCATGGATTCAAATAATAATATGAGGACAGAGAGTTACCTGCGCCACGTCGATTCAAGGAAGTTAATGCCAAATGGCGCTGGCCACATTCCACACTTGAAAGCTGTGATTCTTGGTGAAGCTCTTGCATCTGAAGAAGATGATCTTGTTCTTCCCAGCAAAGAATTCTCTGATCAAGCAAATGTTCACTCACCTGAACAGGTTAGATCTCAGATGAATTATCATCGTGTGTTCTAGGGTTTCTTTCATTTTGTTTCAAATAAATATGAATTTACTGTTTTTTGAATTGTGATCTGTTAGTATATGGAGATGTATAAGAGGTCAATTGAGGACCCTGATGGATTCTGGTCTGAGATTGCATCACAGTTCTACTGGAAACAGAAATGGGGTGAGAAAGTCTGCGATGAAAATTTTGATGTCAGGGACGGCAAGATCAAGATTGAGGTGCCATTCTTTTCACTCTGATTTGGATCTTGGTTGCATTGATTTTGTTTTATTTTACTTTTTATTGATCTGGTGAGTAGTTTTGACCTTTTGTCTGTTGTTCTAATTCAGTGGTTCAAGGGTGGCATTACCAACGTGTGTTATAATTGCCTGGATAGAAATATTGAAGCTGGACTTGGTGATAAAGTTGCTCTTTACTGGGAAGGCAATGAGCCCGGTTTAGATGGCAGTTTAACTTACTCTCAGCTTCTCAATCAAGTTTGCCAGGTTAGTTATGAGTTATGACTTTCCCTTCAGTCTCTATCGGACGGAATTTCTCAATTTCAGGTGCTAGAATGATGTTAGGTTGGGATACAATATTGAAGATTGGCGGAAAAAGATTGACCTTTTTCTTTGTTGTCGTCATTTTCCAGGTTGCAAACTACCTGAAAGATATTGGTGTGAAGAAAGGCGATGCTGTAATTGTTTATTTGCCAATGATCAATGAGCTCCCCATCACAATGCTTGCCTGTGCTCGCATTGGTGCTGTTCATTCGGTATTGTACAAAAGCTTTTTCTTAGAACTGTCCACCTTTTCTTTATTTGTTCACTCATATTCTCATGATTATTAGATTCCTTGATATGTTTCACTTGCCTTTTAATACATTTTAGGTTTTTTTGATTTGTTTAGGTTGTATTTGCCGGTTTTTCTGCAGAATCTCTTGCACAGAGAATCACTGACTGTAAACCAAAAGCTGTAATTACTTGCAATGCTGTTAGAAGGGGCACCAAACCTATTCTTCTGAAAGACATAGTTGATGCTGCCATCAATGATTCAGCTAAGGATGGGGTCTCCGTAGGTCGGGGAATATCATATCTGTTTATAGTTTCAGAGCTACAATCTTTTAAATAAATATATTGTAGTTATACTCCCCCCCCCCCCCCTCTTTTTTTTTTTTCTTTTTCCGCATATTACCATTTAAACATGTTTCCTTGCACACAAGCACAGATAGAGATATCATATCAGTATAGCAACATTTTGCACCTCTTTGTAGCTCATAGTGAGTGAGCTTATTAGTATGACGATAGCTTGATAGAATCCCATTTCCCATATGATGATTAGATAGTAGCACTTTCAAGAAGGTAAAGAAAAAAATTGTAGCAAGTGTCACTCACCTTTCCAAAGTTTGTGCAACTAAGTTGATATTGACAAATAAAATGCAGGCTGGGATGTTATTTGTATTCTATATTGAATATTTATTTTTTCATCATGTAACGGGCATTCACTTGTCTGTGCATGCATACATACATACATTCATACATATTACATATAACCAATTACTTCCCAGATACATTTTGTTACTTTTGTTAGTTTCTTTAACTTGTTTATTTTTGCAATGGTGCTTCTTGTCTAAGCAGATGTATGCTTAGTTTATGATAACCCAGTGGCACTGAAGAGAGAAGATACAAAATGGACGCAAGGTCGGGATATATGGTGGCAGGTTAGTATAAAACTTTTGGTTGGTGATAATATACTCTCATATGGCCTGCTAAGTGCTAACTGTTGGTAACACAATTTCAGTTTACCATATCAATGCGGAATACATGCTATGCCTCGGAATTACCGAGTCATATAACTGTTTTAATCAGAATTTTTGTTTCTGATGATCAGGTTTTATGTGAATATTGATGATAGAGGTTCACATGTTCATTTTCGGCTAATACTTTATGTGCGTTGCAGGATGTTATTCCTAAATATCCAAGTACTTGCCCAGTGGAGTGGGTTGATGCCGAGGATCCACTTTTTCTACTCTATACAAGTGGAAGCACTGGAAAACCTAAGGTATTTGTGAGCTGTTACTGCTGTACTTCATTAGTTTTGTTGCCTTTTTCTTCTTTCCTTTACTTACAGTTGCTGCTTTCTAATTTCTAATCTATATTATAAAGGGTGTCCTCCATACCACCGGTGGTTACATGGTATACACTGCCACAACATTCAAGTACGCATTTGACTACAAACCATCCGACATCTACTGGTACAATTGAAAGCTTATACTCTACATCCTTTTTTATCTTTGGATGTTTTTCATGAATGTCAGATCCGGACACTTATTTAACACCTTTATTTCCTGGCTAAAGGTGTACGGCTGATTGTGGTTGGATTACTGGGCACAGCTATGTCACTTATGGACCCTTGCTCAATGGTGCAACTGTTTTAGTGTATGAAGGGGTAATATATTTTAAAACTGAAATATACTGTAATTATTTATATGCATGATGGAACTTGAGAAAATGAATCCAACAGACTTGTTATTAGTTCAAACACACACATATTCACAGAAAAAAAGGGGAATTCAACAATAAGTTTTTATTTCTACAGTTTAAGAATTTTATGAGAAAAAGAATGTATTTTACCACTAATATAGGGCTGTGCGAAATTGACATTAATGTTTTGAGAGAAACACATCGAGTCCATTCTAAAACAACACGGAAAAATGGATTTTATATGGCTTCTTACTTACCAGTGAAATTGAATTAATATCCCTTTCAATAGGCTCTTTAGTTGATGCTAAGAAGTTCAAAGCCATCATAAGCAGGAGGCAAAAGCTTTAGCCTGGTCTTTCTGTTATCAAGGTTATGGTTTGATTTCCATGCTGAGCTCTAGTATATTTCAAAAAACTGTGCTGACATCATAAATATAAAGGGAAAACTTGGGATCTAGTTAGGCCCAGCGGATTGTAACTAACTAGTGAGTTTAGGCGGGAAAGTCAGTCGGTTAGAGGCAAATAAGTGGGGGTTGTTGATAATCGTGGTTGTAAGAGAGTAGGGAACCCCCCATACTTCCTCACTGTATCAAACAGTGTGTCTTAGTGTTCTTCCCCAATTTGTAGGGTTCCTCAGCACATTGCTATTACAATACAATATCCTATTCTACTATTCTATTCATGCTGATTCCATTTCTAACATTTTCATGAAAACTCAACTGTTAAATTGTCATAGTACGTCCATAGACAGTAAATTATGAGGATCAAGGAATTGCAAATAAATACTTCACCGTAAATCTAAAAGATTACCTGAATGCAGGCTCCTAATTATCCTGATGCTGGGCGCTGCTGGGACATTGTTGACAAATATAAAGTGTCAATATTCTACACTGCCCCCACATTGGTGCGGTCTCTCATGCGTGATGGTGAAGCGGTAAGATACCTCTATGCTCTCATGTTTACAGTGTACCTGTGTGAAATTGATTTGCGAATAAATGCCTTTGGATTTTGGATACGTGTGAGCACACACCAGCACACTCCCATGACACATCTTGTGTCTTGTGGCCTTCCTATGATGGTTGAAGAAAACCTAGGAACTTGTTTGGTTTACTTTCTCCACATTTCTTTTTTTTTTTTTCTGAATTTTTTGAACAGTATTGTACAAATAGGGAAAAAAAAAACATAGAATAGGATTTTATTATATTTTTCACTATTTTCTACTATATTCTTCACAAAGTTTTAAAACTAATAAACACAAAATATAGACAGAAAATGAAAACAGAAACCAATATAATTGTGTTTAGCATTGGGAGGCTCTTCCGCCATAAATATGATCTCTTTAAGAATAATATCATCTTCTATTCATTCCTATGCATTATACAAATCAGATATGTATTCCCTTCCCTAAAATTTCGGACTGTAAACTGTGCAATGGATTAAAGGGCACTCCTAGTTTGATGAAGGAGTTGGATAAGGTTATGTTGATTTCTTTCATGTATTTATTTTCATTTTGAAATATTGCAATTGTTGCAGTACGTTACCCGATACTCAAGGAAATCTTTACGGGTTTTGGGCAGTGTGGGCGAGCCCATAAATCCAAGTGCATGGAGGTTATTATCTATATCAAATAACTTAATTTTCTATATCAAATGGCATTCTGAAGGATTCTTGATCCCACTCTTTCAGGTGGTTTTACAATGTAGTCGGAGATTCAAGGTGCCCTATCTCGGATACTTGGTGGCAAACAGAAACTGGTGGCTTCATGGTATTTTAACTTCGGATGACTGGGTTCTAATTTTGTCAATATTGTAGACATTGAACATGAATATAGAGAGCTAGGTTTCAATCTCTTGTGAAAAAACCACCACCATGCCGTTTTCCACTATGCAGGCTGGCTAGATTTGTGCATATATAAACATATCATATTTGTGCATTCAGTTTTTGGGACTTAATTCTTCACTGTTACATCCAGATAACTCCACTACCAGGTGCTTGGGCCCAAAAGCCTGGTTCTGCAACTTTCCCTTTCTTTGGAATTCAGGTCTTTTACCCAACCTTCAGATATTCACTTTATAATTTATGAATTTGTTGTAATCTCCCAGCTAGTATTTGACCTTCACCACTGACAAATAATGTATAACTGTAGCCTGTGATAGTGGATGAGAAAGGAGTTGAAATAGATGGTGAGTGCAGTGGTTACTTGTGCATTAAGAAGTCTTGGCCTGGGGCATTCCGAACTCTATATGGTGATCATGAAAGATATGAAACAACATATTTCAAGCCATTTGCTGGTTACTATTTCAGTGGTGATGGCTGCAGAAGGTTAGTGATTGACTGACACAGATTGTTCGTTAATCATAATATTTTCCGATGTCACAGTACTTGCATACTCTCTTTGATTTGAGTCTATCCCGTCTGAATTATGTTTCTGAATTCTGAATCCAATCCCAGAAAACACAGAACATGAAGAATTGCATTGGATAATTATGTTCAACATACTTTTTTAACTTCTTTTCAGGGATAAAGATGGATACCATTGGCTCACAGGAAGAGTGGATGATGTCATCAATGTCAGGTATTGTTAGAATTCCAAAGCTTTTACTGATGATTCTGGAGAGTTCCAATTTCAATTTTGATTCACATACAAGCCTGTCAGATGAGTGGAGTTGTTGCAACACTGCAGCTGTATGTGATGTTTATAAGTCTGACTTAGTATTGTTAATATGCAGCGGACACCGTATTGGCACAGCTGAAGTGGAATCAGCTTTAGTGTCACATCCTCAATGTGCAGAGGCTGCTGTTGTCGGTGTCGAGCATGAGGTATTATAATATTTTCTTCAGTGTGTGGCTCATCAGCTATCAAGTATGTGTTTGTACGAAAGAAAATGTCAAAATACATATAGTTTCGTTGTAGCATTACCAAGTGATTGCGGTCTCTCTTACCACTGCAGGTCAAAGGTCAGGGTATCTATGCATTTGTAACGCTTGTGGACAGTGTTCCTTACAGTGAAGACTTACGAAAGGACCTTATACTCACAGTTCGAAAGCAGGTCTGTACCTTTTTATTTTCTCATGTAATAACACATTTTCTAAAAGCGTATTTGAGAAATGGTATAATTGTCATAATAGGTAATGATACACTGGATGGATCAGTGTTTTATGTAAACTTTATCATCTATGTCTGGATTCATTACACAATCACAGTAATGAAAGAAAAGAAAATGAAGAAGTATCTTCATGGCAATTGTTCTTTGGAGCTATTGTGCCTTAAATTCTAACACAACTGCTTTTTGAGCTATATTTTGTTTCCTTTACACTTTCTTCTCCTACAAGAGGTCATTAGTCTGCATCATCACTGGACTCGTTCAAAATATTCATCAGAATTTCACTGTTTAATCAGAGAATATAACCCAAAAGCCTGCTGAAATCTTAACTGTTATTGCTGTTTGTTATTTCCAACATCTAGATGCAATGATACATTGGGTATAACGAATGTGTTAGGTCTGTGTCTGAATTGAACAGTTCTGTGTTGCAATTTGTCACTGCAATAAAAAGCCCAGAAAACATAACATGGAAGGACCTGATTGATCATGCATTGATGCATTACAGATTTCTGAATAGAATCTTTATTTAAAACTTAATTTTCATTCTCTTTTTGTTCAAACATTTCAGATAGGAGCGTTCGCCGCACCCGACAAAATCCATTGGGCGCCCGGCCTCCCGAAGACCAGGAGCGGAAAGATAATGAGAAGAATTCTTCGAAAAATCGCCGCCAGGCAACTGGATGAACTTGGGGATACAAGCACCCTTGCAGATCCAAATGTGGTCAAGCAACTTATAGAACTTTCTGATTCCTGAAGTCCCCAAAACTATGTAATATTAAAGGTACATTACCAATTAGAGGCTTATCTGTTGAAGCTAATAGTCGTAGTCAGAAGACAATTTTTTCCTTCTAGATCTGTAGACTCGAGACTCAAGACTCAAGTCCCATCTTCTTGGACTGCGGAATGCTTGTTCGAGTGATGGATACCACCAAAAGATTTAGTCGCTCACAAAAAGTCTTTGAAAGATGTTATTGATAAAATAACTCTTGAATGATTTGAAAATGTTACAAAAATAATAAATAATTATTATATTTTTTATAAGTGATAAAAAAACTTGTATTTAATAAACGATTTTGATTTAAATTTTTGTGTCAATATTTAAAAATTTAGAAAGTGTATAAAAAAATCGGAACAAAATTTAATCTCTATTTTTCTTTTCATTTTTTAAAAAAATTTATTTGACATAAAATTATTAAATTTTAAAGATGAAAAGATCTTATTTTTTTAATAATAATTGCAAAAATTTGTATCGAAATTTGATTTCTAAAGTTTTTTTTTTGTTAGTGATGTAAATTTTTTAATATCATTTAAGTAGTTTGCTCAATAAATAAATAAACCATGCATATGCCTCATTCATACAAACGCTTTGTTTCCCAACCAGTGTATTATTAATTCCATTTTGAATAAATTCTTTTAGCTTATTTTCAATTTATTAAATTATCCCCATACCTTATCGAAATAATGTTTTTTCACCTTTTTTTGTACATATCTTTTGTACACCCTTTTTTATGTTATAAAATTAAAATTTATTTTTTTTATCATTTTTTATTAATTATTTTATATGTATTTATATAAATATACGTATAATATAACTTATTTTTAATATATATTTTATATTTTAATGTGTATTTTATTACGGTAACTAGTTTTAATGTATATTTACCATGGTTGTTATTTTTAATACAGCAGCAAAAAGTATACAAGAGGGTGTATACGAAGGTGGTGGACATTGTTTGAGATTGCCCTAATAATTTCAAATAATAGAAATTATTTATTATATTGATTTATTGTTGGTGATGGGCATCTGAGTGGTGTAGCAGGGAGTTGAACATGAATATGGTGAGCCATGCGAGATGCTGGTGAGTCGTCAAGTGTTAGAACCCTGCACCTATGTCCTATGACACTGACAAGAGTATATATCTTGTGATCTAATGAGAGTGTCTATACAAATATTAATATTTATTTGTATGTTATATAAATTTATATTTTATTATTAGTTTTGCATATTTTTTTTTGAACAAGAAATTCAATACAATAAATGGAGTAAAAACAACAACAAACAAAATTATTAGTTTTGCATATTAATAGAGTTATGCTGTATTGTTATGTTAATATTATTATAGTAATATTATATAGAGTAAACTGTCAAAATTTTTTTACTGTGAATGATCATATTTATTTGAAAAAGTAAAAAAAATTAAAAATTATATTTTATTTTAATTTTTTGTGCACTTTCTAAATATTTATTTAAATATTGTTACAAAAATTTAGATCTAATAATTAAGTGATTTGCTAAATATGAAAGTTTGTTGGTTACTTATAAAAAGTATAATATTTATTGGTTCTTTTTATTATATTTTCAAATTATTCAAGAGTTGTTTTGTCGATAATATCGTTTAAGAATCTTTTGATCAGTAGCTAAATTTTTCGAATACTGAATTAGTAGTTAACCCTATTATATATGCAGATAAAGTAAAATATGATTATATATATGTTAACAATATGGTAATTATGAAGCAAAATTATGTTACCGTGAAAAATAATATTAGAAGGTAAAATACATAATTCAAATTTTTTTTTTAAGTATGTAACTAGCGTTTGTTAATTTTTTTCATTGTTAATTGTTATCTATATCATGTGTAATAATCTTAAAATTATATATTATTATTATTAACTTTAAAAGTATGAGATTTTTATGTTTAATAATATGAAAATTATATATTAATGTTCATATATATATATATATATATATATATATATATATATATATTACTAAAGATAGGAGACTCGAACCTGCAACCTCTTAATTGAATATGAAGAAACTATGCCATTTGAGCTATAACTCATTAGCATATTAATATTCATATTTTTAATTGTAGTAAATTATTATGGAATATAAAAGTTACTATATGTATTAATATTAAAGTATTTTATAAAAAAATGTTAGGGATATCAGAATTTATTGTTTTTGGCCATTATTTAATCATCAACTTAATTTTTTTAGTTTAATTTTTTTTATTCTAATAATCTAATAACATACTTTATCTCATATTTTTATATGGAAAAGTCTAGGGGACCAACAACTTTGTTAAATTCTGGCCAGCATGTAACCAGCAAAGAAAAGTGAGCCATTGGATGAAATCTCACACCAATCTCACACCATTAAAACCATCATTGATGGTTATTTGATGGCTACAAATCACAAAAATTGCTGACCCCTAGCATTCCTCTTTTTAAATATTAGTAACTAACTGATGACCAAAACAATAAATTCTGATGACCGTCTACCATTCTTCTTTTAATGTATTTGTTACGTTGGGTAACCGGAGATTAATGGGCTGGATTCGCTGGGTTGGCCCAATCGTCTGAGGAAGAAAACCTCCAAGCAGGTTCGCGCCTTGAGGCTTCCGTCCGATTTCTGTGTGTGAGATAATTGGGGGGAGTACCTGCAAAGACACTCCGATGCTTAAGTTAGCAACAGTGTAAGCAGGCCTAGAGAGTATTGGGGCTTAGAGATACCTGAGGGATATCAGTGTATTTATAGTGGTGAACCAATAACCACTGTTGGAGTAGATCCTCCTTTTAAGGAGGATTAACCGTCCCTTTATCTTGGGGAAATTGGGATATGGCTCCTGGAAGTGGGTTGAGAGATTCTAGGGGCAATTACCTATTCGAATAGGTGTTATTTGCCAGTTAATCTGTACTCCTGACTTCCTTAGAGCAGGTCGTGATAAGAACCGACTTCTTGAGGGAAGGTGTAGAGGGAGGGTCAATCCTTTGGATTGGGCCTCTCGTTTGGACCTGGGCCTTTAGCATTGGGCCAGGGTATGAACAGTGCCCCTACTCAAGTACAATTTCTTTTAAGAGTTGGGCTCGAGTATTTTGACTTGGGCTTATAACCGACCTGTTTTCGGAACCGACGTGATTTTTCGGAACCGACGTGTTTCAAAGTTCCCCAACAGTCGTGTCTAATCAAACGTCGCGTCGGTTAGGGATTTGCCTATTTACACATGGGGAGCGGTTACATTGGTAACGGCGCGTCTCATTAATGACTGGCTCCGTTTTTACTATTATGCCCCTAATGTGTTTATAAATATTTTCCCTCTCTTTATTTGTTTCATTTCTGAAAACTGTTGTATTTGCATTCTCTATCCAAAAGAAACCTCTGTTCGAAGGGACTCCTCCTTTCTCCGAGCCACTACCGCTTCCCCCCTTTTTTAAGCAAATGTTAGTTCTTTTCTCTGCTCTCTCTGTTTTACAAATGCTTTTGTTTGCATGCTTTTCCTTTGAGAGGAGTATTGACTATAGGCTTAGTGACTCTGTTTTGTTGAGGATCTGATCACAGGCCCCTTAGAGACCTTCTTTTTTATCCTTTTTTTTTCTTTTTTCTTTGTAGGTTTCGTTATCTTCTTTTATATAGGGAGAAATGTCTTCTCTAGAGTCCCTCGCTCAGTGGGTGGATGTTACAGTTCTTGGAGAAGAACATTTGGTAGATACTGACTACATCACTGATCTTTGCACGCATCATAGGATTTGTGCTTTTGATGAGGACAAGCCAAAATATAAGCTGGTTGCCCCGGGTCCGGAAGACCGGGTTTGTTTTGTGAGGGCTTCTGAGGAGGACCCTCATTTCTTTTTCATGTATGAGAATCTTTTTACTTGACTGGGAGTGTTCTTGCCTTTTTTTGTCTTTGAGATTTCTGTTCTGCACCATTGCCGTGTTGCTCCTACTTAACTTCATCCCAACTCTTGGAGTTTTTTGAAGGTTTACCAACTTATCAGCCAGGCTTTAGATTTTACGACCTCTTTGAGGATTTTCTTTTATCTTTTTCATATGACCAAGCCCTTTAGTGGACAAAATAACAAACAATAGTGGGTATCTTTCCACGCTATTCAAGGTCGGAGAGTTTTCAATCTTTTTGATGAATCCTTTCATGACTTTAAAAATTTCTTTTTTAAAGTTCAAGTTGTAGAGGGTCACCACCCCTTTTTTCTGGATGAAAACTTCGTTCCCCGTTTCTCTTTATACTGGTCAGAGGCTTCTCCTGTGGAGAAGTATAGTTTGGATGATTTAGACGAGGTTGAAGAGGCTGTTGTGGGGTTCCTCTGAGAAGTTTGGGGGAGAGCCCCTTATCTTGATACGAAAAAGTTCCTCCAGGGGTCTTTGACCTTTGTACAGACTCAACTAGGTAGATATGGTTTCTTCTGATTTGGTTCCGATTTGTTTGATTTTGCTCCGACTTGTTTTAATTATTTTTGATTCTGGGATTCTGACTTCCTTGTAACTTGGTTTTCCTGTCTTTTCCTTTTTCAGAAATGGTGAAGAAAGCTTTTGCCTCCTCTTATCAAAAAGTTCAAGATGCCAAAAAGAGATCTCGGGCGAGGGCCACTGGCAATCTTCCTCCTCCTCCTCCCTCTCCTCATCCTCCTCATAATTTGGGGACTTCATCTCGTCTCCTTGTGGTATTCTCTTCCTCTACTTCTTCTTTTCCTTCTCCTCCTCCGTCCCGATCTTCTCCTGAACCCGAGAAGAAGAAGCGAAAGACTTCTGGCTCTTCTTCCGGGGCTACATTCGATGGTCTCCAATTTGTCCGAAACTATATTTTTCCTCATTCATCCATTAATATGGATAATGCTATGGTTCGGAACCATCTGAATGTGATAGTTCAGGGGAGCATCTGGGCAACTGGGGTGTGTACGAGACTCCTGGATATTTTTGAACATACTCCCCTTAGTTCTTTGGGTTCAGTCCTAAAGGTTGATGAGCTTGAGGGGAGAATTTCTCTATACCAGGAGGAGGAAAAGAAGTTGAAATAGGAGGTTACCAAGTTGAAGGAGGAGAAGGATCAGATTCGAAAGAGGGAGAAGAAGTTGATGGGCCAGTCTGCCATGGCGGAGGGCCTTAAGGAGAAGGCAGAGCAGAATTATATCAGGCTGTTTACGGAGAACTTAGACCTGAAGAAGGAGCTCTCTGGGTGTCGGGATTCCTTTCAGGATTTGGAGGATTCAATTGCTGAGGGGGCAGAGGAGGCATGGAGGATCTTTAAGGAACAAGTCGGAGTTATTGCCCCCGACTTGGATCTTTCTCTCTTGGATCCTGACAAGATCGTGGTGAATGGTGCAATTGTCTCCCCTCCCCGACCTGAAACGGATTCCGAGTTGAAGACTTGGGGGCAAAGGATAATTGAGTCTCCTCCTCGGGGTGATGCTCCGAGTTCCTCGAAGGTTCCTTCTGAAGGTCCCGACTAGCCTGCTCCGACTCCTTCCGATGCTGTTCCGACTTCTCTTTCTGGTCCTGGTGGTGATGGCCCTTCTCCTTCTGGTGGTGGTCTGCCTTCTTCTAACTAAATTATGATGACTATATGGGGGCCCGGCCTGTGGGCCCCCTGTTTTTAAATAATTTTTATATTTTTGTTTTTTTGGTGATGGTGACTTGACATTTCTCGACCTCTTATGGCCATAAATAAAATATTTAAAAATACCCTTTTTGGATAAAGGTTTAGGACACTTTTTGTTGCGCGCATGATTTTCTGTTTGTGTTATTCTTGCGAAAAATCCTTTGAGAAAATCTTTTTCTTGAAAATCTTTTTATCTTGGCTTGGCTGTCTTTTGTTCTAAGTCATTTTTGAACTCGTAGAAACCTGGGACAGTCTGTGCCTTTGATTTTTGATGGATTTTCTTATCTCTTTTGGTTGTTCCTTATACTCAATTTTTGATTTATGGAGTTTCTGTAACTTAGGTTATTTTTACGATGCATTTCATTCGTCCTCGATTTTTCCAACTTGTAAGTCGACTAGTTTCCGAGTTTTTGATGATCTACTTTTATAACCTCTTTACACCGACTTGTACCTCATCGTTTTATCCTGACGACCATCTAGGTCGATTCATGAGATTTTCACGCTTTGTCAAGTTTAAGTCGGCGTGTTTCGTAGAAAGGGTAAAAAAGATAAAAAGAATTTATAAAGAGATATTGGAAAAAGATCTTTATTTATTCGCAAAGGTACTTTATTGCTACTAAGGGTTTGTTGATAATTTGTAGTCCCTTAGCCTCCATTTTGATGCCTCGTTAAAAACCCCCCTTCAGAAAAACCCTTTGGGAAAAAACCATGAAGTTGGGAAAAGAGTACATCAGGGAATAGAGTTCGCTCTTAGCTATAGTACCTTTTCATATTACAAGCATGCCACGATCTAGGTAGCTCGGTGCCGTTTAAGTCGGTCACATTATAGTAGCCTTTGCCTAAGACCTCATTAATTTTGTATTGTCCTTTCCAATTGGCCGCTAGCTTTCCATCTCCCGACTTGTTGACTCCAATGTCATTTCTGATCAAAACTAAGTCGTCTGGGTTGAAACTTCTTCGAATGACTTTTTTGTTGTACCTTGCAGTCATCCTTTGCTTTAGTGCCGCTTCTCTTATCTGGGCTTGCTCTCGGATTTTAGGGTGCAGTTCAAGTTCCTCTTTGTGCCCCTGTACGTTCCCGACCTCGTCATAGAAGATCACCCTTGGACTTTACTCGTTGATTTCTACTGGTATCATGACTTCTACGCCATATGCAAGTCGGAAGAGTGTTTTTCCTATGGCAGACTGAGGTGTCATCTGATAAGCCCATAGTACTTGGGGGAGTTCTTCGGCCCAAGCTCCTTTTGCATCATGCAACCTTTTCTTTAGTCCTGCCAGTATAACTTTGTTGGCTGCCTCGGCTTGTCCATTTGCTTGTGGATGTTCTACCGAGATGAACTGGTGTTTGATCTTCATACTGGCTACCAGGTTTCTGAAGGTTGAGTTGGTGAACTGGGTACCATTATCCGTGGTGATGGAGTGCGGTACCCCATACCTTGTGATAATATTTTTGTAGAGAAACTTCCGACTTCTCTGGGCAGTGATGGTGGCCAATGGCTCTGCTTCTATCTATTTTGTGAAGTAGTCTACTCCCACAATTAAGTACTTTACTTGTCCTGGAGCTTGGAAAAAGGGTCCTAACAGGTCCAATCCCCATTTAGCAAAAGGCCATGGAGAAGTTATACTTATGAGCTCCTCGAGGGGAGCGACATGGAAGTTTTCATGCATTTGGCATGGTTGACACCTCTTTACGAACTCGGTGGCATCTTTCTGCAAAGTCGGCCAGTAAAACCTGACTCGGATGACTTTTCTAGCCAGGGACCTTGCTCTGAGATGATTTCCGCATATACCATTGTGGACCTCTTCCAAGACATCAGTCGTCCTTGAGGTCGGGACACACTTCAATAATGGTGTTGATATCCCTCTTTTGTAAAGGATATTCCTCACCAGAGTATAGTTTTGTGCTTCCTTCCGGATTTTCTTAGCTTCTTTTTTCTCTTGGGGTAGGATGTCGAACTTTAGATATTCAATCAAGGGGTTCATCAACCCGAGGTCTAATCCGGAAACTTCAAGAACGTCTTGCTTGGCCTCTGTTTTTGCTACAGAGGGCTCTTGGAGGGTTTCTTGGATCAGGCTTCTATTATTTCCCTCTAGTTTGGTACTTGCTAGCTTAGAGAGGGCGTCTGCTCTGGTGTTGAGATCCCGAGTTATATGCTTGATCTCGGTTTTTGTAAAGTGCCTAAGGTGCTCCAAGGTTTTGTCCAAGTATCTTTTCATGTTGGGGTCTTTAGCCTGGTACTCTCCACTTATCTGAGAGGTCACCACCTGAGAGTCGCTGTATACTACTACTACTTTTGTTGCACCGACTTCTTCTGCTAGTTTTAACCCTGCAATCAAGGCTTTATATTCTGCCTGGTTGTTGGAAGCTGGGAATTCAAACTTGAGGGAGACTTCTATTTGGGTTCTCCCTTCGTTGACCAGTATTATACCTGCTCCACTTCCTATTTTGTTAGAGGATCCATCCACGTATAACTCTCACGTGGTGGATTCTTCCTCTTGGTCTCCTGCATATTCGGCCATGAAGTCGGTGAGACACTGGGCTTTTATTATTGTCCGAGTCTCATATTTTAAGTCAAACTCGGATAACTCTATTGCCCATTGAACCATTTTACCCGCAATATCCGTCTTCTGGAGGATTTGCTTCATAGGTTGGTTCGTTCTGACTCTTATTGCGTGAGCTTGAAATTAAGGTCGTAACCTTCGACAAGCTACGATTAAGGCGTACGTAAACTTCTCGACTTTTTGATACCTTAATTCAGGGCCCTGTAGAACTTTGCTGGTGAAGTATACAGGATGATGTCCGACCTCGTCTTCCCGTATCAGGGCTGATGCTACAGCCTTATCCGCTACGGACAAATAAAGGACGAGTTCTTCCCCGACTTTAGGTCGGGTCAGAATGGGAGGTCGGCTTAAAAATCTTTTGAACTCCTGAAATGCTTCTTCGCACTCAGGAGTCCATTCAAAATTTCATCCTTTTCTTAGTAAGGAAAAAAGTGGTAGGGATCTTAATGCTGATCCTGCCAAAAATCTGGAGAGGGCGGCAAGTCGGTTGTTCAATTGTTGGACCTCTTTTAAGCAAGTCGGGCTTTTCATTTCTAGGACTGCTTTACACTTGTCAGGATTGGCTTCAATTCCTCTTTATGTAAGCATAAATCCTAGAAATTTTCTGGCCTCTACTGCGAAGGTGCATTTTGCGGGATCTAACCTCATCCCATGCAACCTTATGGTGTTGAATACTTGTGTAAGGTCTGCCAAGAGGTCGGTCTCATCCTTGATTTTTACTAGCATGTCGTCTACATAGACTTCCATCAGCCCTCCAAGGTGAGATGCAAACACCTTATTCATCAACCTTTGGTATATGGCACCCGCATTTTTTAAGCCAAATGGCATAACCACATAGCAGTAATTTGCTCTGGGTGTGATGAATGATATTTTTTCTTGATCTGACTTGTACATCGGGATTTGATTGTATCCCGAGTATGCATCCATGAACGACAAGTACCGATACCCTGATCTGGAGTCTACTAGAGTATCAATGCTTGGAAGTGGATATGGGTCTTTGGGACACGCCTTGTTCAGGTCGGTGTAATCGACGCACATCCTCCACTTGCCGTTTTGCTTTTTGACCAGCACCACGTTTGCTAGCCAGGCCGGATATTTGACCTCTTTGATGAATCCGGCTTCTAAGAGTGCTTGCATTTGTTCTTCCACCACTTGAGCCCTTTCGGGTCCGAGCTTCCGTCTTCTTTGTTGAACAGGACGCGATCTGGGGTAAACTGATAGTTTGTGTGACATGAGTTCGGGGTCTATCCCGGGCATGTCGGAAGCTTTCTAGGCAAGGAGGTCGAAATTTTCTCGTATGAGTTTTATGAGCTTCTCTTTCAATTCTTCTTTCAAATCGGTTCCTATGTTAGTGTTTTTTCCTTCCTCTTTTCTGACCTGCACCTCCTCAGTTTTTTCCCCTGGTTGTGGTCGCAATTCTTCCTTAGCTCTGACTCCTCCGAGCTCAATGGTGTGTACCTCCTTTCCTTTCTCTCTTAGGTTTAGGCTTTCATTGTAGCATTTCCTTGCTATTTTCTGGTCTCCCCTGATTGTTGCTATTCCCTCTGGTGTTGGAAATTTCATGCATAGGTGAGGGGTGGATACCACTGCTCCGAGCCGATTTAGGGTAGTTCTGCCTATTAAGGCATTATAAGCTGACCCTATGTCGATGACTATGAAGTCGATACTCAGAGTTTTGGATTTTTTCCCTTTTCCAAAAGTGGTGTGAAGGGGTATGTATCCCAGTGGTTTTATTGGTGCGTCCCCTAGTCCGTACAGGGTGTCAGGGTAGGCTCTCAACTCCTTCTCACCCAACCCCAACTTATCAAATGCTGGTTTGAAGAGGATGTCAGCAGAGCTTCCCTGATCCACCAGAGTCCTATGAAGATGGGCATTGGCAAGGATCATGGTTATTACTACCGAATCGTCATGTCCAGGTATGACTCATTGTCCATCTTCTTTTGTAAACGAGATAGTGGAAAAGTCGGGAACCTGGCTCTCGACCTGGTAGACTTCCTTCAAATATCTTTTGCGAGCCGACTTTGTGAGGCCACCTCCCCCGAACCCCCCCGAGATCATATGTATGTGTCTTTCTGGGGTTTGTGGGGGTGGATCTCTACGATCCTCGTCGTCTCGCTTCCTTTTTTCCTGATAGTCCGACCTTTCCATGAGATATTTATCGAGCCGACCTTCTCTGGCCAACTTTTCTATCACATTTTAAGGACGTAACACTCATTTGTTGAGTGACCATATAGCTTATGGTACTCACAGTAGTCACCACGACTTCCTCCCTTTTTGTTTTGATGGGTCTAGGGGGAGGTAGTCTTTCAATATGGCAGATTTCCCTGTAGACGTCAACTAGGGAAACTCTCAGAGGAGTATAAGAGTGATATCTCCTAGGCCTTTCAGAGCTGACTTCATCTTTTTTCTTGGGCTCCCTTTCTTTTTCTTTTGATGAGTTAGGGTGCCCAAGTCTCCAACTCGATTCTCGCAATCTGGCATTTTCCTCCATGTTGATGTACTTTTCAGCTCGTTCTTGTACATCGCTCAAGGAGGCGGGGTGCCTTTTAGATATGGACTGGGAGAAGGGACCTTCTCGGAGTCCATTTACTAGTCCCATGATAACTGCTTCTGTGGGCAGGTCTTGAATCTCCAGGCATACTTTATTGAATCTCTCCATGTAGTCTCGTAAAGACTCCCCGACCTCTTGTTTTATCCCCAGGAGGCTCGGTGCGTGCTTTACTTTATCTTTCTGGATGGAGAATCGCATTAAGAACTTCCACGAGAGGTCTTCGAAGCTAGTGACCAATCTTGAAGGGAGGCTGTCAAACTACTTCATTACTGCTTTCGACAAGGTGGTCGGGAAATCTTTGCAACGAGTAGCATCAGAAGCGTCAGCCAGGTACATCCGGCTTTTGAAGTTACTTAGATGATGCTTCGGATCAGTGGTTCCATTATAGAGGTTCATATCAGGGCTTTTGAAGTTTCTTGGAACTTTTGCCCTCATTATGTCCTCGCAGAACGGATCTTCTCCTCCCAGGGGGGGAATCTTCTCGGTCATTGTGGGAGTTTCGATTTTTGAGAGTGGATTCCAGCCTTAAGAGCTTTTCTTCTAGCTCTTTTTGTCGCGCTATCTCACTCCTTAAGTTTCTCTCCGTCTCTTGTTGGCGTTCCAATTCCTGCTCCAGTTGTTTTAAACGCCCTTGATGGCCGTGGAATAGCCCCATGAAGTCGGTTGCATGGGGTTGTCCGTCCTTTACGGACTCGCGCCCATCAGAAGAGTTTGCCATTAGGTCCTTTCAATCCTGAAGTGCCTTCTCTATTCTGATCGGCGTCACCCTGGTGGGTGGCCATATTCGTATCGTTGTTTCCAGCGTCGAGATTCTCTTGCTCAGAATCAGATGCTGTATGACCATCTTCTGGTGAATTATCCGCCATTACTGGTTGATCTCTTGGGTCCCCGGCAACGGCGCCAATGTTACGTTGGGTAACCGGAGATTAATGGGCTGGACTCGCTGGGTTGGCCCAATCGTCTGAGGAAGGAAACCTCCGAACAGGTTTGATGAGAAAGACTTTTGTGTGGTTTAGAATTTCACAAATGAAGTCTCGTTGCAATATAGTTTCCAAACCAACAATAATCCTTTCATACAAAAGATTGTTTGTCACAAGTACAAACCCCTAAATTTATAAACCAAAGTATTTAACCTCGGGTCGTTCTCCCTAGGAATTACAATAAAGTGTCTTGTTATTGGTTATGGAGCATGTTTTGGGGTTTTTTATAGGAGACATGAAATGTAAATGGCAAGGAAGTAAACTAATAACTAAAAAGACCTTGGCAAGGTTTGGTGGTCAAGGATCTCTATCCTAATCACTAACCACAACATGAGAATTGGCAAGGATCAACCCCAGTAAGTCATCCTCTAACTAACAGAGGAAAGTCAAGTGAGCTATGTCAATCCAAGACTATAAATTCTAGGTCTCCACCAAATCAATTAGTGAGATCTAGCGTTAATGGCTCCCAATCGTCAATCACTTGGACATTAGTAACTCAAGAGTCCCAAAGTTACCTTCCCAAGCCAAGAGCATAAAATTCTACTCTAACATCCAACCAAGAATTTCATCAAATACTTGAAAGGCACAAAAGAAAAGCATAGTAAAATTGCAAGGAAAGTAAATCTACACTACTCAATTGTAAGGAATTAAACAACAACAAATCAAATCAACAACAAAGGAACATGAAAATATAAATTGCATTGAAATAAAAATAGAAGAAACAAAAGTGCATGAACATAAAAGTAAAGAATTACAAGAATTAAATGTTAAACTAGAGAGAAGAAAGGTATAAGAAGAAGAATTGTAAAAGGAAAAGTAAATCAAAGCATGAAAGTAACCTATATCTAAGAAATTCTAATCTAGATCTAACCTACTCCTAATCCTAGAGAGAAGTGAGAGCTTCTCTCTCTAAAACTAACTAAAGCATCCTTAAACTAAAATAAAACTCAACTAATGACTAGATGTCTCATCTCTCATCAATCCTTGAGTCAAATAGCATCAGAAATGAGTTGAATTGGGCCCAAAATGCCTTAGAATTTGCTAGCCACGAATTTGCTTGTAATGAATCATGTGCAAATCGGTGCGTACACGTACAGTACGTGTACGTGCCTCTAAACGCGATGCAACTGTGGCAAATTTTATATCATTTCAAAGTCTCAGATGTTAGCTTTCCAACGCAACTAGAACCACATCATTTGAACCTCTGTAGCTCAAGTTATGGTCAATTAAGTGCAAAGATGTCGGCTTGACAGCTTTTGCATTTCCTTCATTTCTTCATGAGTTCTCCATTTTTACATGCTTTTAATTCATTCCCTTGATCCAATCCTTGCCTCCTAAATCTAAAATCACTTAACAAATATATCAAGGCATCTAATGGAATCAAAGGTAACTCAAGATTAAACAATTAAGGGCCTAAAAAAATATGTTTTCACACTTAAGTACAAATTAGGAGACAATCATGAAACCATGCTATTTCATTGAATAAATGTGGGTAAGAGATGATAAAACCCTCTAAATCTAACACAAGATAAACCCTAAATATGGGGTTTATCAACCTCCCCACACTTAAACCAAGCATGTCCTCATGCTTAAACCAAGAGAAAGCAAAGGGCATCAACATTTATTCAATGTAAACTAATCTAAATGCAACCTAAACTATATGCATCTATCTACATGAATGCAATTGCTTGGTCAAAAAAAAAATCAATTCCCAAGAATACATATATGCACAAGGGCTAAGGGTATTAACACCCATGCCAAACCACAGTTGAATTGAGTTATTAAATATTTTTACAAACTTGCATGAAAAGAGATGATCATAGGTGAAAACATGTGATTGAGCATCAAACCCTCACCGGATGTGTTTGCACTCTATTCGCTCAAGTGTTTAGGGTTGATTCACTCAATTCTCCTCTATTTCATGCTTTCTAAGATTTGTTTTTTATCTAACAATCAACATTTATTTCATGCATGCATACAAGTATCATGAGGTCTTTTCATTGGTTGTAATGGGGCTAAGGTCAAGGTAGGGATGCATATTTGGTCAAGTGGACTTGAAATTTGAATCTTTGATTATCTTAAACTTCCCACCTAACCTATATAGCAACCTATACACTTAAAAGCTAACCTAACTACCCATTCTTCACTTTTTCACATACTCGTGTATTTTCTCTTTTTTTTTTATTTCACAACACTTATGCATTGATATTATTGAGCTTCGCTTTGGGGCATTTTGTCCCCTTTTTATTGTTTTTCTTATTTTTCTTTTCTTTTCTTTTTTACACACACACACACACACACACACACACACACACACACACACACACATCTTTTTCTTTTTTTCTTTTATTTTTTTTTCATTTTTTCAAGCTACATACAAGAACATCAATGCATAAGGTTTTACATTCATTACACATGAGCATGTACCCAATTCCCAATATTTTCAACAAAAATACAAAACTACCCTTTTATTCACCCAATGTCCCAAGGTTCCCACACTTGAATGATACATACACACACACTAGCCTAAGCTAATCAAAGATCCAAATAAAGGACATTTATTATTTTTCGCTTTAGGGCTTGTAATGTGCTAAAATGAAAAACAACTGGGTTAATCGTAGGCTCAAAGTTGGCTAACAAAGGAAGATAAAAGGTAAGGCTTTTTGGGTAAGTGAGCTAAATGAAATGATGGCCACAATCATATAAATGCATGAATACACAAAATAATGGACATAAAGAATCAAACAAATCAAAGATTACAATCATAGAAAGAGAATAATGCACACAAGAAGGAAAAATAAGTGGTTATAAGATGTAACCACACAATTAGGCTCAAAACTCACGTGCTTGTGTTCTTAGCTCAAAAACATGATCCACAATATATGTATAATTCAAGCAAGTTTTATGAAAAGTTTTCACTCAAATCAATTGAGGTACCCTATAGATAATTTCTCGAAAAATTTCATTATTTTGACTAAGCTTATTATGTATATATATGCAAAATTAAGAAAATGCAATAAAAATCCTAAAAACCAAAAAATGAAATGCAAAAGTGTTGAGATTAGAAACTTGTCACCCAAAATTGCCGACCGGTCTGACGACCTCCCCACACTTAAAAGTTTGCACCGTCCTCGGTGCATTCAAAGATGAGCAAGGGGGTACGACGACTCTCCGGATTGCCACCTTCAGCTGGTAGGTCAACCGGTCGCTGCGTGTTTTTTGTCTCGCTTCCGTTTTTGCTTGTGGTACATCGTTCATGAAAAAGATAGAAAATAACACCATAAGATAAGAAAATACAAAAGCAAGGGAGCATACATTATTGGAATGAGGTAATAATCACTAGAATTGAGTGAGTGAATTAGTGTGACAGTAATGACGAATGAGTGTGTGAATTCTAAATTAGGCACCTTTTAGAACACACACTAGCACAAAAGGCAATGTCACAAAAGAAGCATGCACTTCACTTATCCTAGTATGCTTGAGATGCCTTAAGTAAACTTGTAAGGTAAAACAAGCATTAAAGAAGTATGAAAGCATTCAAGCTAAAAGCATATGGATGCATGTAATCATGAAACACAATGCATTAAAGTAAATGCACAACATCCAATATCAAGAGTTTGCCTAATCAAAGTATAAGGTTCAAATCACATGGTGGCCAAATCATGCAATTCAAGAAGAGTTACAAGCTCGAAGGCAATTCTCATCACTTGGTATTCTTAAAAGGTAAGCATGAAAAACTCAAAACCAAGTAGCAAAATATAACCTCAACAATAGAATCCAACAACGTTTATAAACATAATGATGTTAAGATAACATCCCTTTTTAATACTCAGTAGTAATTAATGGTAAACAAGAATAACAATCCAACACTTACAATGAAAAAGAGAAAATGAAATGAAAACAAACTAAAACTAACTAACTAACTAATTAGTTAACTAAAATAAATGGTCATCAATGGTGTTTGGGAGTGTTAGATGAGGGGTAGAAGAATGGAAGAAGAAAGGGGACGGAAATAAATGGAAAGAGGAGAAGAAAAGAGATGTGTTGAAGGAAGGGCATCCGCGCATACGCGTGCATGGGGCGCATGCACGCATGATGGTGCGTTGGATGCGGCGCGTACATGTACATCGCACGTCCATGTCGATGGCTTATTTCGAGAGTGGCGCGTACGCGTCATGTACGCATATGCGTGAGTGGTTTTGTGCAAAAGGCACAATGCGTGCGCAACGTTTGCACAACTCTCGGGTTTTTGGCTTGGGGGTGGAATTTCTCAATCCACGCGTATGCGTACATGGCGCGTCCACGTGGGTAGGCGAAAATGCTTGATGCACGCGTACGCGCGCAGTGCGCGTACGCGTGGATGGTGCTCTATTTTTCAAAATTTTTGTCTATGTTTTTACACGAATCCAAGCATTCCAAACCTCCAAACAGCAACCAAAACACCATAAAACCTTATTTAACATGCTAAACTATCAATTATACTCAACAAATCAACCAAAAACATAAGTTTAAACTAATTACCAATATGTACAAAAAGAGAAAATGAAAAGAAGTTACCATGGTGGGGTGTCTCCCACCTAGCACTTTTGTTTATTGTCCTTAAGTTGGACTTATGGGGAGCTCCTCTCAAGGTGGCTTGTGCTTGAATTCATCTTGGAACTCCCACCAATGCTTGGTTCTCCATTGTACCCCAAGATTTCTTATTTGTTGCACCAAGTGTTGATGGAGTTCTTCACAAGCTTGGGGCTCCCAAAGTTGATCCTCTTCTTGTAATCCGGGATCCCATACTTTATTTTCACACCCGTCTTGAAGTTGATTCTCATTGATCCATGTGGGTGCCATAGTTTTGGAATTCTCATTTAAGCAACCAAACAATATCCTAGACCCAAGCAATCTAGTTCTACACCAACCGTTGCAATTAAACTTTGAACATGCAACCATAATGAACTTAGAATAATATTTCCAACCACTAGCCATATCCCTTTTACTTTTAAAGCCACAAATATGTCTAAGTTGACCATCTGTTTCAAGCAAACCATATTCAAGGGGAATAATAAAGCTTAAGTATAAGGAATTTACCCACTTGAATGAAAGAATGGATGGTGGTGGCTTGGGGAGAGGTATCTCCAATGTGCTTGTGAGCTCTACTCCCTTGTGCTCTTCTTTGACTACCTCCACCTTTTGACAACTTTCTTCAATTTTAACCCTATGTTCATCAATTTAATCTACCTCTTTTCCATCACTCAAATCATAAATGGGAGGTTGAGAGAAATCTACCTCCACATTGATTTCCATCTCATTGGGAGAAGGTTCTTCAAATTCAAAGGATTCACCACCAAGAAGGTTGGATGCATGATCTTCATCACCAAGGGAACTCAATTCTTGCTTCATTCCTTCCAAGTCTTCATTCAAAAATTATTTTGGAGGTTGTGCACTCTCCTCCTCAACATCCAATTCAATCGCCTTGGAGAGGTTCTCTTCAACTCTAGGTTCCCAAAGAGGTTCCGCATCTCCTAAGTCATCAACCACTTCTTCCTCTTCTTCAATGATCATAGGCTCCTCCAATTGCTCTAATACAAAGTGGCATTCCTCATTCTTCACCGGAGTTTACAATCTCTCCTACATGCTTTGTTCTTCAAATTATTCTCCACATGTGACCATGGGAGTACTTTGAGTGCTCAAGCATTGCGATGTTAAATTGATTACTACCTTGGTCAAGGTAGCCATAAATTCTAGTGTCTCTCTTTGCATTTCTCCTTGCCCTTGAAGTATAAGGCCAAGGGTTTCATCCATTGAGGATTGGGGTGGATAAGAGGTTTCATTGTCTTGGAGAAAGGGTTCATAATAGGAAGGTGATTCTTCTTGGTAAAGTGGTGGTGTATATTGAGGTGGCTCTTGGGAGTATTGATATTGGAATGGTGGTTCCGTGTATGGCTCATATGGTTCAAAAGGTGGTTGGTAGGATGGATATGGATTAGGGTCATATGGAGGTGTTTGGTGATAGGGGGCTTGTGAGTATGGTTGAGGTTCATGTTGAGGATATGATTCATAGGCATATGGTGGTGGTTCTTGGAAATCACAAGGAGATTCACCATAGCCATTAGATTGGTATGCATCATAGAATGGCTCTTCTTCATAGTGCAATTGTGGAGGTTGTTGCCAAGAGGATTGATCATATGCATATGGCTCCTTCCACCTTTGATTGTCCCATCCTTGATACACATTCTCATTATAGTCCTCATTTCTTACAACATAATTAGAACCAAACTCATAGCCAAAGTGAGAGTTCATGATTGATGAGCGGATAATTTATATGCTTTTTGGCATTGTTTTTAGTATGTTTTTAGTAGGATCTAGTTACTTTTAGGGATGTTTTCATTAGTTTTTATATTAAATTCACATTTCTGGACTTTACTATGAGTTTGTGTGTTTTTCTGTGATTTCAGGTATTTTCTGGCTGAAATTGAGGGACTTGAGCAAAAATCAGATTCAGAAGTTGAAGAAGGACTGCTGATGCTGTTGGATTCTGACCTCCCTACACTCAAAGTGGATTTTCTAGAGCTACAGAACTTAAAATGACGCGCTTCCAATTGCGTTCGAAACTAGACATCCAGGGCTTTCCAGCAATATATAATAGTCCATACTTTGGCCGAGTTTACACGACGTAAAAGGGCCTTGAACGCCAGTTCTACGCTGCTGTCTGGAGTTAAACGCCAGAAATACGTTACAAGCCAGAGTTGAACGCCAGAAATACGTTACAAACTGGCGTTCAACTCCAAGAATGACCTCTGCACGTGGAAAGCTAAAGCTCAGCCTAAGCACACACCAAGTGGGTCCCGGAAGTGGATTTATGCATCAATTACTTACTTCTGTAAACCCTAGTAGCTAGTTTATTATAAATAGGACTTTTTACTATTGTATTAAACATCTTATGATTTTTAGTTCATCTTAGGATCATATTGATCACGTTTTGGGGGCTGGCCATTCGGCCATGCCTGGACCTTTCACTTATGTATTTTCCAACGGTAGAGTTTCTACACTCCATAGATTAAGGTGTGGAGCTCTGTTGTTCCTCATGAATTAATGCAAAGTACTACTGTTTTTCTATTCAATTCAACTTATTCCGCTTCTAAGATATTCATTCGCACTTCAACATGAATGTGATGAACGTGACAATCATCATCATTCCCCCACGAACGCGTACCTGACAACCACTTCCGTTCCACCTTAGATTGGATGATTATCTCTTGGATCTCTTAATCAGAATCTTCGTGGTATAAGCTAGATTGATGGCGGCATTCATGAGAGTCCGAAAAGTCTAAACCTTGTCTGTGGTATTCCGAGTAGGGCTCTGGGATTGAATGACTGTGACGGACTTCAAACTCGCGAGTGCTGGGCGTAGTGACAGACGCAAAAGGAGGGTGAATCCTATTCCAGTATGATCAAGAACCTCATATGATTAGCCGTGCTGTGACAGAGCATTTGGACCATTTTCACAAGAGGATAGGATGCAGCCATTGACCACGGTGATGCCTCCAGACGATTAGCCATGCAGTGACAGCGCATCGGACCATTTTCCAGAGAGGATGAAAAGTAGCCCTTGACAATGGTGATGTCCTTACATAAAACCAGCCATGGAAAGGAATAGGACTGATTGGATGAAGACAGCAGGAAAGCAGAAGTTCAGAGGGACGAAAGCATCTCTATACGCTTATCTGAAATTCTCACCAATGATATACATAAGTATTTCTATCTTTATTTTCTGTCTATTTATTATTTATTTTCGAAAACTCCATAACTATTTTATATCCGCCTGACTGAGATTTACAAGGTGACCATAGCTTGCTTCAAGCCAACAATCTCCGTGGGATCGACCCTTACTCACGTAAGGTTTTATTACTTGGACGACCCAGTGCACTTGCTGGTTAGTTGTATCGAAGTTGTGAATGAAAAACAATTTATTAAGACGTGCGTACAGAGTTTTTGGCGCCGTTGCCTGAGATCACAATTTCGTGCACCAATGATGAAAAGAGAAAATAAGAAACAAAATCTAATGGAAAACAAGAGAAACAAAATTCTATAACTAGCAAATAAAGCAAAAAGCAAGATATTCACACTATTCACATATATACAATAACCAATAACATAACACCATTGCAACTCCCCGGCAACGGCGCCATTTTGATGAGAAAGACTTTTGTGTGGTTTAGAATTTCACAAATGAAGTCTCGTTGCAATATAGTTTCCAAACCAACAATAATCCTTTCATACAAAAGATTGTTTGTCACAAGTACAAACCCCTAAATTTATAAACCGAAGTATTTAACCTCGGGTCGTTCTCCCTAGGAATTACAATAAAGTTGGTTATGGAGCATGTTTTGGGATTTTTGATAGGAGACATGAAATGTAAATGGTAAGGAAGTAAACTAATAACTAAAAAGACCTTGGCAAGGTTTGGTAGTCAAAGATCTCTATCCTAATGACTTACCACAACATGAGAATTGGCAAGGATCAACCCCACTAAGTCATCCTCTAACTAATAGAGGAAAGTCAAGTGAGCTATGTCAATCCAAGACCATAAGTCCTAGTTCTCCACCAAATCAATTAGTGAGATCTGGCGTTAATGGCTCCCAATCGTCAATCACTTGGACATTAGCAACTCAAGAGTCCCTAAGTTACCTTCCCAAGCCAAGAGCATAAAATTCTACTCTAACATCCAACCAAGCATTTCATCAAACACTTGGAAGGCACACAAGAAAAATATAGTAAAATTGCAAGGAAAGTAAATCTACACTACTCAATTGCAAGGAATTAAACAACAACAAATCAAATCAACAACAAAGGAACATGAAAACATAAATTGCATTGAAATGAAAATAGAAGAAACAAAAGTGCATGAACATAAAAGTAAAGAATTACAAGAATTAAATGCTAAACTAGAGAGAGGAAAGGTAGAAGAAGAAAAATTGCAAAAGAAAAAGTAAATCAAAGCATGAAATTAACCTAGATCTAAGAAATTCTAATCTAGATCTAACCTACTCCTAATCCTAGAGAGAAGTGAGAGATTCTCTCTCTAAAACTAACTAAAGCATCCTTAAACTAAAATAAAACTCAACTAATGACTAGATGTCTCATCCCTCCTCAATCCTTGGGTCAAATAGCATCAGAAATGAGTTGGACTGGGCCCAAAATGCCTTAGAATTCACTGGTCACGAATTTGCTTGTAATTAATCACGTGCAAATCGGCACGTATGCGTACAGTGCACGTGTGTGTCCCTAAACACAATGCAACTATAGCAAATTTTATATCATTTGGAATCCCCGGATATTAGCTTTCCAACGCAACTGGAACCGCATCATTTGGATTTTTGTAGCTCAAGTTATGGTCGATTAAGTGCGAAGAGGTCGGCTTGACAGCTTTTGCGATTCCTTCATTTCTTCATGAGTTCTCCATTTTTACATGCTTTTCCTTCATTCCCTTGATCCAATCCTTGCCTCCTAAATCTAAAATCACTTAACAAACATATCAAGGCATCTAATGGAATCAAGGGTAACTCAAGATTAAACAATTAAGGGCCTAAAAAAAACATATTTTCATACTTAAGCACAAATTAGGAGACAATCATGAAACCATGCTATTTCATTGAATAAATGTGGGTAAGAGATGATAAAACCCTCTAAATCCAACACAAGATAAACCCTAAATATGGGGTTTATCAACCTCCCCACACTTAAACCAAGCATGTCCTCATGCTTAAACCAAAAGAAAGCAAAGGGCATCAACATTTATTCAATGTAAAATAATCTAAATGCAACCTAAACTATATGCATCTATCTACATGAATACAATTGCTTGGTCAAAATAAATTAATTTCCAAGAATACATATATGCACAAAGGCTAAGGGTATTAACACCCATGCCAAACCACAATTGAATTGAGTTATTAAATATTTTTATAAACTTGCATGAAAAGAGATGATCATAGGTGAAAACATATGATTGAGCATCAAACCTTCACCAGATGTGTTTGCACTCTATTCGCTCAAGTGTTTAGGGTTGATTCACTCAATTATCCTCTATTTCATGCTTTCTAAGATTTGTTTTTCATCTAACAATCAACATTTATTTCATACATGCATACAAGTATCATGAGGTCTTTTCATTGGTTGTAATGGGGCTAGGGTCAAGGTAGGGATGCATATTTGGTAAAGTGGACTTGAAATTTGAATCTTTGATTACCTTAAACTTCCCACCTAACCTATATAGCAACCTATACAATTCAAAGCTAACCTAACTACCCATTCTTCAGTTTTTCACATACTCGTGCATTTTCTCTTTTTTTTTTTTTTTTTATTTCACAACACTTATACATTGATATTATTGAGCTTCGCTTTGGGGCATTTTGTCCCCTTTTTATTGTTTTTCTTCTTTTTCTTTCTTTTTCTATTTTTTTCTTTTCTTTTCTTTTTCACACACACACACACACACACACACACACACACACACACACACACACACACACATATATATATATATATATATATATATATATATCTTTTTCTTCTTTTTCTTTTATTTATTTTTTTTCATTTTTTTTCAAGCTACATACAAGAACATCAATGCATAAGGCTTTACATTCATTACACATGAGCATGTACCCAATTCCCAATATTTTCAACAAAAATACAAAACTACCCTTTTATTCACCCAATGTCCCAAGGTTTCCACACTTGAATGATACACACACACACACACTAGCCTAAGCTAATCAAAGATCTAAATAAAGGACATTTATTGTTTTTCGCTTTAGGGCTTGTAATGTGCTAAAATGAAAAACAAGTGGATTAATCGTAGGCTCAAAGTTGGCTAACAAAGGAAGATAAAAGGTAAGGCTTTTTGGGTAAGTGAGCTAAATGAAATGATGGCCTCAATCATATAAATGCATGAATACACAAAATAATGGACATAAAGAATCAAACAAATCAAAGATTACAATCATAGAAAGAGAATAATACACACAAGAAGGAAAAATAAGTGGTTATAAGATGTAACCACACAATTAAGCTCAAAACTCACTTGCTTGTATTCTTAGCTCAAAAACATGATCCACAATATATGTATAATTCAAGCAAGTTTTAAGAAAAGTTTTCACTCAAATCAATTGAGGTGCCCTATAGATAATTTCTCGAAAAATTTCATTATTTTGACTAAGCTTATTATGTATATATATATGCAAAATTAAGAAAATGCAATAAAAATCCTAAAAACCAAAAAATGAAATGCAAAAGTGTTGAGATTAGAAACTTGTCACCCAAAATTGCTGACCGGTCGGACGACCTCCCCACACTTAAAAGTTTGCACCGTCCTCGGTGCATTCAAAGATGAGCAAGGGGGTACGACGACTCTCCGGATTGCCACCTTCAGCTGGTAGGTCAACCGGTCGCTGCGTGTTCTTTGTCTCGCTTTTGTTTTTGCTTGTGGTGCATCGTTCATAAAAAAGATAGAAAATAACACCATAAGATAAGAAAATACAAAAGCAAGGAAGCATACAATGCTGGAATGAGGTAATGATCACTAGAATTGAGTGAGTGAATTAGTGTGACAGTAATGATGAATGAGTGTGTGAATTCTAAATTAGGCGCCTTTTAGAATGCACACTAGCACAAAAAGCGATGTCACAAAAGAAGCATGCACTTCACTTATCCTAGTGTGCTTGAGATGCTTTAAGTAAACTTGTAAGGTAAAACAAGCATTAAAGAAGTATGAAAGCATTCAAGCTAAAAGCATATGGATGCATATAATCATGAAACACAATGCATTAAAGTAAATGTACAACATCCAATATCAAGAGTTTGCCTAATCAAAGAATAAGGTTCAAATCACATGGTGGCCAAATCATACAATTCAAGAAGAGTTACAAGCTCGAAGGCAATTCTCATCACTTGGTATTCTTAAAAGGTAAGCATGAAAAACTCAAAACCAAGTAGTGAAATATAACCTCAACAATAGAATTCAACAAAGTTTATAAACATAATGATGTTAAGATAACATCCCTTTTTAATACTCAGCAGCAATTAATGGTAAACAAGAATAACAATCCAACACTTACAATGAAAAAGAGAAAATGAAATGAAAATTAACTAAAACTAACTAATCAACTAACTAACTAACTAATTAGTTAACTAAAATAAATGGTCATCAATGGTGTTTGGGAGTGTTAGATGAAGGGTAGAAGAAGGGAAGAAGAAAGGGGAAGGAAAGAAATGGAAAGAGGAGAAGAAAAGAGATGTGTTGAAGGAAGGGCATCCGCGCATATGCGTGCATGGCGCACGCATGTGGAAGATGGTGCATTGGATGCGACGCGTACACGTACATGCCGCGTTCGAGTTGATGGCTTATTTCGAGAGTGGCGCGTACGCGTCATGTACGCATACGCGCGAGTGGTTTTATGCGAAAGGCACAATGCGCGCGCAACGTTCGCACAACTTTCGTGATTTTGGCTTGGGGGTGGAATTTCTCAATCCACGCGTACGTGTACATGGCTCGTCCACGTGGGTAGGTGAAAATGCTTGATGCACGTATACGCGCGTAGTGCGCGTACGCGCGGATGGTGCTCTGTTTTTCAAAATTTTTGTCTATGTTTTTGCACCAATCCAAGCATTCCAAACTTCCAAATAGCTACCAAAACACCATAAAACCTTATTTAACATGCTAAACTATCAATTATACTCAACAAATCAACCAAAAACATAAGTTTAAACTAATTACCAATATGTACAAAAAGAGAAAATAAAAAGAAGTTACCATGGTGGGGTGTCTCCCACTTAGTACTTTTGTTTATTGTCCTTAAGTTGGACTTATGGGGAGCTCCTCTCAAGGTGGCTTGTGCTTGAATTCATCTTGAAACTCCCACCAATGCTTGGTTCTCCATTGTGTCCCAAGATTTCTTATTTGTTGCACCAAGTGTTGATGGAGTTCTTCACAAGCTTGGGGCTCCCAAAGTTGATCCTCTTCTTGTAATCCGGGATCCCACACTTTATTTTCACACCCGTCTTGAAGTTGATTCTCATTGATCCATGTGGTACCATAGTTTTGGAATTCTCATTTAAGCAACCAAACAACATCCTAGACCCAAGCAATCTAGTTCTACACCAACCGTTGCAATTAAACTTTGAACATGCAACCATAATGAACCTAGAATAATGTTTCCAACCACTAGCCATATCCCTTTTACTCTTAAAGCCACAAATATGTCTAAGTTGACCATCCGTCTTAAGCAAACCATATTCAAGGAGAAAAATAAAGCTTAAGTATAAGGAATTTACCCACTTGAATGAAAGAATGGATGGTGGTGGCTTGGGAAGATGTTTCTCCAATGTGCTTGTGAGCTCTACTCCCTTGTGTTCTTCTTTGACTACCTCCACCTTTTGACAACTTTCTTCAATTTCAACCATTTGTTCATCAATTTCATCTACCTCTTTTCCATCACTCAAATCATAAATGGGAGGTTGAGAGAAATCTACCTCCACATTTATTTCCATCTTATTGGGAGAAGGTTCTTCAAATTCAAAGGATTCACCACCAAAAAGGTTGGATGCATGATCTTCATCACCAAGGGAACTCAATTCTTGCTTCATTCCGTCCAAGTCTTCATTCAAAAATTGTTTTGGAGGTTGTGCACTCTCCTCCTCAACATCCAATTCAATCGCCTTGGAGAGGTTCTCTTCAACTCTAGGTTCCCAAGGAGGTTCCGCATCTCCTAAGTCATCAACCACTTCTTCCTCTTCTTCAATGATCATAGGCTCCTCCAATTTCTCTAATACAAAGTGGCATTCCTCATTCTCCACCGGAGTTTCCAATCTCTCCTTCATGCTTTGTTCTTCAATTGATTCTTCACATGTGACCATGGGAGTGCTTTGAGTGCTCAAGCATTGGGAGGTTAAAATGATTACTACCTTGGTCAAGGTAGCCACAAATTCTAGTGTCTCCCTTTGAATTTCTCCTTGTCCTTGAAGTATAAGGCCAAGGGTTTCATCCATTGAGGATTGGGGTGGATAAGAGGTTTCATTGTCTTAGAGGAAGGGTTCATAATAGGAAGGTAGTTCTTCTTGGTAAAGTGGTGGTGTATATTGAGGTGGCTCTGGGGAGTATTGATATTGGAATGGTGGTTCCGTGTATGGCTCATATGGTTCAAAAGGTGGTTGGTAGGATGGATATGGATTAGGGTCATATGGAGGTGTTTGGTGATAGGGGGCTTGTGAGTATGGTTGAGGTTCATGTTGAGGATATGATTCATAGGCATATGGTGGTGGTTCTTGAAAGTCACAAGGAGATTCACCATAGCCATTAGATTGGTATGCATCATAGAATGGCTCTTCTTCATAGTGCATTGGTGGAGGTTGTTGCCAAGAGGGTTGATCATATGCATATGGCTCCTCCCACCCTTGATTGTCCCATCCTTGATACACATTCTCATTATAGTCCTCATTTCCTACAACATATTTAGAACTAAACTCATAGCCAAAGTGAGAATTCATGATGAAAAGAGAAAATAAGAAACAAAATCTAATGGAAAACAAGAGAAACAAAATTCTATAACTAGCAAATAAAGCAAAAAGCAAGATATTCACACTATTCACATATATACAATAACCAATAACATAACACCATTGAAACTCCCTGGCAACGGCGCCATTTTGATGAGAAAGACTTTTGTGTGGTTTAGAATTTCACAAATGAAGTCTCGTTGCAATAGAGTTTCCAAACCAACAATAATCCTTTCATACAAAAGATTGTTTGTCACAAGCACAAACCCCTAAATTTATAAACCGAAGTATTTAACCTCAGGTCATTCTCCCTAGGAATTATAATAAAGTGTCTTGTTATTGGTTATGGAGCATGTTTTGGAGTTTTTGATAGGAGACATGAAATGTAAATAGCAAGGAAGTAAACTAATAACTAAAAAGACCTTGGCAAGGTTTGGTGGTCAAGGATCTCTATCCTAATCACTAACCACAACATGAGAATTGACAAGGATCAACCCCACTAAGTCATCCTCTAACTAATAGAGGAAAGTCAAGTGAGCTATGTCAATCCAAGACCATAAGTCCTAGGTCTCCACCAAATCAATTAGTGAGATCTAGCGTTAATGGCTCCCAATCGTCAATCACTTGGACATTAGCAACTCAAGAGTCCCTAAGTTACCTTCCCAAGCCAAGAGCATAAAATTCTACTCTAACATCCAACCAAGTATTTCATCAAACACTTGGAAGGCACAAAAGAAAAGTATAGTAAAATTGCAAGGAAAGTAAATCTACACTACTCAATTGCAAGGAATCAAACAACAATAAATCAAATCAACAACAAAGGAACATGAAAACATAAATTGCATTGAAATGAAAATAGAAGAAACAAAAGTGCATGAACATAAAAGTAAAGAATTACAAGAATTAAATGCTAAACTAGAGAGAGGAAAGGTAGAAGAAGAAGAATTTCAAAAGGAAAAGTAAATCAAAGCATGAAATTAACCTAGATCTAAGAAATTCTAATCTAGATCTAACCTACTCCTAATCCTAGAGAGAAGTGAGAGCTTCTCTCTCTAAAACTAACTAAAGCATCCTTAAACTAAAATAAAACTCAACTAATGACTAGATGTCTCATCCCTCCTCAATCTTTGAGTCAAATAGTATCAGAAATGAGTTGGATTGGGCCCAAAATGCCTTAGAATTCGCTAGCCACGAATTTGCTTGTAATGAATCACGTGCAAATCAGCGCGTACATGTACAGTGCGTGTGCGTGCCCTTAAACGCGATGTGACTATGGCAAATTTTATATCATTTCAAAGCTCCAGATGTTAGCTTTCCAACGCAACTAGAACCGCATCATTTGGACCTCTGTAGCTCAAGTTATGGTCGATTAAGTGCGAAGAGGTCGGCTTGACAGCTTTTGCGATTCCTTCATTTCTTCATGAGTTCTCCATTTTTACATGCTTTTCCTTCATTCCCTTGATCCAATTCTTGTCTCCTAAATCTAAAATCACTTAACAAACATATCAAGGCATCTAATGGAATCAAGGGTAACTCAAGATTAAACAATTAAGGGCCTAAAAAAAACATGTTTTCACACTTAAGCACAAATTAGGAGACAATCATGAAACCATGCTATTTCATTAAATAAATATGGGTAAGAGATGATAAAACCCTCTAAATCTAAAACAGGATAAACTCTAAATATGGGGTTTATCAACCGCGCCTTGGGGCCTCCGTCCGACTTTTGTGTATGAGAGAATGGGGGGTGGTACCTACAAAGATACTCCGATGCTTAAGTTAGCAAGGGTGTAAGCAGGCCTAGAGAGTATTGGGGCTTAGAGATACCTGAAGGATATCAGTGTATTTATAGTGGTAAACCAATAACCACCGTTGGAGTAGATCCTCCTTTTAAAGAGGATTAACCGTCCCTTTATCTTAGGGAAGTTGGGATATGGCTCCTGGAAGTGGGTTAAGAGATTCTAGGGGCAGTTACCTATTCGAATAGGTGTTATCTGCCAGTTAATCTATACTCTGACTTCCTTAGAGCAGGTCGTGATAAGAACCGACTTCTTGAGGGAAGGTGTAGAGGGAGGGTCAATCCTTTGGATTGGGTCTCTCGTTTGGACCTGGGCCTTTAGCATTGGGCCAGGGTATGAACAGTATTTATGCTAAATATATTGTTAAATAAAATATACAACATACATAAATAGTTTTGTTATTTCAAAATAAAAAAAAAAACTCCCATGCTGTGAGATAAAAGATTCAATTATTTTTAAAAATTTTTAACAATGCATCTCGCACATAATAAAAAGTTTTTTCATTCAATTAAAAAAAAACATATTTCACTCACTGTGAGAAAGTTGAGCCCACTACCCTAAAATACAACACCACACGTTTTTATGTTCTGGACTAATACAAAAAAAAATATCCATATCCAAATTTTTTAATCCCTAAATAAAGCAAAAAATTAAAAAATATCGTATATTTTAATTTTTATGTCACAGTAAATTTTAGAAGATTTGATTTAACAATATTTGTATAATTTTTTGGAGTATTTGAGAATGCTTTAGATGGTTCCGGAATATTCTAGAATGTCCTAGAAGGTCCTAGAATATCCTAGAAGGTTCTAGAAGACTTTAGAAGGTCATAGAGTATTCTAGAAGAGTGTGGATGTATATAAAAGTATGAAGTATAGTATGGAATAATCTAGAAGAATTTAGAGAAATGTGGTAGAATAAATATTTGTAGTAAAGGTTCTAGATGATCAATTTGGACCGTTGATTATATTTAATCATAACCATCCATTAAGAAGGTGGATGGCTATAAAAAGGGGGGGGTGAGAGTTAGAGTTTGTGTGTGTGAGTCATTTGTAACAAATAGTTCACTACAAGAAAAATACTGATTACCATTGAATTTACTGGTGGAAAAACAAAAAAATCCGCTAGCACCATGTTTACCGGCGAATTTTCCATCTGACTAAATCCGACGGTATAAACCTCACTGGTAAATATGTACCGTCAGATCTGCCGGTAACTTGCGATGAATTTAGCATCGATATATGATTGTTCAGGGGCAAAAATTTTGAGTAACATTACCGGCGAAAAAAATCCGACAGTAACATTGGCGCCATAAAATGAGCCTTCGAGCCACTTTGTCCGACGGTAAATCCGACAGAAAAGGTTTTTATTTAAAAAAATATGAATGGTCGCTACTGTTGGGATTTTCTATCGGTAAATCTGCTAGTAGGGTAAATATTTTTCTATTTTTTTCAATCTATGATGTACCCCGATAATTAACCATTGATAGTCAACTCTTAATTAACATCGAATAAATTAGTATTTTATTTGAAAATAGTAATTTATATATGATGTAAAATATCAAATATACAGAATGTAAACATGAAACAAAAGTTTGTTAACGAAATACATAAGATAAAACTATATTGACATTAATCTTATTCAGATTCATCATCTTCTTCCTCTGGTTCATTATCCTCCTTTTTTGAGGTAATTTTCTAATTTTCGAATTTGTCGTCTTCTTCTTCTTCTTCTTCTTCTTCTTCTTCTTCTTCTTCTTCTTCTTCTTCTTCTTCTTCTTCTTCTTCTTCTTCTTCTTCTTCTTCTTCTTCTTCTTCTTAATCAACTCCGTCTTCTTCTTGAAGATCGTCATTGTCTAGTGGTAGTGTGTCGTCATCTACTCTAAGGTTAATAATGTCATCATCTATAACAGCCGATCTAAAGTGATCGGAACACCAGTATTGACTACTTTTTTCGAAGGGGCTAGGTTATGAATTAGGAAAGGTTCCTGACCCTCTGTCCCATCAGACTCGATGTGACCTCTTGGCTTAGTCTTAACCACAACCACCCAACTAGACTTGCATGACTCCGAATAAGGCAAATAGTATACTTGTCGTGCATTTTGAGGTAGAATAAAAGGATCGTAGTGCCTATATTTCCTGGTCACATTTACTTCAATGATATTGTAGTCTTTATGCTTTCGTGTTATTTGTCGCGAACTTGGATCATACCATTGACATTTAAACACAAACACCTTGTATGTAGTGCGACCAAAATACTCTAATTAAATTATATTGTGCAACACATCATACCAATCAGAATGACCACCGCCTGAATCTTCACGAATCCAGAACCCGATGTTATCTGTTTTCTTTCCAACCAACCATTGTAAAGAATGGAACCGATATCCATTAACATTGTATATCAGGTAGCTTGTGTCTATATTCATTGGACCCCAACTAAGTGCAACTAGTTCTGAATCTGCTGTGTCAGCTTGATGCACTCTGACGGATTCTCTGAACCAATTGGAAAAATTGTTCAGTGATGTCTCAGGATTTATCTCTTGGAATAACCTATGATACAATTAGATAAATAAGAAAATTTCAATATAATAAAGTTTTGATTAGATAACGAAGATAATATCTTACTAAATACAATAGTTACGAAGGCTTAAAAACTCACATCAAGTAGGGTAAAACCTGATCACAGTTAAGCAACGCATATAGATATGTGGCATCAATTTCCTTTTTCATTACCCAATATTCACTACCCGCACCCATTGCAACTCCTTCCGGAACAAATATTAGATACGTTGATCCTCCTGACAAGGATTCTCCCCTCTCATCATTCCTTCCAACTTTTGTTCTACGTGACTCAACGTGAGGCTCAAAATAGAAGGAGCAAAATGCAGATGTTTCTTTAGCTAGGAATGATTCCCAGATACTATCCTCGATCCGAACTCTGTTCTTCACGATGTACTTGAATGATCTAATCATTCTCTCAAACAAGTACATCTACCTAAATTAGACTAGCCCACATACTCTTGCTTCGTACAGCAGGTGGATTGCTAAATATTCCATGATGTCAAAAAATTCGAAAGGAAACATCCTCTCTAACTTACAAAATATGATCGGAATTTTCTTCTCTATTATTGGGAGATCATTTACGTTAAGTTTTGTAGAACATAAATCCCTAAAAAACTCACTTATTCCTATAAGTGGTTTCAAGATATTGGTAAGAAATTTTCGGGACACAACAAGAAGCAATGATTCCATAAAGATATGACAATCACGACTCTTCAACCCAGGAAGCCTACCTTGTGAGACATTTGCACACCTACTCAAGTTAGAGGCATAACCATAAAAAAATCTCTGGTCCTTCGTTAGAGCTAACACTGCCTTTGGTTTAGCCCACCAGCCGTTATCAAGTCTCGTTAAGTTTAGATCTGGCTGTCTACAAATGTCTATCAAGTCTAACCTTGCCTTATCATTAACCTTTTTTCTCTCATCGTCTATTACCGTGTGCATGATATTATCAAACACGTTCTTTTCAATGTGCATCACGTTAAGACAATGTTGAATCAAATTGTCTTTTCAATAAGACAAGTCCCAAAATATACTCTGCTTGGTACAATTATACTCCTTACTACCCCGGAGGTCTCACACGTGCCCGTTATCTTTGGGATTCTATTGACTCAATACTAAACTTGCAAACCACTCAATCGCATGGGTGCCTCTTTTTGTTCAGTTCTATTCTTCCTAAATGAGTCTTTGTTGCGCCGAAAAGGAAGATCAATATCGAGTAACCTTTGATAACGATCAAACTACGAATTCTTACCCCCATTTGTCAGCCGAAATGCCTTTGTATCCTCCATACAAATGGGACACGACATTCTACTTTGAGTGGACTAACTTGATAACATCCCGTACGCAGAAAATTCGTTAATGGTCCACATCAACACAACCTTAAACCCTAAACCCTAAACTCCATCAACTCATCCACCAAGGATTACAAAAAGACATCTATTTTAGCATTTGGATTGCTTGGATCAGGTATGATACAAGTTAGGAACATGTATAGGTCCTTCATGAACATTTTGGGAGGTGGGTTATAAGGAGCCTTAGACGACTCACAATCCCATACTTCATCCTTTATCTCTTCAACCGATGTCAACCTCTCCAATTCTACATCCTCCTCATCCTGAATCTGATTAACTATTCCACCCCGAAAACCTATTGGTGCATGAAGTTTTTGATTCACACTTTTCACAACTCCGCACAACTAACCAGCAAGTGCACTGGGTCGTCCAAGTAATACCTTACGTGAGTAAGGGTCGATCCCACGGAGATTGTTGGCTTGAAGCAATCTATTGTTATCTTGTAAATCTTAGCCAGGAGATTAATGATAAAAATTACTTTTGTTTATGAAAACTAAATAACATGAAATAAAGGTTACTTGTGATTCAGTAATGAGAAACAGGCTGAGGTTCCGGAGATGCTCTGTCTTCTAAATCTCTGCTTTCCTACTGTCTTCTTCTTCACGCACGCAAAGCTCCTTCCATGGCACGCTGTATGTTGGTGGATCACCGTTGTCAATGGCTACCAGCCGTCCTCTCAGTGAAAAGGGTCCATGTACATGGCTAATCATCTGTCGGTTCTCATTAATGCTGGAATAGGATCCATTGATCCTTTTTTACACTGTCACTGCTCCCAGCATTCATGAGTTTGAAGTTCATCACAGTCATCCATTTCCGGATCCTACTCGGAATACCACAGACAAGGTTTAGACTTTTTGGATCTCAGGAATGCTGCCAATTGATTCTAGCTTATACCACGAAGATTCTGATCTTATAGATTTGAATGCTCTGTTGTCAGGAGAGGCAATCAAACTCGTGAACCAAGAACCAAAGAGACACACACTCAATCTAAGGTAGAACAGAAGTGGTTGTCAGGAATGCGTTCATAGGTTGAGAATGGTGATGAGTGTCACGGATCATCACATTCATCATGTTAAAGTGCGAGTGAATATCTTAGAATAGAAACAAGCGTGATTGAATGAGAAATAGTAGTAATTGCATTAATCCATCGAGACACAGCAGAGCTCCTCACTCCCAACCATGGAGTTTAGAGACTCATGTCGTAGAAAATACAAGTTCTGATGTAAAATGTCATAAGGTGCATAGTAAGTCTCTAAAAGTAGTTTTTATACTAAACTAGTGACCTAGGTTTACAAAAAATGAGTAAACTAAGATAGATAGTGCAGAAATCCACTTCTGGGGCCCACTTGGTGTGTGCTTGGGCTGAGCATTGAGCTTTACACGTGTAGAGGCTTCTCTTGGAGTTAAACGCCAGGTTGCAGCCTATTTGTGACGTTTAACTCTGGTTTATAACCTGTTTCTGGCGTTTAACTTCAGAATAGGGCAGAAAGTTAGTGTTTAAACGCCAGTTTGCATCATCAAAACTCGAGCAAAGTATGGACTATTATATATTTCTAGAAAGCTATGGATGTCTATTTTCCAACGCAATTGAGAGCCCACCAATTGGGTTTTTGTAGCTCCAGAAAATCTATTTTGAGTGCAGGGAGGTCAGAATCCAACAGCATCTGCAGTCCTTTTTCAGCCTCTGAATCAGATTTTTGCTCAGGTCCCTCAATTTTAGCCAGAAAATACCTGAAATCACAGAAAAATACACAAACTCATAGTAAAGTCCATAAATGTGATTTTTGAATAAAAACTACTAAAAATATACTAAAAAGTAGCTAAATCCTACTAAAAACTATATGAAAATACCCCTAAAAAGCGTATAAAATATCTGCTCATCACAATACCAAACTTAAACTGTTGCTTGTCCTCAAGCAACTAGATAAATAAAATAGGATAGAAAGAAAATAAAGAGGCAATAACATCTTAGAGTTTTATATGAAGCTCAAATTCTCATTAGATGAGCGGGACTAGTAGCTTTTTGCTTCTGAACAGTTTTGGCACCTCAATTTATCCTTTGAAGTTCAGAATGATTGGCATCTATAGGAACTCAGAATTCAAATAGTGTTATTGATTCTCCTAGTTTAGTATGTTGATTCTTGAACACAGCTACTTTGTGAGTCTTGGCCGTGGCCCTAAGCACTTTGTTTTCCAGTATTACCACCGGATATATAAATGCCACAGACACATAACTGGGTTAACCTTTTCAGATTGTGACTTAGCTTTGCTAAAGTCCCCAGTTATAGGTGTCCAGAGTTCTTAAGCACGCTCTTTTTGCTTCGGACCACGACTTTAACCGCTTAGTCTCAAGTTTTTCACTTGACACCTTCACGCCACAAGCACATGGTTAGGGACAGCTTGGTTTAGCCGCTTAGGCCAGGATTTTATTCCTTTAGGCCCTCCTATCCATTAATGCTCAAAGCCTTGGATCCTTTTTTTTACCCTTGCCTTTTGGTTTAAAGGGCTATTGGCTTTTTCTTTTATTTTTTGCCATTTTTTTCGCAAGCTTTGTATTCACTGCTTTTTCTTGCTTCAAGAATCAATTTTATGATTTTTCAGATTATCAATAACATTTTTCCTTTTTCATTATTCTTTCAAGAGCCAACAAATTTAACATTCATAAACTTCACTATCAAAAATTATGCACTGTTCAAGCATTCATTCAGAAGACAAAAAGTATTGCCACCACATATAAATAATTTGAATTTTTCTTATTAAGAACTCGAAAATAAAACTGCCTCCTTATTCTAAAAAATCTGCTATTTTATTTATGTTTAATGATGATGAGAAAAATAAATTATAGCTTACTTGGAAATAATATAAAAATAAAAATAAAAATAAAGATACTAATTACTATTATTCATGTGACTCCTAGGGTGGATCTCTAATAGCAAAAGTTATCACAGAGTTAATATTAGGACTCAATAACCTTTATTTTGGGAGATGGATGCTCCTTCAATCTGTGGGGTGTTTGGCCCTTCAAGAGACAGCTTCTGGCGCTTCAGATCCTGTAGCTCACGCCCTTGCTTCTCTTGTTCTTTCAGCAGTTTGCAGAGCATGCTATTTTGAACTTGTTGTTCTTCTTTCAGTTGATCCATAGCTTCTTGCAGCTTGGTGACAGATGCTTTTAGGCGGGTCTAATAGTCAATCTGAGGGATTTCTGGGAGGAACTCCTATGCCCTCCTTTTGATGGAGTTATCTTGCACTTGTTGTCCTTCCGTTGACTTTTTAGTGATTGGGTGCTCGACTGAGATATACTCATCCACTCCCATCTTTACCCCAGTGTCTTTGCATAGCAGAGATATTAAGCTTGGGTAAGCCAATTTGGCTTCTTTGGAGTTCTTGTTTGCAATTGTGTAGAGCTCACAAGAAATCAGATGATGAATCTCCACTTCGTTTCCCTGCATAATACAATGGATCATCATTGCTCTTTTGAGAGTGACTTCAGAGCGGTTACTGGTGGGCAGTATAGAACGTCCAATGAAAGGTGTAGAAGGCGGTTCCAGTCCTTCTCTGCTTATCTGTTTGCCACAGATTTGAGTAGAATTCCTGAACCATGTTTCTTCCCACCTTTGTCTCAAGATTAGCTAGGATTTCCCAGCCCCTTTTTCGAATTTATTCTTGGATCTCCGGATATTCGTCTTCTTTCAGATCAAATTTAACTTCCGGGATCACTGATCTTAGACCCATTATTTTGTAGTAATGGTCTGCATGTTCTTTTGTTAAGAACCTCTCTTGATTCCAAAGTGGTTTTGGATTATTCTCTTTCTTCCGTCTTGAAGTGATTTGTTTTCTCTTGGGGGCTATGATCTTAGTGAGTCTTGGCTTGGTGATCATGGAAAAACACACCAAACTTAGAAGTTTGCTTGTCCTCAAGCAAAACAAAGGAAAGGAGAAGAATAGAAGGAGAGCCAAATTCGAATGGTAGAGGAGAGGGGTGGCCGAATGGCAATTTAAAAGGGAGGGGGGTGGGCACGAAAATTTTGAAAAAGATATGATAGAAGATATGATTTATAAAAGATATGATAGAGGATATGAGTTGTAAAAGATATGATAGAAGATGTGAGTTGTAAAAGATAAATATGATATTCAAAAGATGAAATTTTAAAATTGAAAAGATATGAGAGAGATTTGAAAAAGATAAATTTGAATTTGAAAAGATAATGTGAGTTGAAAAAAGATATGAGAAGAAATTAAAGAAAGATTAAGGAGAACTTTTAGGATTAATATAAAATTTATTATCATTATTTATTTATTTATTTATTTATTGAAATTGAAGTTGAAAGATAAAAATTTGTAACATGTTTATGTAAGAAATTATGGATGAAATCATGAAAATTTGAAAAAAAATGAGTTGGAAACAAAACTTCCTCCCCTCCACAATTCTGGCGTTAAACTCCCAATTGTTGCTTGTTTTGGGCGTTTAACGCCCAGCTGATGCTTCTTTTGGGTGTTTAACGCCCAGCTATTGCTTCTGGCTGGCGTTAAACGCCAGAAATCCTTTGTCATTGGGCGTTTTTCTAAACACCCAGGATGCTGTAATTCTGGTGTTAAACGCCCAGAATGGTACCCATTCTGGTGTTTAACGCCCAGAAAGGTATCTTTACTGGCGTTAAACACCCAGTTGATGCTTCTTTTGGGCGTTTAACGCCCAAAAACACTTCTTACTGGCATTTTCGTGCCAATGAGCTCCTTTTCTCTGTGAATCCTCTGAATCCTTCTATAACTCTTGCTAATGGCTGGGTTTTCTCCCAGCGAATGCTTCTTTATTGTCTTCAGCTGGACCTTACTGAGCTTTTAATCTAGTCTCAGCCTTGAGCATTCTTGCTCAACATTGCCTTCAAGGTAATGCTTGACTCTCTGTCCATTAACAATGAACTTCTTATTAGAATCAATGTCTTGAAGCTCCACACAGCCATATGGTGACACACTTGCAATCACATATGATCCTCTCCACCGGGATTTCAGTTTCCCTGGGAATAATCTGAGCCTAGAGTTAAACAGTAGAACCTTTTGTCCTGGTTCAAAGACTCTGGATGACAGTTTCTTATCATGCCACCTTTTTGCTTTCTCCTTGTAAATTTTTGCATTTTCGAAAGCATTTGAGTCTGAATTCCTCTAGCTCATTTAACTGGAGTAATCTTTTCTCTCCAGCTAACTTAGCATCAAGGTTTAGGAATCTGGTTGCCCAGTAGCCTTATGCTCCAGTTCTACGGGCAGATGACAGGCCTTGCCATACATAAGCTAGTATGGAGAGGTTCCTATAGGAGTCTTGAATGCTGTTCTGTATGCCCACAGAGCATCATCCAAGCTTTTTGCCCAATCCCTTTTACGGACAATTACAGTCCGTTCCAGGATTCTTTTTAGTTCTCTATTAGAGACTTCAGCTTGCCCATTTGTTTGTGGATGATATGGAGTTGCTACTTTGTGGCTAATTCCATATCGGACCATGGCAGAGTAAAGCTGTTTATTGCAGAAATGAGTGCCTCCATCACTGATTAGTACTCTAGGGACACCAAACCTGCTGAAGATATGTTTCTGGAGGAACTTCATCACTGTCTTAGTATCATTAGTGGGTGTTGCAATTGCCTCTACCCATTTAGATACATAGTCTACTACCACCAGAATATACGTATTTGAGTATGATGGTGGGAAATACCCCATGAAGTCAATACCCCATACATCAAACAACTCAATCTCTAAGATCCCTTGTTGAGGCATGGCGTAACTATGAGGCAGATTACTAGCTCTCTGGCAACTGTCACAGTTACGTACGAACTCTCGGGAATCTCTATAGAGAGTAGGCCAGTAGAAGCCACGTTGGAGAACCTTGGTTGCTGTTCGCTCACCTCCGAAATGTCCTCCATATTGTGATCCATGGCAATGCCATAAGATCTTCTGTGCCTCTTCCTTGGGCACACACCTAGGGATTATTCCGTCTGCACATCTCTTAAAGAGATATGGTTCATCCTATAAGTAGTACTTTGCATCAGAAATTAATTTCTTTATTTGCTGCCTGCTGTATTCTTTGGGTATGAATCTTAAAGCTTTATAGTTTGCAATGTTTGCAAACCATGGTGTTTCCTGAATGGCAAACAATTGCTCATCCAAAAAGGTTTCAAAGATCTCAATAGAGGGGGAGGACGTCCCTTCTACTGGTTCTATCCGGGACAGATGATCAGCCACTTGGTTCTCTGTCCCTTTTCTGTCTTTTATTTCTATATCAAACTCTTGCATAAGCAACACCCATCTTATGAGCCTGGGTTTTGAATCCTGCTTTGTAAGTAGATATTTAAGAGCAGCATGGTCAGTGTACACAATCACTTTTGATCCTACTAAGTATGATCTAAACTTGTCAATGGCATAAACCACTGCAAGCAGCTCTTTTTCTGTGGTTGTGTAATTTTTCTGTGCATCATTTAAAACATGGCTAGCATAATAAATGACATGCAGAAGCTTGTTATGCCTCTGTCCCAGTACTGCACCAATGGCATGGTTACTGGCATCACACATTAGTTCGAATGGTAATGTCCAGTTTGGTGCAGAAATAACTGGTGCTGTGACCAGCTTAGCTTTCAGAGTTTCAAATGCTTGTAAACACTCTGTGTCAAACACAAATGGCATGTCAGTAGCTAGCAGATTGCTCAGAAGTTTTGCAATTTTTGAAAAATCTTTTATAAACCTCCTATAGAATCCTGCATGCCCCAAAAAGCTTCTGATAGCCTTAACATTGGCAGGTGGTGATAATTTTTCAATTACTTCCACTTTAGCTTGATCCACCTCTATTCCCTTGTTTGCAATTTTATGCCCAAAGACAATTTCTTCAGTCACCATAAAGTGACATTTTTCCCAGTTTAAAACTAGGTTGGTCTCTTGGCATCTTTTCAGAACAAGTGCTAAATGGTCAAGGCAGGAGCTGAATGAGTCTCCAAATACTGAAAAGTCATCCATGAAGACTTCCAAAAATTTCTCTACCATATCAGAGAAGATAGAAAGCATGCACCTCTGAAAGGTTGCAGGTGCATTGCACAGACCAAAAGGCATCCTTCTGTAGGCAAACACTCCAGAAGGACATGTGAATGTTATTTTCTCTTGGTCTTGAGGATCTACTGCAATTTGGTTGTAACCTGAATAGCCATCCAAAAAGCAGTAATATTCATGACCTGCTAGTCTCTCTAGCATCTAGTCTATGAATGGTAAAGGAAAGTGATCCTTCCTGGTGGCTGTATTGAGCCTTCTGTAATCAATACACATATGCCACCCTGTAACTGTTCTTGTAGGAACCAATTCATTCTTTTCATTATGAACTACTGTCATGCCTCCCTTCTTGGGGACAACTTGGACAGGGCTCACCCAGGGGCTATCAAAAATATGATAAATAAGCCCAGCCTCCAGTAACTTGGTGACCTCTTTCTGCACCACCTCCTTCATGGCTGGATTTAGCCGCCTCTGTGGTTGAACCACTGGCTTAACATCGTCCTCCAATAGGATCTTGTGCATACATCTTGCTGGACTGATGCCCTTAAGATCACTTATGGACCACCCAAGAGCTGTCTTGTGTGTCCTTAGCACTTGAAGTAGTGCTTTCTCTTCCTATGGATTTAAAGTAGAGCTTATGATCACCGGAAAAGTGTCACCTTCTCCCAGAAATGCATATTTCAGAGATGGTGGTAGTGGTTTGAGCTCGGGTTTAGGAGGTTTCTCCTCTTCCTGAAGAATTTTCAGAGGCTCTTTTATTTCTTCTGATTCCTCTAGATCAGGCTGAACATCTTTAAAGATATCTTCTAGCTCTTATTCGAGACTCTCAGCCATGTTGATCTCCTCTACCAGGGAGTCAATAATATCAACACTCATGCAGTCTTTTGATGTGTCTGGATGCTTCATTGCCTCAACAGCGTTCAGCCTGAACTCATCCTCATTGAATCTCAAGGTCACTTCCCCTTTTTAGACATCAATGAGGGTTCGTCCAGTTGCTAGGAAAGGTCTTCCTAGAATGAGAGTTGCACTCTTGTGCTCCTCCATTTTCAGCACTATAAAGTCAGTGGGAAAGGCAAATGGCCCAACCTTGACAATCATGTCCTCAATTATGCCTGATGGATATTTAATGGAGCCATCAGCAAGTTGAAGACATATCTGGGTTGGTTTGACCTCTTCAGTCAAGCCAAGCTTTCTAATAGTGGATGCAGGGAATAGATTGATACTTGCCCCAAGGTCACATAGAGCTGTCTTGGTACAAGTACCCTCTAATGTGCATGGTATCATAAAGCTTCCGGGATCCTTAAGTTTTTCTGGTAAGCTTGTTAGAATGACTGCACTGTATTCTTCAGTGAGAAAAACTTTTTCTGTTTCTCTCCAATCCTTCTTATGACTTAAGATCTCTTTCATGAACTTAGCATAAGAGGGTATTTGCTCAAGTGCCTCTGCAAACGGAATCTTTATTTCAAGAGTCCTGAGATAGTCTGCAAAGCGGGCAAATTGTTTATCCTGTTCTGCTTGGCAGAGTTTCTAAAGATAAGGCATTTTGGCTTTATATTCTTCAATCTTAGTTGCTGCAGGTTTATTTCCTATAGAGGCGGGTTGAGAAGCCTTCTTGAGGGAGTTATTATCAGCACTTGTAGGTGTCTGATCCCTCACTAGCGTTTGAACGCCAGAACTGGACATGGATTGGGAGTTTAACGCCAGATTCCAACCCTTTTCTGGCGTTTGAATGCCAGAACTGGACATGGATTGGGCGTTTAACGCCAGTTTTTCACCCTTTTCTGTAGTTTGAATGCCAGACTTATTCTTCTTTGGGCTCTTACTGTCCTCAGAGGGATTTTGGGTAGCAGTGATGAGAGAACTTTTGCATGGTCTAGAAATTGCGGATAAATCCTCGTTGCAAGTATAGTTTCTAAACCTTCAAAAGTCCTTTCATACAAATGTTTTGGTTGTCACAAGTAACAAACCCCTTAAAATTGATAACCGAGTATTTAAACATCGGGTCGTCTTCTCAAGGAATTGCAGGGAGGTATGTTCTTGTTATTGGTTATGAGTTTGTAAATTGGGGAAATTTGGAGTTTGGGCAATGGGCACAGGTATATTTTCAAAGCAATAAAAATAAATACATAACTGTAAAGCAAACTTTTGGCACGGTAAGAGAAATTGGAAGTCCAACTTAGTTATCTCTCTCAACAATAATGAAAGTTGAATCTAAATTCCACTCAGTCAACCTTAACTAAATCAAAGGAAAGTCAAGGGACTAATTAGTTTGACCTTCGAATCCTATTTATTTCCTAAGAAAAAGTTGGGATTATTGAAGTTCAGTTCAATTAGCAAGATAGCGATTATCAGTTATGTTGAGTTTGATAATGTTGAGTTACTGATTTCTTAACCAAGACCAAAAGGGGAAAAAGTAAAATTTACCGGAATAAAAATGCCTTCAGATGGGAAGCAACAGTAACATAAATTAAAGAGAGCAATCATAAGTCTGAAATACCTCAAAATATATTAAAATAGAAAATCAATCATAAAGAGTCATAAACAAAAGTGAGAAAAGAATTAAAAGAACATTGAACCTGGGATTGAGAGTCACTCCTAAAACTAAGAGAAGTCCTAAATCCTAATCCTAAGAGAGAGGAGAGAACCTCTCTCTCTAAAAACTACATTTACTCCTAAAATTGTGAATTCGAAAGCTTTCCTATGAATGGATGCAATCCCCCACTTTATAGCCTCTAATCTGTGTTTTCTGGGCTGCGAACTGGGTCGAAAACAGTCCGAAAATTGCTGGAGAAGAATTCAAACACGCTGATTTCTGTCACTGCGACGCGGCCGCATGGAGCACGCGGTCGCGTCGCCTAGCATCAGAGTAACTATCACATATTATATATCAAATCGAAGCTCCGGACGTTAGCTTTCCAACGCAACTAGAACCGCGTCGTTTGGACCTTTGTAGCTAAAGTTATAGTTGTTTGAGTGCGAAGAGGTCAGGCTGGACAGCTTAGCAACTTCTTCATCTTCTTGTATTCCTTCCACTTTTGCATGCTTCCTTTCCATCCTCCAAGTCATTCCTACCCTATAATATCTGAAAACACTTAACACACATATCAAGGCATCTAATGGTGATAAGAGAGGATTAATAATAAGCAAATATAAGATCAAAGAAGCATGTTTTCAATCAAAGCACATAATTAGGAAGGCAAATGTAAAACCATGCAAATAGTATGAATAAGTGGGTAAAGAGTAGATAAAAATCACTCAATTGAGCACAAGATAAACCATAAAATAGTGGTTTATCAACCTCCCCACACTTAAACAATAGCATGTCCTCATGCTAAGCTCAAGAGAAACTATAAAGATGAAGAGGAATGGCAGGATGTATGAAATGCAACCTATCTATATGAATGCAACTACATGCAAAAATGTTTCTACCTACTTGGTTTAAAAGTAAATAAAATTTCCATGACAAACATAAATCAGATTTCACTAATTAAAATCATACAGTAAAAACAAGTAAACTTGTAAGAAGATAGCTCATGAATGCAGGGAACATAGAATTAAGCACTGAACCCTCACTGGTAGTGTATATCACTCTAATCTCTCAAGTGTATAGGGTTAATTAATCACTCTACTCTTCTCTAATCATGCTTTCTAAACCTTGTTCTTCATCTAACCAATCAACAAATATTTAATGTACCAATGCAAACATCATGAGGTCTTTTCAGGGTTGTAATGGGGTTGAGGCAAAGGTAAGGGTATATATAAGGCTAAGTGAGCTAGTAAAGTGAATCCTTGATTAGTCTAAGATCTCACCTAACTTATACATACTTTATACAATTTTAAAATACTTTACCTAACTACCCAAATTTTTCCCACTTTTGTATTACATGCTCATGTATCAAACTTATTTTCAAATTTTGTCCCATGTGCATTGATTCTTTTTATTTTGCATTTGGGGTAATATATTTTTTTTTCATTTTTTCTTTTCTTCTTTTTTTTTGTATCCCCTTATTTGATTACTTAATATATCTTTCTTCAATGCACATGGTAATTTAATTATTTTGATTTCACATGAGCATGCTTCCCAAATTTTCAAATAACTTATTCAATTTAATTCCCTACTTTTTCATATCATCCCATGTTCCCATAAAATTTCCTACACTTAAATTTTACACAATATCTATCTTAAGCTAACCAGATTCAACTTGGGATTCTTATTTTGTTTTTCTGCTTAAGGCTAGTAATGTGGTTATAAATCAGAAGGGATTTAAAAGCTCAAGGGGGCTAACAAGGGTGATGTAAAAGGTATGCTAATTTTGGGATAAGTGAGCTAAAATCAAACAATGGCCTCAATCATATGCAAGCATGTAAATACACTAAATATTGGACATATAGAATGGAACAAAAAAAATAGATTACAATCACAGAGAAGGAAACACACAGGAATAAAATATTTATGGTTAAATAATGTAACCATATAAATAAGCTCAAAATCTCACAGGTTGTGTGTTCTTTGGCTCAAAAACCATGTTCCAAATACAACTTCAAACAAGTTTTAATAGAAATTTTTTTTTTTAATTTAAATTAGTGAAATACTATAAGAATTTCTTGAAAAAGAAAATATTACTTCAACCAAGTGATAAAATATGCACAAAATCAAATAAACATGCAATCAAATATGCAAATGCAACAACTAACAAGAAAAATAAACCATTGGTGTTGAGATAGAAGAGTAACCAACCCATGGAGATCGGTATTGACCTCCCCACACTTAAAGATTACACCGTCCTCGGTGCATGCTGAGATTTTCAGGTGGACGGGTTGTTTCAACTATTGCTTTTCTCTAAGGATTGTGCAGATAGACTTGTCTGTCTCCCCATGTAAACGTCTTCCGGTTCTCTTCCTGGTGGCCATCCTGAAAGAAAAAGGGAAGAAAGGTAACCCAATAATAGAGATAAGAAAATAAATGAAGTATGGTTGGGTTAATGCCAAATGAAAAGGGTCTCATTTACATAGTAGCTACAACATGTAAGTGAGAAAACAATAGAAGCCATGGCATACCAGTGGTGCAGAATATGCAACAATGGGAAAGAGAGTGGGGAAGGAAAGATAATATAAATTAAAAATCAATACAAAAGTAATACAGGTATAAAAGATTGGCATTGATTTAAATAATATTACCTAACCAGAATAAAACAAGTCATAAGCACCAAGATAATACCAGAAAAGAAATAACAGTTGAATAAGAGCATTTGAACACCAATAATAAATTTAGAAAAATAAAAATATGCAATGAATGAAAGTATGAAAATAAATAAAATAAAATAAAATGAGAGGGAAAAAGGATGAGAAGAAGAAAAAGAAAGTGAGAAAGGCGAGAGAGGGAAGAAATTAGGATTAGAAAAGAAAAGATAAGAAAATTGGCACTAATCTGGATAGGTTGTGCAACGCTGGCGACGCGGTCGCGTGGGTGACGCGGTCGCATGGTGCGCGATAAGGTTGGGTGACGCGGACGCGTGGGGCACGCGATCGCGTGACTCGATTTGTGCTAGTGGCGCGAGTGCAGCCTCGCGGTCGCACAACTCGCTGTTCAAAACTCAGTATTGCCAAAATCCAGGGTGACGCGATCGCGTGGTTGACGCGATCGCGCGGGTGGCCTTATTTCCAATATGACGCGGACGCGTGGGTGACGCGTTCGCGTGGCAGGGCTTGTGCTACTAGCACGGGTCCAGCCCAATTCCAGCTCGACTTTCGGCCATGCACCCTTTTGACGTCGAAATCCTGGTCACGCGGCCGCGTGGGGGCACGCGGTCGCGTGGGAGGCTATTATTCCCATATGACGCGGTCGCATCAGCGACGCGGTCGCGTGGGGTAATTTGTGCCATTGGCACGCCTCCAGCCCTGCTCCTGCGTAACTTTCTGTTCATTTTCTTTTCTTCCCATTGCACTGGTGACGCGGACGCGTCAGCGACGCTGCCGCGTCGCGTGCGTGTTTTTTTTATCTTTGATAATCTGAAAAAAATACAGAATGCAGTGTTAATATGAATGTGATGTAAAACTCCAGGTTCAACATAATAAAATAAAACTCAAAAACAAATAAAACTAAATAAAAATGAAAAAGAAACAATCATACCATGGTAGGTTGTCTCCCACCTAGCCCTTTTAGTTAAAGTCCTTAAGTTGGACATTGGATGAGCTTCCTGTGTTATGGTGGCTTGTGCTTGTACTGATCCAGGAATCTCCACCAATGTTTGTGATTCCAATGGCTTTCGGGGTCCCAAACTAGGCATGTAAAGCCCTTAAGAAGCTTCAAACAGATTCTTAGGCTCCCGGGGTGACAAATGTCAGAGCAGATTCCAGGATCCCAAATCTTGCTTTTACACCCGTCTTTGTGTTGATTATCATGATTCCATCCGGGTAGCAAGCAATCTGAATTCTCACTAAAGCGGCCAAACAACTTTCTAGACCCATTCAGTTGAGCTTTACACCAACCTTTGCGTTTAAACTTAAAGCTTCCAACCATAATGAACCTTGCAGGACAATTCTTACCACTGACCATCTTCCTCTTACTCTTAATGCCACAAAGAGCTCTAAGTTGACCATCCGTCTCCAGTAGCCCATATTCAAGTGGGATTAGAAAGCTAAGGGATATGAATTTTACCCACTTGAATGTTGTGAAGGATGATGACAACTTAGGGGGAGGTGTTTTTAATGAAATTGCAAGCTCCACTCCCTTGTGCTTTTCTTTGATAATTACCACCTCTTTGCAAACTTCTTCAATTTCAACCTCTTCTTCTTGGTAGCTTTCTTCCAATTCAATCTTCTCTTCATTGCTTTCCAAGGGCATGGGAGGTTGTGCTTCTTCTTCTTGAATCTCCATCTCTTGATCAACCTCTTCCAAGTCTTCAACTGTGATATGCCTTGGAGGTTGTACACCCTCCTCAACATCAATTGCAACCGTCTTGGAAGGAGGCTCTATGTTTTGACTTTCCCAAGGAGGTTCAGCATCTCCTAAGTCTTCAACCAATTCTTCTTCTTCAATAATTCCGGCTTCCTCTACTTGTTCCAGTACAAAATCATGCTCCGTACTGTTCACTGGAGTTTCTAGTATCTCCTTCATACTACGTTCTTCATTAGATTGTCCACATGAAGCCATGGGGGTTCCTTGAGTGTCCGAACGTTGGGAAGCTAATTGACTCATTATTGCTTGCCCCAATTGATGAATGGTTGCCTGAAATAGATCCACTGTTTTTTTGAGACGATCCTTTGTCTCTTGATGCACTCAGCTTTCATAAATAGGATCATAGTGCTCTTGGATTGATGGATATGGAGATGGTGAATATTGAAGTGGTGGTTCTTGTGAGTAATTGGGTTGGAATTGGGGTAGTTCTATATATGGTTCATATGGCTCATAAGGTGGTTGGTATGGTAGTTGAGGGTTAGGGTCATATGGAGGTGAATGGCGGAAAGGGGCTTGTGAGTTTGGTGGTCCAAAGTTATGTTGAGGAGAGGGTTCATAGGCATATGGTGGTGGTTGTTGATAGTCCATTGGAGTTGGTTGTTGCCATGAGGGTTGATCAAATTCTTGTGGCTCCTCCCATCTTTGATTGTTCCAACCTTGATGCCTGTTCTCATTGTAATTTCTTCTTCCTGCAACATTATTGTAACCAGACTCATAGCCAAAGGGGTGAGAGTTCATAGTATCAAATAAAAATTAAAAATGAAAATAAAAATAATTTTAAATTAAAAGGTTATTTAAATTTTGAATTTGAAAATTAAATTTTGAAATTTTGAATTTTAAATTTTTGAATTTTGAATTTTTTGAAATTTGAAATTTGAAAATTTTTAAATTTGAATTTTGAAAATTTTTTAAATTTGAATTTTGAAATTTGATTTTTGAAATAAGATAAGATAAAAATTTTTAAAATAAAAACCAATAACCTCTTAACTTAAGAAAAAGCAAAAATAAAAACAAAAATAAAAACAAATAAACAAGCAAAAATAAAATATTTACAATAACCAATAATAAGGCACACGTTTGCAATTTCCCGGCAACGGCGCCATTTTGATGAGAGAACTTTTGCGTGGTCTAGAAATTGCGGATAAATCCTCGTTGCAAGTATAGTTTCTAAACCTTCAAAAGTCCTTTCATATAAACATTTTGGTTGTCACAAGTAACAAACCCCTTAAAATTGATAACCGAGTATTTAAACCTCGGGTCGTCTTCTCAAGGAATTGCAGGGAGGTATGTTCTTATTATTGGTTATGAGTTTGTAAATTGGGGAAATTTGGAGTTTGGGCAATGGGCACAGGTATATTTTCAAAGCAATAAAAATAAATAAATAACTGTAAAGCAAACTTTTGGCACGGTAAGAGAAATTGGAAGTCCAACTTAGTTATCTCTCTCAACAATAATGAAAGTTGAATCTAAATTCCACTCAGTCAACCTTTACTAAAGCAAAGGAAAGTCAAGGGACTAATTAGTTTGACCTTCGAATCCTATTTATTTCCTAAGAAAAAGTTAGGATTATTGAAGTTCAGTTCAATTAGCAAGATAGCGATTATCAGTTATGTTAAGTTTGATAATGTTGAGTTACTGATTTCTTAACCAAGACCAAAAGGGGAAAAAGTAAAATTTACCGGAATAAAAATGCCTTCAGATGGGAAGCAACAGTAACATAAATTAAAGAGAGCAATCATAAGTCTGAAATACCTCAAAATATATTAAAATAGAAAATCAATCATAAAGAGTCATAAACAAAAGTGAGAAAAGAAATAAAAGAACATTGAACCTGGGATTGAGAGTCACTCCTAAAACTAAGAGAAGTCCTAAATCCTAATCCTAAGAGAGAGGAGAGAACCTCTCTCTCTAAAAACTACATCTACTCCTAAAATTGTGAATTCGAAAGCTTTCCTATGAATGGATGTAATCCCCCACTTTATAGCCTCTAATCTGTGTTTTCTGGGCCGCGAACTGGGTCGAAAACAGCCCAGAAATCGCTGGAGAAGAATTCAAACACGCTGATTTCTGTCACTGCGATGCGGCCGCATGGAGCACGCGGTCGCGTCACCTAGTATCAGGGTAACTATGACATATTATATATCAAATCGAAGCCCCGGACGTTAGCTTTCCAACGCAACTAGAACCGCGTCGTTTGGATCTCTGTAGCTAAAGTTATAGTCGTTTGAGTGCGAAGAGGTCAGGCTGGACAACTTAGCAACTTCTTCATCTTCTTGTATTCCTTCCACTTTTGCATGCTTCCTTTCTATCCTCCAAGTCATTCCTGCCCTATAATATCTGAAAACACTTAACACACATATCAAGGCATCTAATGGTGATAAGAGAGGATTAATAATAAGCAAATATAAGATCAAAGAAGCATGTTTTCAATCAAAGCACATAATTAGAAAGGCAAATGTAAAACTATGCAAATAGTATGAATAAGTGGGTAAAGAGTAGATAAAAACCACTCAATTGAGCACAAGATAAACCATAAAATAGTGGTTTATCAAGCAGGTTGCTCATCCTCTGTCAACTGTTCTTTTCTTAGCTTTCTGCTGCTTTGAGTTGAGGTAGTTAATATTTTTCCACTTCTTAATTGAACTGCTTGGCACTCCTCTGTTATCTGTTTTGATAATTGCTGTTTTGTCTGATTCAATTGTGATTCCATATCCTTGTTAGCATTTTTGGTTTCTTGTAGCATCTCCTTAAATTCTGCTAACTGCCTTGGTATAGAAGATAGTTGCTGATTGAGTTCAGTAACTTGTTCCTGAGGACTAAAGTCAGTTGATACTGCCTTAACTTCTTCTTTCATGGAGGACTCATTACTTATGTACAGATGCTGATTTCTAGCAACTATATCGATAAACTCTTGAGCCTCTTCAATAGTCTTTCTCATGTATATAGATCCACCAGCTGAGTGGTCTAGAGATACCTGAGCTTTTTCTGTAAGCCTGTAGTAGAAGATGTCTAACTGCACCCACTCTGAAAATATTTCAGAGGGGCATTTCCTTAGCATCCCTCTGTACCTCTCCCAGACGTTATAAAGGGATTCATCATCCTCTTGTTTAAAGCCTTGGATGTCCAGCCTTAGCTGTGTCATCCTTTTTGGAGGAAAATATTAATTCAGGAATTTGTTTGATAATTGTTTCCATGTTCTTATGCTTGCTGTAGGTTGGTTATTTAACCACCTCTTAGCTTGATCTTTTACAGCAAATAGAAACAGTAATAATCTGTAGACATCCTGATCTACTTCCTTGTCATGTACTGTGTCAATAATTTGCAAGAACTGTGCCAGAAACTCAGTAGGTTCTTCCTGTGGAAGACCGGAATACTGGTAATTTTGTTGCACCATGACAATGAGCTAAGGATTTAGCCCAAAACTGCTTACTTTGATGGGAGGTATACAAATGCTGCTCCCATATGCAGCAGTAATGGAGTTAGCATATGACTCCAGAGTCCTTCTGGACTATTCATTTCCATTTAGGTCCATGATGGATAAAAAGGAATTGATATGAATTGCAAATAAAATATATTTTTATTTTTATTTTATTTAAGTAGAAACAAACCGAATAATTAAAAATAAATAAATATAATAAGATAAAATAAAATAATTAGAAATTAAAATATAAATTTCAAAAACTAAGAGAAAAATAAATCTGAAAACTAAAATAATTACTTAATTAAGAAGATTTGAAAAACTTTGGATATGATTTTTGAAAAAGATTTTGAATTTTGAAATTTCAAAACTAAGATAAGATAGAATAAAAAGTTTTAAAATAAAAATCTGAATTTGTAAAGGAAAATTCAAAAATTAATTAAAATAAAGAGAAAATATATTTTTGAATTTAATGAAGAAAGAGAAAAACAGTAAAAATGACACCAAACATAAATTTTTAGATCAAAACAAAGGAAACAAACAGGAAAACTTTGACTATCACGATGAATGCTAAGAACAACTTTTGAAAAATTTTTAAGAAAACAAAAACACAAAGGACACCAAACTTAAAAAATTTTTATATTCTGAGCACTAATAATTCGAAAAAAATTGAAAAAAATAAAATCATGCAATTGACACCAAACTTAAAATATGAAACTAAACTCAAACAGAAAAACTCAATTATTAGTTTATAAAAAATTTTCGAAAAAATTTGAAAAAGAAAAAAAGATTTAAAAATTTTTTTAACCAAAAACAATAATAGAAGACGCAATTTTAGTGACTCTAAACTAAAAAGATAAATTTTTTCTAATTTAAGCAACAAAATAAACCGTCAGTTGTCCAAACTCGAACAATCCCTGGCAACGGCGCCAAAAACTTGGTGCACGAAGTTTTTAATTCACACTTTTTACAACTCCGCACAACTAACTAGCAAGTGCACTGGGTCGTCCAAGTAATACCTTACGTGAGTAAGGGTCGATCCCACGGAGATTGTTGGCTTGAAGCAACCTATGGTTATCTTGTAAATCTTAGTCAGGAGATTAATGATAAAAATTACTTTTGTTTATGAAAACTAAATAACATGAAATAAAGGTTACTTGTGATTCAGTAATGAGAAACAGGCTGAGGTTCCGGAGATGCTCTGTCTTCTGAATCTCTGCTTTTCTACTGTCTTCTTCTTCACGCACGCAAAGCTCCTTCCATGGCAAGCTGTATGTTGGTGGATCACTGTTGTCAATGGCTACCAGCCGTCCTCTCAGTGAAAAGTGTCCATGTACATGGCTAATCATTTGTCGGTTCTCACTAATGCTAGAATAGGATCCATTGATCCTTTTGCACACTGTCACTACGCCCAGCATTCATGAGTTTGAAGTTCATCACAGTCATCCCTTCCTGGATCCTACTCGGAATACCACAGACAAGGTTTAGACTTTTCGGATCTCAGGAATTCTACCAATTGATTCTAGCTTATACCACGAAGATTCTGATCTCACAGATTTGAATGCTCTGTTGTCAGGAGAGGCAATCAAACTCGTGAACCAAGAACCAAAGAGACACACACTCAATCTAAGTTAGAACGAAAGTGGTTGTCAGGTATGCGTTCATAGGTTGAGAATGGTGATGAGTGTCACGGATCATCACATTCATCATGTTGAAGTGCGAGTGAATATCTTAGAATAGAAACAAGCGTGATTGAATGAGAAATAGTAGTAATTGCATTAATCCCGAGACCAGCAGAGCTCCTCACCCCCAACCATAGAGTTTAGAGACTCATGTCGTAGAAAATACAAGTTCTGATGTAAAATGTCATAAGGTGCATAGTAAGTCTCTAAAAGTAGTTTTTATACTAAACTAGTGACCTAGGTTTACAGAAAATAAGTAAACTAAGATAGATAGTGCAGAAATCCACTTCTGGAGCCCACTTGGTGTGTGCTTGGGCTGAGCATTGAGCTTTACACGTGTAGAGGCTTTTCTTGGAGTTAAACGCCAGGTTGCAGCCTGTTTGTGGCATTTAACTCTGGTTTGTAACCTGTTTCTGGCGTTTAACTTCAGAATAGGGCAGGAAGTTAGCGTTTAAATGCCAGTTTGCATCGTTAAAAATCGAGCAAAGTATAAACTATTATATATTGTTGGAAAGCCCTGGATGTCTACTTTCCAACGCAATTGAGATCACACCAATTGAATTTCTGTAGCTCCAGAAAATCTATTTCGAGTGCAGGAAGGTTAGAATCCAACAGCTTCTGCAGTCCTTTTTCAGCCTCTGAATCAGATTTTTCTCAGGTCCCTCAATTTCAGCCAGAAGATACCTAAAATCACAAAAAAATACACAAACTCATAGTAAAGTCCAGAAATGTAATTTTTGCATAAAAATTAATAAAAATATACTAAAAAGTAGCTAAATCCTACTAAAAACTATATGAAAATACCCCCAAAAAGCATATAAAATATCCGCTCATCACCTATCAACGACAACACTTCCTGATGATACAAGTTCTTGTAAAAGTATCGAATAGCAATTTTGATCCTGGCTTGATTCCTCACTAATCTTCCATTTATCAGTAAAGCATCAATTATATTGCTCCTTCTTCTTATTGAGGCTAAGTTATGAAAATATCTAGAATTATTATCCATGTGCTTAACATGTCGAGATCTTGACATCTGCTTTTAATGTAGTTCCTTTCGAACATACCATTTCTTACAGCAGCTAACAAGGACCCTTCTTCTTGCCTCTAAAGTTCCCTCATAAGTCCCATCACTAACCAAATCGTCTATCTTCCTGATTTTATTCTCCAGTTTCTTTATCCTCAACTCAATATCACCAAAATTTTCCTTATCCCATCTACTCAAAGGTACCGTCAAAACCTTCAACTTTTTAGTAAATTGAATTTTCACTAAACCCCGCCATTCCTCCTTCACCATTCGGAGAAAGCTCTCATGTATAAACCAAGAGTCTAGACTTCGAAACAGCCTCGGACCCCCTTTCATTCTATTATCTTCCATTAACAGGGGACAATGATCATATAATCCTCTTGGCCCACCTTTAAGTCGCGTCTCAATAAACTTTTCAACGCATTCCAAGCTCACCAACACTCTATGTTGAGTTAAGAAATTAACTAACATAATTGATGATGACAAACATTAGATTATTGGGTTAATTACCTAATTAGTTTTAATTATTTTTGTTGAGTGTTGCAGGCCAAAAATCTATGTTGTAGCAACCCAAAAAAATAGACAAAGAAATTAAAAATGGGCTGAAAGGTAAGTGAATTCAATCCAAGCCCAAGTCATCCCTCACAAGCTGAATTCTTCAATGAGTAAAGCAAAAAGGGAATCAACGGGCTAAAGTGAAAAGACCCGATCCAAGCCCGATTGCTTCTCTCATTTAAACCCTCCCATGTGCTTTCACCAAAAGCAACGTACACTTTCTCCCTCTTGGTCAGAAATCAGAGAAGAAAGAGAAAGTTTAGTCCCTAAGTTGTTCACCAAAGAAGCAAGAAAGAGAAGGTTAAGCAAAAGGTTGAAGTCTAATCACCCACATCAAACTGCATCAAGAAGTCATAAGCTAAAAGGTGATTTCATTTTTTTATACATGCATCATATCTTCTTCTCTTCATCTTTAATGTTCTGCCTATCCATTCTGGGTTATATGGGAAAGATGATCTCTACTCTTCAGTGGTGTACATCTACGGTCATAAGTGTATCTTGGGGACTAAGTTGTTTTTCAATGGCCAAGATCTAGGTTTACCATTAAAGATATCTGTTTCTGCTGTTCTGTGGCTTTCGGTCAACAAGAGAAGGTCAGAACCAAAGTTCCTATTTTGAGGATTAATGGAAAAAAGTGATGTGGTGAATTGGTGAAGCACACAACTCAAGGAGTGGACCTAGGGAGAGCAACTCAGCAACATGCAAGGAGACACAAAAGAAGTTAGTTCATCATTCAGAAGCCAAGGAGAGATAACCAGTTTTCTTGAGGTGTATGCTCTAAGAAGACCTCTTTGAAGAAGTTCATCTACTTGGACAGTGCTTCCTAGTCAAAGGAGCATTCCGCCAGAATGAAGAACTGAATCAGAGGCTAGCAAATCTGGTTTATCACATAGCAAAGAGGCTGTTGAAGAGTCAATCTCCTTCATATTTTATAGATTGTAATTTTCTTTTCAATGTTTATCTTTCTGTAATTTCTTGAGGTAAAAGGCTGAATAAAATAGTCATTGAAAGAGCCTAAGAGTGGTAAAAGGCAGAGAGATACACATGAGTGAAAAGCCTAGAGTTATTTCAGATTTCTTTAGGTTGATTCTGTGTCTTGTATCTTGTACCTGTGAGGTACCTCTTTCTTAGTTGGGTTAGTACTAAGAGGAAGAGTTAGGTATTAGTATAACCAAGTCAAGTTAGGTTAGAACTTGAGTGTGAAAGGATTGTGTCAATCCTGTGGAATTAGTGTATGTAATACTTTAACTATAGTAAAAATTTCACCACTATTGTGGTGGAGACTGGATGTAGGTTGTATTGCACAAGGCAACCGAACCAGAATACATGATGGTGTCAGCTTCTCTCTTCCCTGCTCTGTTCTGTTTTCTGATATTCATGAGACAAAATGAAATTGTCTCATAAATTTTCCGCTGCTAAGTTCAAACAAATTCATATTGCAAGTTTGTTTTAAAAAGGTTAATTTAGTAACGAAAAAGGTCATAGATTCAATCCCCCCCTTCTCTTAGCCTTCTACAACCAAAGAAAGTGCAGTTTTTAATAATTTCTTTATAAAATTTGTGGCTTCCTCATCAAATACTAAATCCATATCCAATAGATCTGGTATTGGATATGTTCCCACACTTGAGGAGAAATTTGATGAAGTTTACACCAGTGAAACCGAGCATTCACCCAGAACCGAACCTACTTCAAACAGGTCAGGTTTGGGATATATTTTGAATAATGAGGTTGCTTTCAAAAAACCACCATTTTACAACAAAACCTCATATTCGAAAAGTCCAAAAATTTTTCAAAAATTCTGGTTGGAATGCCTTTGCAAAGAGGAACAATTATATCAAAAATCAGTTTGTCAAAAGAAATGCACTGAAGAACTGTTGGATTGATGGTATAGAAGTTATAGTAAACTCTCGTTGCAAGTATAGTTACTAAGCCAAGCAATCAACCTTTCTTACAAATGTTTTGGTTGTCACAAGTAACAAACCCCTTTAAAATTGATAACCGAAGTATTTAAACCTCGGGTCGTCTTCTCAAGGAACTGCAGGGACGTATGTTCTTATTATTGGCTATGAAGATTGTAAATTGGGGTTTTGAAAGTAAGGAGAGATAGTGAATTTAAATTGCAACTAAATTAAGTAAATGACTGTAAAATAAACTTTTGGTGAGGTATGATTGGAAATCCTATCCTAGTTATCCTTATCAATGGTGATGAGAATTGAGTCTTAATCCCACTTAGTTAGCCTTTACTAAAGCAAAGGAATATCAAGTGGACTAATTAGTCTGAACTTTAGGTTCTGGTCAATCCCTAAGAAAAGACTGGAATTATTGAAGTTTAATTCAATTAGCAAAGATAACAATTATCGATCACGTTGAGTTCGATAACTCCTGAGTTACTGATTTCTTAACCAAGACCAAAAGGGGAAAAGTAAATCTACTCGAATAAAAATATCTTCAGATTGAAAGTAACAGTAACATAAACAAAAGAGAGCAATAATAAACTGAAATACCTCAAATAACATTAATTAAAGGAATCATCTGTAACATAGAAAAGTTCATAAGTCAAATTGAGAAAATAATTAATTAAATGGAAAGTTGAACCTGATAAAAAGGGGCAATCATGAAAGCAAGAAAAATCCTAAATCCTAATCCTAAGAGAGAGAGGAGAGAACCTCTCCCTAAAAACTACATCTAAATCATCAAAAGTGAATAATTGGAGGCTCTCCTTTGAATGGATGTATTTTCCCACTTCATAACCTCTGATCTGTGCTTTCTGGACTTGGATCTGGGCCAAAAAGGGCTTCAGAAATCACAGGGGGCGTTTTCTGTAATTTCTGGTGCGTGGCCTCTGTCACGCGTCCGTGTGGGTCACGCGGTCGCGTCATTTGGAGTTTTCTTTATCACGCGTTCGCTTCGGTCAAGCGTCCGCGTCATCTACGTTTTGCTCGTGGCGCGTGTTCGCGTCATTCACGCGTTCGCGTCGCTGCCTTTTCGCTCTAGGCATGCGGCTGCGTCGTCCATGCATTCGCGTCGCTGCCAGCTTCTTCAAAAACTCCATTTTGTGCTTTCCTTCTATTTTTGTATGTTTTCTTTCCATCCTTTAAGTCATTCCTGCCTTAGAAGATCTGAAACTACTCAACACACAAATCACGGCATCGAATGGTAATAAAAGGGTAATTAAAATAATTATTTTTAAAGTATAGGAAACATGTTTTTCACATACATCACATAATAAGGAAGGGAAAGTAAAACCATGCAATTAACATGAATAAGTGAGTGAAGGATTGAATAAATCACTTAAATTGAGCACAAAATATATAATAAAATATGGGTTTATCATGCACCTCTTTCAAAAACCAGAAAATTTCAATCCTTTAATCATTTCCAGCATAATAGCTCACCTCAATTTCAGCAACATGCATCAGAAAATTATTGCTTTAATTGTAAAAAATTTGGTCACTCATATTCATAATGTTTCATTGAAAAAAGAATTGTAGGAAACTAAATTCACAATGTTGTGTGTGATTTCGATGCACTTGGGCAACCAAAATGGATTAACTTCAAAGGATCCAAATTAATTTGGATACCTAAGGTTACTTGAAGTTTTTGTTGCAGATTTGCCTAACATCCAAGAACAAAAGGGATATGTGGTACTTGGATAGCAGATGCTCAAGGCACATGACTGGAAGATCAACTTGCTTCATCAAACTAAACAAGTATGATGGAGGTTTTGTGACCTTTGTATATGATGGTAAAGGTAAAATAGTGACTGTTGGAAAAGTAGGTAATAATCAGTCCACTTTCATTGATGATGTCTTTTTGGTAAATAGCTTGAGGCACAACCTTTTAAGTATAAGTCAACTTTGTGATCTAGGATATTTAGTGATTTTCAAAAGACTTGAATATTGTGTGGTAAATGAAAATACCAATGAAGTACTTTTTATTGCTAAGCGCTGCAATAATGTGTATGGACTTACCCTTGATGAACTAAAGGATCAAAATGTAGCTTGTTTTCATTCTAAAGAATCTGAAAAGTGGCTATGGCACAAGAGAATGGGTCACGCAAGTATGTTTCAAATAAACAAACTTGTAAAGAAAGGTTTAGTAAGAGGTCTTCCTTTGATAAGGTTTGACAAGGACATCACTTGTGATGCTTGCCAAATGGGAAAACAAACAAAAAGTTCATTTAAGTCAAAGGAAGACATCTCTACTAAAAGGCCACTTGAATTGCTACATATTGATTTATTTGGTCCAACAAGAACTCAAAGCCTAGGTGGTAAACATTATGGTTTAGTGATTGTGGATGACTATACTAGGTTTGGTTGGGTTTTATTTCTTACACACAAAAATTAAGCCTTTTCGGCCTTTGAACCTTTTTGCAAGAAAATTCAAAATGAAAAGGATTTAAAGATCTCTTCTATAAGAAGTGATCATGGAACCGAATTTGAAAACCATTTATTTGAATCCTTTTGTGAGGAATTTAGAATATCTCACAACTTCTCTTGTCCAAGGACACCACAACAAAATGGTGTTGTGGAAAGAAGAAATAGAAGCATTCAAGAAATGACAAGAGCTATGCTTTGTGAGAGCAATGTTCTGAAATTCCTTTGGGCTGAAGCAGTTAACACAGCTTGCCACATTTTGAATAGAACAATCATAAGGAAATTTTTGAAAAAAACTCCTTATGAACTTTGGAAAGGTTACCCACCAAACTTGGATTACTTGCACATCTTTGGATGCAAATGCTTTGTTCTTAATAACAAATATAATTTAGGGAAATTTGATCCAAAGGCGTATGAGTGTCTATTTGTAGGATATTCCACAACTAGTAAAGCATATAGAGTTTATCATCAAGATACTAGGATAATCGAGGAGTCCATACATGTTACATTTTGTGATACTAACTTGGTACAAAGTGTTTTGGAAGATTGTGAAGCAGGGAATCAAGCTCAAAAGGACAATGAGACTGCACAAAATCATGAAAATGAAATTCTGGACAAGCTGAACCAGAAACTGCTGTAGCTAAAAATTTAAGAGACAATTTCATTTTGTCTCATGAATCTGTAGGAGAACCTGAAACCAGCAATTCCCTTAATCCCTTGGTGACTGAATCTACCTCCAAGTCCACCAGACCTCGTGAATGGAGATTCTTGAAGAATTATCCTGAGGAATTTGTAATTAGGGACATCTCTCATGGGGTTAAAACTCAGTCTTCAACTAGAAAGGCAAGTGAAGAGTCAAATGTTGCTCTTCTCTCTCAAATGGAGCCTAAGAATGTCAAGGAAGCCCTAGATGACCCTTCATAGGTAAAGGCAATGGAGGATAAGCTTCATGAGTTTGAGAAGAACCAAGTTTAGACATTGGTTCCAAGGCCGAATGGAAAGAAAGTGACCGACACCAAGTGGATATTTCGGAACAAGCTAGGAGAGTATGGTAGCATTGCAAGAAACAAAGCAAAGCTAGTGGCACAAGGATATGACTAAGAAGAAGGAATAGACTTTGATGAATCCTTTGCCCCTGTTGCCCGAATGGAAGCCATAAGACTTCTCTTAGCTTATGCTGCGTTTTGTGGTTTTAAATTATATCAAATGGATGTGAAATGTGCATTCTTAAATGGTGTGATAGATAGAGAAGTGTATGTGGAGCAGCCACCAGGTTTTGAAAATAAAGAATTTTCCAACCATGTTTTCAAATTATCAAAAGCTTTCTATGGTTTGAGACAAGCTTCTAGAGCTTGGTATGAGAGACTTAGCACTTTTCTTTTGAAAAATGGTTTTCAAAGAGGCACCACAGACACTACTCTATTTATAAAAAATTCTAGTGATTCTTTCATTCTAGTCCAAATATATGTTGATGACATAATTTTTGGATCAGCCAATGAATCCCTTTGTACTGAATTTGGAAAACTCATGACAAGTGAATTTGACATGAGTATAATGGGTAAACTTAATTTTTTCCTTGGGCTGCAAATTAAACAAACTGAAAATGGTATTTTCATTCATCAAGAGAAGTATGTCAAGGAACTAGTTAAGAAATTTGGTATGGAAACAGCAAACCCATGGGAACTCCCATGCACCCTAATTCAAAATTAGACAAGGGAGAAACTGAGAAAGATGTAGATGAGACTAGGTATAGAAGAATGATTGGCTCTCTTATATATTTAACTTCCTCTAGACCCAATATTGTACAAAGTGTTGGAATGTGTTCAAGATTCCAATCTAAACCAAAATAGTCTCATCTTTCTGCAGTTAAAAAGATCATTAGATATGTTCATCACGCATCTAATTTTGGTCTTTGGTATCCTAAGATTGATAATTTTTCTACAGTTGGTTATTGTGATGCAGATTTTGCCGATGATAGAGTTGATAGAAGGAGCACATCAGGCTTATGTTGCTTCCTTGGAAAGTCCTTGAATATTTGGTCAAGTAAGAAACAGCCAACAGTGGCTTTATCCACTGCAGAGGCTGAGTATATAGCTGCTTCTTCTTGTTGTTCTCAGCTCATGTGGTTAAAAACACAGCTTGCAGATTACAAGTTAAATGCTGTAAATATTCTCTTGTTGTGTGATAATATGAGTGCCATTAATATCTCTAAAAGTTTAGTTTTGCACTCTAGGACCAAACATATTAAAATGAAGTTTCACTCAATTAGAGAACATGTTCAAAAAGGGGATATTATCATTCAATTTGTTAAATCTGAGGAACAATTAGTAGACATTTTTACTAAACCACTAGCTGAGGATAGATTCTGCATGCTTAGGACTAGCCTAGGAATTTTAAGCTATGATTCATTGTTTGAAAGTTGCTGATGTATTTGTTGGAGTTTTTGTCTCACAAACAGGTGTGACACAATTCTGGGCAAGTGAAGAACGTTCTCTTCAAACAGCATTCTCTGGGCTTGTTGCACGTGCAGATTTATCTAGGCCAATCTCAAAAATCAGAACATGAGTGGTCCTATGTGTTTCCTTAAATCCAACCACCTCTGGGCCCAATATGAATGATATATATTTTTTGTTTTATTTTTGTTGGCCTGTTTGCTTTGGTTTATTTCTTTTTGTCCTTTAGTCCAAAAAGATTTCAATTTTTTAAAAATTAATTTTCGTTTTAATTTTTAAATAAAATCAAATCTTTCTTTTTATTATGTCAAGTCATTTCAAGTCAAATAAGAAGGTGATGCAGTTGCATGGTTTAAAAAATTTTCTTTTGAGTACGGTTACCAATACTTCTTCTTCTCCTTCCATAACTCCTCCAACCCTTTGGTTTCTCTCCACTACCTTTACTGCTTCTCTTCCTTCAAAAGTCTGAAACCAACCAAATAAGGAAGAAAACCATATCTCAAAAGCCTCCTCGTGAAAAGATATACAAACTTCCTGCAAAACCAAAACTCTCAACTCACTCTCAGGACCGAACCTTCACTCCGTCTCCTTCTCCTCCTACCTCACCTCCTCAATCTGATCCCATGGCACGCACTAAGAACCCTTCAAGGTTTCCTCCTTCAGCCAAGCAGACGCCACCACCGAAGGAACCTCCATCCAAACCTGGTTCATCAAAGCCAAGTTCATCGAAGGGAAATGCCCAGCCGCGACTGAACCCTCCTCTGAGCCCACTCAACCTAAGACAAGGTCTGTTCCCTTGCGTTCTCAAAGAGGTAAACCTCGACTCCCTCTTAAATCACTTAGAGAACCAGACATTGATCCCTTTGCACATAAATCCCATTTCATGACATCTCACTCCAATTATAATTCTTATAGATTTAAGTCTGTCATGAATAATGACTTTTATGAAGGAGTTATTAAGTACCGTACCTTGTGTCCCTATTTTCTTGTTGATTTGCCAAACCTAAAAAAGAAAGGTTTTCCATTTGTTGAAAATTTGAAATTTTTAGACTGGAATTACTTTTTTAACATCAAAAAGCATGTTTACCCTCTTTTGGTCAAAGAGTTTTATGCTAACATGACATATCATGAGGGTAGTGTGCATTCTTATGTCAAGGGCCGAGATATTATTTTACAATCAGTGATTCATTGAAATATACTGATGTTGGGGCTTGTGCTTATACTTCTATTAAGTGGGATGAAGGAGTTGGCATCTCTTTCAATGATGCTTTGGCTCATATTTGTGAACATGTTTCCTTGATTGATGGCATCACACCCACTCACAAAGTCCTAGGATATGAATGTGCTCAGTTACACCAAATTGTCAACCACATCATACTTCCTCAATGTGGTTCATATCAAAGGGTATCTTATATTGACACTCTTGTTTTGTATGCCCTGCTCACTAAAACAGAAATTTCTTTTGCTTATTTGATGGTTAGATACATGTTTGACTCTGTTAGAAGTGAAAAAGACAAAGCCCTTCCTTATGGCATGTTTCTAACTTGTATTTTTGAGCATTTTGGTGTTGACTTGTCCAATGAGGATTATGAAAATAAACATTCATATCTAAAGGGAGGTGGTGCAGTGAAACAGCAAAAAGGACCAACTCGGTCTGAGAGAGTGGTTCTAGATGATGAAGATGATGAGTTCATTCCTGAGGAATCTCCTCTTCCTTCCACTGAAGGCACTTCCATATCCACTGGACAAAAATCTGCTCTGTTTAATGTTGTTCTGGACATGGTCCAAGAGTTTTTCTCCCAATCCAATCACATGATTGCCATGAGTAAGGAACAAAGGAAGCTAGCAAGCAAGCATGAGAATTTCCTCCGAAAATCAAGGGATAGAGTGGCCGTATTTATGAAGTTTATTGATAATCTTTAACAAGATGAAGATCATGCCACTGATGCTGAAGAGGAAGCTGATTCGGAGGGAACTGGTTCAGATGCCTAGATTTGTCTTATGAAACTGCTGTTGTTTGCTCACTTTTGTCTCATAAAAACTGTTTCTTTTGTTACTTTTGAACTACTTTTGTTAATTCAGATGACTGTAATACCTTAACAATTGCTGCATTTACTTTATATTAATTTGGTGTTTTTATACTATGCATTAACACTTTCTTGCATGTTTTAAGGTACGGATTTTACTTGGTGTTGGCTATGCACCACCCTTGATGACAAAAGGGGGAGTAATAGCATGAGCAGTGAATTTTTTTGGGTGAATTTAATTGCTGCTACTGAATTTCTTGTGATTTTTTCTTTGTGATTTTTTATTGCTGGTGCCACAATGGTTTTGGCATGAAAATTTGATTTGCAAATTTTTGCTACTGCTGAGATTTTTTTGGCATGAATATTGGAACTTGATGCTTTGTCTTGTTGCTAAAATGATATGTTCAGTATTGGGCTGGATTTGTGGTGCTGATTGTATAAACTCCCTTAGTCAAGATGAATTTGTGTAGCTCTTTATTGTGCTATCTATAAGTGTAATGTAAACATGAACAAAAAGAAGAGCATAAATCCAGGGGGAGCTACTCTTGAAAAGGAAAGGGGGAGCAACACATAAGCAAGAAACATCATTCAAAGGGAAGTTTCTCAACTCTACTAAAATTTAATTCTTTTTGGTTAATGTTTAATTATGTTTGTCATCAAGGGAGAGATTGTTGAGTTAAGAAATTAATAAATATAATTGATGATGACAAACATTAGATTATTGGGTTAATTACCCAATTAGTTTTAATTTTTTTTGTTACGTATTGCAGGCCAAAAATCCATATTGCAGTAGCCCAGAAAAATAGACAAAGAAATTCAAAATGGGCTGAAAGGTAAGTGAATTCAATCCAAGCCCAAGTTATCCCTCACAAGCTGAATTCTCCAATGAGTAAAGCAAAAAGGGAATCAACAGTCTAAAGTGAAAAGACCCGATCCAAGCCCGATTGCTTCTCTCATTCAAACCCTCCCATGTGCTTTCACCAAAAGCAACGTACACTTTCTCCCTCTTGGTCAGAAATCAGAGAAGAAAGAGAAAGCTTAGTCCCTAAGTTGTTCACCAAAGAAGCAAGAAAGAGAAGGTTAAGCAAAAGGTTGAAGTCTAATCACCCACATCAAACTGCATCAAGAAGTCAGAAGCTAAAAGGTTATTTCATTTCCTTATACATACATCATATCTTCTTCTCTTCATCTTCAACGTTCTGCCTATCTATTCTGGGTTACATGGGAAAGATGATCTCTGCTCTTCACTGCTGTACATCTACGGTCATAAGTGTGCCTTGGGGATGGTGCGCAAAAATCGTGATGGTTCCATTCCTTGATAACAGCGCTAAAAACTCAATACGCACGTTCATAATCTTAGTTCTTTGTCACAACTTTGCACAACTAACCAGCAAGTGCACTGGGTCGTCCAAGTAATAAACCTTACATGAGTAAGGGTCGATCCCACGGAGATTGTCGGCTTGAAGCAAGCTATGGTCACCTTGTAAATCTCAATCAGGCGGATTCAATTGATTATAGAGATTTAATAATTAAAAGATAAATATAAAATAAAATAAAGATAGTGATACTTATGTAATTCATTGGTGAGAATTTCAGATAAGCGTATAGAGATGCGTTCATTCCTCCTGAACCTCTGCTTTCCTATTATCTTCATCCAATCATTCATACTCCCTTCTATGGCAAGCTGTATGTTAGGCATCACCGTTGTCAATGGCTACATCCTGTCCTCTCAGTGAAAATGGTCCAATGTGCTGTCACTGCATGGCTAATCATCTGTCAGTTCTCGATCATACTGGAATAGGATCTATTGATCCTTTTGCGTCTGTCACTACGCCCAGCACTCGCGAGTTTGAAGCTCGTCGCAGCCATCCCTTCCCAGATCCTACTCGGAATACCACAGACAAGGTTTAGACTTTCCGGATCTCAAGAATGGCCGTCCATGGATTCTAACTTATACCACGAAGATTCTGATTAAGGAATCCCAGAGATACTCATTCAATCTAAGGTAGAACGGAAGTGGTTGTCAGGCACGTGTTCATAGTTGGGAATGATGATGACTGTCACGATCATCACATTCATATTGAAGTGCGAATGAATATCTTAGAATCGGAATAAGCTTGAATTGAATAGAAAAACAATAGTACTTTGTATTAATTCATGAGGAATAGCAGAGCTCCACACCTTAATCTATGGTGTGTAGAAACTCTACCGTTGAAAATACATAAGTGATGAAGGTCCAGGCATGGCCGAGAGGCCAGTCCCCAAACTTGATCTAAAGATGAAACTCCAGATGTAAATACAATAGTAAAAAATCATACTTATACTAAACTAGTTACTAGGGTTTACAGAAATGAGTAATTGATGCAGAAATTCACTTCTGGGGTTCACTTGGTGTGTGCATGGGCTGAGCATTGAGCTTTACACGTGTATAGGCTTCTTTTGGAGTTAAACGCCAGTTTGTAACCTGTTTCTGGCGTTTAACTCCACTTTGTAACCTGTTTCTGGCGTTTAACTCCAGAATGCAGTATGGAACTGGCGTTGAACGCTAGTTTGTGTCATCTAAACTCGAGCAAAGTATGAACTATTATATATTTCTGGAAAGCCCTGGATGTCTACTTTCCAACGCAATTAAGAGCGTGCCCTTTGGAGTTCTGTAGCTCCAGAAAATCCACTTTGAGTGCAGGGAGGTCAGAATCCAACAACATCTGCAGTCCTTCTTCAACCTCTGAATCTGATTTTTGCTCAAGTCCCTCAATTTCAGCCAGAAAATACTTGAAATCACAGAAAAACACACAAACTCATAGTAAAGTCCAGAAATGTGATTTTTATTTAAAAACTAATAAAAATATACTAAAAACTAACTAAATTATACTAAAAACTATGTGAAAATAATGCCAAAAAGCGTATAAATTATCCGCTCATCACAACACCAAACTTAAATTGTTGCTTGTCCCCAAGCAACTAAAAATCAAATAGGATAAAAAGAAGAGAATATACTATAGATTCCAAAATATCAATGAAACTTAGCTCCAATCAGATGAGCGGGACTTGTAGCTTTTTGCCTCTTGAATAGTTTTGGCATCTCACTTTATCCATTGAAGTTCAGAATGATTGGCATCTATAGGAACTCAGAGTTCAGATAGTGTTATTGATTCTCCTAGTTCAGTATGTTGATTCTTGAACATAGCTACTTTATGAGTCTTGGCCGTGGCCCTAAGCACTTTGTTTTCCAGTATTACCACCGGATACATAAATGCCATAGACATATAACTGGGTGAACCTTTTCAGATTGTGACTCAGCTTTGCTAAAGTCCCCAATTAGAGGTGTCCAGGGTTCTTAAGCACACTTTTTTTTTTGCTTTGGACCTCGACTTTAACCGCTCAGTCTCAAGCTTTTGGCTTGACACCTTCACGCCACAAGCACATGGTTAGGGACAGCTTAGTTTAGCCACTTAGGCCAGGATTTTATTCCTTTAGGCCCTCCTATCCACTGATGCTCAAAGCCTTGGATCCTTTTTATTACCCTTGCCTTTTGGTTTTAAGAGCTATTGGTTTTTTCTGCTTGCTTTTTCTTTTTCTTTCTTTTTTTTCGCTATATTTTTTTCTTTTTTTTTTCTGCAAGCTTTTGTATTCACTGCTTTTTCTTGCTTCAAGAATCATTTTTATTACTTTTCATATTATCAAATAACATTTCTTCTTTTTCCTTATTCTTCAAGAGCCAACATATTTAACATTCATAAACATCAAATTCAAAAGACATATGCACTGTTCAAGCATTCATTCAGAAAACAAAAAGTATTATCACCACATCAAAATAATTAAACTAGTTTCAAGGATGAATTCGAAACCATGTACTTCTTGTTCTTTTGTAATTAAAACATTTTTCATTTAAGAAGGTGATGGATTTATAGGACATTCATAACTTTAAGGCATAGACACTTAGACACTAGTAATCATATAGTAAAGACACAAACATAAATAAAACATAAAGTTCAAAAATCGAAAAACAGTAAAATAAATAGACAAGGAGATTAAGGAATGAGTCCACCTTAGTGAGGGTGACGTCTTCCTCTTCTTGAAGAACCAATGGTGCTTTTGAGCTCCTCTATGTCTCTTCCTTGCCTTTGTTGCTCCTCCCTCATGGCTCTTTGATCTTCTCTAATCTCATGGAGGATGATGGAGTGCTCTTGGTGCTCCACCCTTAGTTGTCCCATGTTGGAACTTAATTCTCCTAGGGAAGTGTTGATTTGCTCCCAATAGTTTTGTGGAGAAAAGTGCATCCCTTGAGGCATCTCAGGGATTTCATGGTGAGGAATTTCCTCATGCTCATGTTGAGGTCCATGATCTCTTATTTGCTCCATCCTTTTCTTAGTGATGGGCTTGTCCTCTTCAATGAAGATGTCTCCCTCTATGTCAATTCCAGCCGAATTGCAGAGGTGGCATATGAGGTGAGGAAAGGCTAACCTTGCCCAAGTGGAGGACTTGTTAGCCACCTTGTAAAGTTCTTGAGGTATAATCTCATGAACTTCCACCTCCTCTCCAATCATGATACTATGGATCATGATGGCCCAGTCTATAGTAACTTCAGACTGGTTACTAGTAGGAATGATTGAGCGTTGAATGAACTCTAGCCATCCCCTAGCCACTGGTTTGAGGTCATGCCTTCTTAGTTGAACCGACTTGCCTCTTGAGTCAATTTTCCATTGAGCTCCTTCCTCACATATGTCTATGAGGACTTGGTCCAACCTTTGATCAAAGTTGACCCTTCTTCTGTAGGGGCGTGCATTCTCTTCCATCATTGGCAAGTTGAACGCCAGCCTTACATTTTCCGGACTGAAATCTAAGTATTTCTCCCGAACCATGGTAAGCCAATGCTTTGGATTTGGGTTCACACTTTGATCATGGTTCCTAGTGATCCATGCATTTGCATAGAACTCTTGAACCATTAGGATCCCGACTTGTTGAATGGGGTTGGTGAGAACTTCCCAACCTCTTCTTTGGATCTCAAGTCGGATCTCCGGATACTCATTCTTTTTTAGCTTGAAAGGAACCTCAGGGATCACTTTTTTCTTGGCCACAACTTCATAGAAGTGGTCTTGATGGACCTTTGAGATGAATCTCTCCATCTCCCATGACTCAGAGGTGGAAGCAATTGCCTTCCCTTTCCTCTTTCTAGAGGTTTTTCTGGCCTTAGGTGCCATAAATGGTTATGAAAAAACAAAAAGCTATGCTTTTACCACACCAAACTTAAAATGTTTGCTCGTCCCCGAGCAAAAGAAGAAAGAAAGTAGTAGAAGAAGAAGAAAATGGAGGAGATGGGGGAAGAAGATGTATTCGGCCAAGGAGAAGAAGAGAGGGTTGTATTGTGTGAAAATGAAGAAGGAGTGAGGGGTTTATATAGGAGTGAGGGAGGGTGTAGGGTTCGGCCATTAGGGTTGGGTTTGGGAGGGAAATTAGTTTGAATTTTGAAGGTAGGTGGGGTTTATGGGGAAGAGAGGATGGATGTGAGTGGTGAAGAAGCGATGGGAAAGAGTGATTGAGGTGATTGGTGAAGGATATTTGGGGAAGAGAGTTATGAAAAGGTGTGAAGAGGAGAGAAGAAGATGTGGGAATCCTGTGGGGTCCACAGATCCTGAAGGGATTCTGTGGGGTCCACAGATCAAGTGGGGTCAAGGACTTAGCATCCCTGCTCCAATTAGGCGTGTAAAATGCCCTTGCTGTGCAATCCTGGCGTTTAACGCCAGACTGTAGCTTGTTTCTGGCGTTAAACGCCCAAATGTAGCTTGTTTCTGGCGTTTAACGCCAGCTTGGTGCCTGTTTCTGGCGTTAAACGCCAGATAGATGCTTGTTTCTGGCATTTAAATGCCAGACTGCTCTCCTCCAGGGTGTGCTGTTTTCAATGCTATTTTTCATTCTGTTTTTTATTTTTCAGTAGTTTTTGTGACTTCACATGATCATCAACCTAATAAAACACGAAATAACAAAAAGAAAATAAAATAGATATGATTAAATAACATTGGGTTGCCTCCCAACAAGCGCTTCTTTAATGTCAATAGCTTGACAGTGAGCTCTCATGGAGTATCACAGATAATCAGAGAAAGGTTGGAACCTCCCAACACCAAACTTAGAGTTTGAATGTGGGGGTTCAACACCAAACTTAGAGTTTGGTTGTGGCCTCCTAACACCAAACTTAGAGTTTGACTGTGGGGCTTTAGTTGACTCTGCAGTGAGAGAAGCTTTTCATGCTTCCTCTCCATGGTTACAGAAGGAGATCCTTGAGTTTCAAACACAAGGTTGTCCTCATTCAGTTGAAGGACTAACTCTCCTCTGTCCACATCAATCACAGCTCTTGCTGTGGCTAGGAAGGGTCTTCCAAGGATGATGGATTCATCCTCTTCCTTCCCAGTGTCTAGGATTATGAAATCAGCAGGGATGTAAAGGCCTTCAACCTTTACTAACACGTCCTCTACTTGTCCATAAGCCTGTTTTCTTGAGTTGTCTGCCATCTCTAATGAGATTCTGGCAGCTTGCACCTCAAAGATCCCAAGTTCCTCCATTACAAAGAGTGGCATTAAGTTTATTCATGACCCCAGGTCACACAGAGCCTTCTCAAAGGTCATGGTGCCTATGGTATAGGGTATTAAGAATTTGCCAGGATCCTGTTTCTTTTGAGGTAATTTCTGCCTATCTAATGCATTCAGTTCATTGGTGAGCAAGGGAGATTCATCTTCCCAAGTCTCATTACCAAATAATTTGGCATTCAGCTTCATGATTGCACCAAGGTATTTAGCAACTTGCGCTTCAGTAATGTCCTCATCCTCTTCAGAGGAAGAATACTCATCAGAGCTCATGAAGGGCAGAAGGAGGTTCAATGGAATCTCTATGGTCTCTAATTGAGCCTCAGATTCCTTTGGTTCCTCAAAGGAATACTCCTTATTGGTCACTGGACGTCCCAGGGGGTCTTCCTTACTAGGATTCACGTCATCCCCCTCCCTTGTAGGTTCGGCCATGATGGTTAAATCAATGGCCTTGCACTCTCTCTTTGAATTTTCTTCTGTATTGCTTGGGAGAGTACTAGGAGGAGTTTCAGTGACTCTTTTACTCAGCTGGTCCACTTGTGCCTCCAAATTCCTAATGGAGGACCTTGTTTCATTCATGAAACTTACAGTGGCCTTAGATAGATCAGAGACTATATTTGCTAAGCTAGATGGATTCTGCTCAGAATTCTCTGTCTGTTGCTGAGTGGATGATGGAAAAGGCTTGCTATTGCTAAACCTGTTTCTTCCACCATTATTAAAGCCTTGTTGAGGCTTTTGTTGATCCTTCCATGAGAAATTTGGATGATTTCTCCATGAGGGATTATAGGTGTTTCCATAGGGTTCACCCATGTAATTCACCTCTGCTATTGCAGGGTTCTCAAGATCATAAGCTTCTTCTTCAGAAGATGCCTCTTTAGTACTATTGGATGATTCCTTCAATCCATTCAGACTCTGAGAGATCATATTGACTTGCTAAGTCAATATTTTATTCTGAGCCAATATGGCATTCAGAGTATCAATTTCAAGAACTCCCTTCCTCTGAGGCGTCCCATTACTCACAGGATTCCTTTCAGAAGTGTACATGAACTGGTTATTTACAACCATGTCAATGAGTTCTTGAGCTTCTGCAGGTGTTTTCTTTAGGTGAATGGATCCACCTGCAGAATGGTCCAATGACATCTTTGATAATTCAGACAGACCATCATAGAATATATCCAGGATGGTCCATTCTGAAAGCATATCAAAAGGACACTTTTTGGTCAGTTCCTTGTATCTCTCCCAAGCTTCATAGAGGGATTCACCTTCTTTTTGTCTGAAGGTTTGAACATTCACTCTAAGCTTACTAAGCTTTTGAGGAGGAAAGAACTTGGCTAAGAAAGCCGTGACCAGCTTATCTCAAGAGTTCAGGTTGTCCTTAGGTTGAGAGTCCAACCATATTCTAGCTCTGTCTCTTACAGAAAATGGGAAAAGCATAAGCCTGTAGACCTCGGGATCAACCCCATTGGTCTTAACAGTATCACAGATCTGCAAGAATTCAGTTAAGAACTGAAAGGGATCTTCGGATGGAAGTCCATAAAACTTGCAATTCTGTTGCATCAGAGAAACTAGTTGAGGTTTCAGCTCAAAATTGTTTGCTCCAATGGCAGAGATTGAGATGTTTCTTCCATGTAAATTGGAATTAGGTGCAGTAAAGTCACCAAGCATCTTCCTTGCATTGTTATTATTTTCGGCCATGCCTCCTTCTTTTTCGAAAATTTCTGTCAGATTTTCTCCAGAGAGTTGTGCTTTAGCTTCCCTTAGCTTCCTCTTCAGAGTCCTTTCAGGTTTAGGATCAGCCTCAACAAGAATGTTCTTATCCTTGTTCCTGCTCATATGAAAAAGAAGAAAACGGAAAAGAAAATATGGAATCCTCTATGTCACAGTATAGAGATTCCTTTATGTGAGTAGAAGAAGAAAAGAAATTCGAACACAGAAAGAGGGAGAGGGTTCAAATTTTTAAGAAGAAGAGAAGCTTTAGTAGATAATTAAAATAATTAGAAAGAGATGAGGGGGAGAGAATTTCGAAAATTAAATAAATGAAAATAAAAAATATTTTTATTTTTAATTAAAAATTAAAGTTAAAATTCGAAAATTAAGAAAGGAAAATAAAATTAAATCAAATTAAAATTTAAAACAAATAGTTAATTAAAAAGGAATTTTGAAAAAGGGGAAGGTGATTTTCGAAAATTAGAGAGAGAGAGTTAGTTAGGTAGTTTTGAAAAAGATAAGAATCAAACAAAAAATCAAGTAGTTAATTGAAAAAAATTTGAAAATCAATTTTTTGAAAAGATAAGAAGTTAGAAAAGATTTTGAAATTGATTTTGAAAAAGATGTGATTGAAATTTATTTTGAAAAAGATTTGATTGAGAAGATATGATTGCAATTTATAAAAAAGATATTATTGAAAAGATACGATTGAAGAAGAGATTAAAAAGATTTGATTTTTGAAAAAGATTTTGAAATTAGTAATCAAAAAGATATGATTAAAAATTAAAAAGATATGATTTTGAAAATCAAAGTTGATTAGTTGACTAACAAGAAACAAAAAGATATGATTTTAAAATTTAAAGGTTGAACCTTTCTTAATAGGCAAGTAACAACTTGAAATTTTTTTTAATCTAAAAATTAAATGCTAGTGAGATTTTCGAAAATATGAAGTAAGAATAGGAAAAAGATTTTGAAAATAAATTTTTAAAAAAAATTCGAAAATATATAAAAATAAATAAAAAAGATTTTAAAAAGATAGAATTTTTAAATTGAAAATTTGATTTGACTCATAAGAAACAACTAAATTTTAAAAAATTTTGAAAAAGTCAACTCAAATTTTCGAAAATTTATGAGTGAAAAAGGGAAAGATATTTTTTTTATTTTTGAATTTTTAATGATGAGAGAGAAAAACACCGAAAAGACTCAATGCATGAAAATTTTGGATCAAAATAAATGATGCATGCAAGAACACTATGAATGTCAAGATGAACACCAAGAACACTTTGAATGTCAAGATGATGATGAACACCAAGAACTTATTTTGGAAAAAAATTTTTAGAAAAGAAAAACATGCAAGACACCAAACTTAGAAATTTTTAATGCTTAGACACTATGAATGCAAAAATGCACATGAAAAACAAGAAAAGACACAAAACAAGAAATTTTAAAGATCAAATAAGAAGACTTATCAAGAACAACTTGAAGATCATGAAGAACAAGAAAGAAACTCAATGCATGTGTTTTCGAAAAAATTTTAAGAAAAATAAAAGAATGCAATTGACACCAAACTTAAAAATTGACACAAGACTCAAAGAAGAAACACAAAGTTATTTTTGATTTTATGATTTATTAATTTTTTTGGATTTTTCGAAAATTATTTTGGAAAAACGAAAAAGAAGAAAAAAAATTTTTTATATTATTTTCGAAAATAAGAAATAAAAAGCTTAAAAATAAAATAAAATTACCTAATCTAAGCAACAAGATGAACCGTCAGTTGTCCAAACTCGAACAATCCCCAGCAACGGTGCCAAAAACTTGGTGCGCAGAAATCATGACGGTTCCATTCCTTGGTAACGGCGCTAAAAACTCAATACGCACGTTCATAATCTTAGTTCTTTGTCACAACTTCGCACAACTAACCAGCAAGTGCACTGGGTCGTCCAAATAATAAACCTTACGTGAGTAAGGGTCGATCCCACGGAGATTGTTGGCTTGAAGCAAGCTATGGTCACCTTGTAAATCTCAGTCAGGCGGATTCAATTGATTATAGAGATTTAATAATTAAAAGATAAATATAAAATAAAATAAAGATAGTGATACTTATGTAATTCATTGGTGAGAATTAAGCGTATAGAGATGCGTGCGTTCATTTTGAACCTTTGCTTTCCTATTATCTTCATCCAATCATTCATACTCCCTTATATGGCAAGCTGTATGTTAGGCATCACCGTTGTCAATGGCTACATCTTGTCCTCTCAGTGAAAATGGTCCAATGCGCTGTCACTTCATGGCTAATCATCTGTCGGTTCTCGATCATACTGGAATAGGATCCATTGATCCTTTTGCGTCTGTCACTACGCCCAGTACTTGCGAGTTTGAAGCTCGTCGCAGCCATCCCTTCCCAGATCCTACTCGGAATACCACAGACAAGGTTTAAACTTTTCAGATCTCAAGAATGGCCGTCCATGGATTCTAACTTATACTACGAAGATTCTGATTAAGGAATCCCAGAGATACTCATTCAATCTAAGGTAGAACGGAAGTGGTTGTCAGGCACGCGTTCATAGTTGGGAATGATGATGACTGTCACGATCATCACATTCATATTGAGATACAAATGAATATCTTAGAATCGGAATAAGCTTGAATTGAATAGAAAAACAATAGTACTTTGTATTAATTCAAGAGGAACAGCAGAGCTCCACACCTTAATCTATGGTGTGTAGAAACTCTACCGTTGAAAATACATAAGTGATGAAGGTCCAGGCATGGCCGAGAGGCCAGCCCCCAAACGTGATCTAAAGATGAAACTCCAGATGTAAATACAATAGTAAAAAGTCCTACTTATACTAAACTAGTTACTAGGATTTACAGAAATGAGTAATTGATGTAGAAATTCACTTCTGGGACCCACTTTGTGTGTGCATGGGCTGAGCATTGAGCTTTACACGTGTAGAGGCTTCTTTTGGAGTTGAACGCCAGTTTGTAACCTGTTTCTGGCGTTTAACTCCACTTTGCAACCTGTTTCTGGCGTTTAACTCCAGAATACAGCATGGAACTAGCGTTGAATGCCAGTTTGCATCATCTAAACTCGTGAAAAGTATGGACTATTATATATTGCTGGAAAGCCCTGGATGTCTACTTTCCAACGCAATTAAGAGAGAGCAATTTGGAGTTCTGTAACTCCAGAAAATCCACTTTGAGTGCAGGGAGGTCAGAATCCAACAGCATCTGTAGTCCTTCTTCAACCTCTGAATCTGATTTTTGCTCAAGTCCCTCAATTTCAGCCAGAAAATACCTGAAATCACAGAAAAACACACAAACTCATAGTAAAGTCCAGAAATGTGATTTTTATTTAAAAACTAATAAAAATATACTAAAAACTAACTAAATTATACTAAAAACTATGTAAAAACAATGCCAAAAAGCATATAAATTATCCGCTCATCAAGGGACCAAGTTGTTTTTCAATGGCCAATATCTGGGTTTACCATTAAAAATATATGTTTCTGCTGTTCTGTGGCTTTCGGTCAACAAGAGAAGGTCAGAACCAAAATTCCTATTTTGAGGATTAATGGGAAAAAGTGATGTGGTGAGTTGGTAAAGCACACAGCTCAAGGAGTGGACCTAGGGAGAGTAACTCAGCAACATGCAAGGAGATACAAAAGAAGTTGGTTCACCATTCAGAAGCCAAGGAGAGATAACCAGTATTCTTGAGGTGTATATTCTGAGAAGAGCTTTCTGAAGAAGTTCATCTACTTGGACAGTACTTCTTATTCAAAGGAGCATTCTGCCAGAATGAAGAACTGAATCAGAGGCTAGCAAATCTGGTTTATCACATAGCAAAGAGGCTGTTGAAGAGTCAATCTCCTTCATGTTTTATAGATTGTAATTTTCTTTTCAATGTTTATCTTTTTGTAATTTCTTGAGGTAAAAGGTTGAATGAGAGAGTCATTGAAAGAGCCTAAGAATGGTAAAAGGCAAAGAGATACACATGAGTGAAAAGTCTAGAGTTATTTTAGATTTCTTTAGGTTGATTCTGTGTCTTGTATCTTGTACCTGTGAGGTCCCCCTTTCTTAGTTGGGTTAGCACTAAGAGAAAGAGTTAGGTATTAGTATAACCAAGTCAAGTTGGGTTAGAACTTGAGTGTGAACGGATTGTGTCAATCATGTGGAATTGGTGTATGTAATACTTTAATTATAGTGAAAATTCCACCACTGTTGTGGTGGAGATTGGATGTAGGTTGTATTGCACAAGGCAACCGAACCAGGATACATGATGGTGTCAGCTTCTCTCTTCCCTGCTCTGTTCTGTTTTTTGATATTCATGAGACAAAATGAAATTGTCTCATAAATTTTCCGCTGCTAAGTTCAAACAGATTTAGATTGCAAGTTTGTTTTAAAAAGGTTAATTCAGTAACGAAAAAGAAGGTCATGGATTCAACCCCCCTTCTCTAAGCCTTCTACAACCTTCACTCTATCAATTCAACTGCACGATTAGCCCCTGAACCACATAAACGTGCTATCATTTAGTTCTAAATCCACCAGTTTTGTATCTTGTATCTATTTTAAAGTCTTCCACTATTGCTGTTAACATACTAGTGCCTTTCCTTTATCGATAAAAAACTCAACTCTTCCTACATAGCAAGCTTCTCTTTTCTTGTATGTGCACCATACACCAAGCAAAACGCATAATAAAAATTCTTGTTTGTCAATACCCCTTCGATACACAACCATCTCTCTCCTTTGTAACAATTACTCAACCTAAACATCATATCATCCAACATTATCAATAAACCTCTAGAAGCACCATCCGAGCCCACAAATTCCCAACTCACCACATCATTACCCCAAATTTACACTACAAACTTAGTAATCACTTCCTTCTTTATCTCTATCAATCCTAACATATTCACATTATTTTTTCGCTTAAAATTTTTTTACCATTCCCCACTTTTCAACACCCCTTGATGCCAAGGCATCTTAGGCTAGTTTCACTAGCCTTTTTCTTTTGTTTTTATTAGGTTTATACACTTTCTTGAGCAATAAGTAAGTGTTTGGATGAAAAATTCATGCATACCTTGATTCATTCAAACATGGTTAAATTGATGCATTTTCATGAGATTTATGTTACATTTACTTGTGTGTTAAGAATGGTGAAAACTCTTGTGAATCTAGCAAGGCCTTGATGCATGTATTGGTTGATGATAGGTGAAGAAAGGCATGGAAAGAAGTTGAAGAATGGCCATGGAAAGAAGAAGAGGAAGCAACGTTGGAGGAAGGGCAATGCTACACTCTGTAAATTCTGGTGCCAACGTTGGAGGGAACGTTGGTGAGCCAACGTTACCTCCAACGTTTTTCAATACAGTATGCTTTCTGGAAATTGGAAGAATTTATTGCGACGCGCAGGCGTGGGTAGGCCAATATTGGAGAGAACGTTGCCAAGCCAACACTGAGTCCAACGTTCACGACAGAAGGTTTAATTCTGAAGTTTGAGAAAATAGCAGCGACGCACATGCGTGGTCCACGCACACACGTGAACGGGAAAATTGACAATCCACGTGCACGCGTGGGTAAGCCAACATTGGAGGGAACGTTGCCAAGCCAACGCTGAGTCCAACGTTCGCGATAACTTTTCAAATTTGGAATTGGGAAATATGCATTGATGCGTACGCGTCATCGTACATTGTCTTCCCAACCTCGCGCACGCACAGGCAATGCGGACGCGTGAAAGGGCAAAATCAACCATTCACGCGTACGCGTGGGCCACGCGTACGCGTGACCAGGCGAACGTTGGTGCCCCAACATTGAGTGAAACGTTGCTCAAAATACCTAGAATCCATTTTTCCTTAAGAGAATGTTTGACCCAACGTTTGCTAAAAAAATGTTGACCCCAACGTTGATACCAGAACTGTATAATTGAGCACCTCTCTCCTCAACAGCATTGAGAGCCACTTCAATCCACTTCAACAAAGGCCAAAAGCCCAATCCAGAGACTTGAAAACCAATTGGAGAAAGTGTATAAATAGCATAGAGTTTAAGTTAGTTAGAGTTAGGCAGTCAGGAACCCAATTTGGGGAACTCTGTAATCATTTTCTCTGTACTTTTTCTGCAATTTACTTCTGCTATGGACTTTTCAATTTCAATTTCAATTTTTAGAGCTATGAACAACTAAACCCCTCTTCATTGGGTCAGGGAGCTCTGTTGTAATTCAATGGATCAATACTAGTTTTCATTCTTCTTCTTCTTCTGTCTTTTCTCTTGATCTGCTGGAAAGGTTTCGTTCTTCATTCAATCATTCAATTGTCTTGGTAAAGAAATTGAATGTAATTGGGTTCTGTGTTAGGCTTGGAAGAGAAATCGCAGAATCATGCTTGAAATCTTTCTCACATTGGATTAGGTTGGGGGTTGGATGGATATAGTGACATGTAATCCTACTAATACCTTGATCTATGAATGTGTGTGGTATAATCAGTGACCAAAATTCATCTCTTCCCATGAGAACTTAAATCAAGGAATTGGGTAATTGTTCATGCTTAGAGAGATTGGATTGCCAAGGAATTGGGATCCAATCACCTAAGATTGCCAAGGAGATCAATGAATGCATTGATTGAGGAAGAGATGAAAATGAATTTGATTCGGAGGATTATAACATCTCCTGACCCCCCAATGAGCTTTCCCACTTCTGATCTTACCCATTCTTTTAATTATGCTGTTACATTCATGCTTAACGATCCCCATTCCCATCTAATTTCTTGCGATTTAAGCTTCTGTACTTTAATTTCCTACAATTTAAGTTTTTGCTTCTTACATTCCTGCAATTTAAATTCAGTTATTTACATTTCTTACTCTTTAAGTTTTCTGCCAATTTAAATTCTACAATCCTCAATTCAAATCTAATTCAGTTCAACTAGAACAATTCTCCAATTAAAGTTGATCAACCAACCAATCCCTGTGGGATTCGACCTCACTCTATAGTGAGTTTTTATTTGATGACAATCTGGTGCACATGCCAGTGGAAATTTGTTGAGAGACAAGTTTTCGTGTATCACCCCTAAATTCCTCAAATTCCACAAACTATAAATCATTTAAAAATTTTATTACACTTTATTCCGGTTTTTGGGGGTGGCTCCTTCTTGCTTTCTCTGTATGTTTTGCTTGCCTTTTTTGTGCAATTACTTCATTCTGAACTTGGAGAATAGCCATAATGTCTTCATCCTCATCATATAAAACAACTCTTGATTTGACTGCCAAGTCCCAAACAGTCCTGTTTTCAGCTATATCTTCATCCCAACTTCCTCCTTGCTTATCTTGATTAGTTGCACTATCCATGTCTTTGTCTGAGTTCTCCGAATCTTCCAAGTTTTTTACAACCCCTTCCTCCTCCAACCAGGTTTCCTTTACCACTATATTCTAATCCTCTAAATCTGAATCATCCACTTCATCACCCCTTAGTAGACTTATGCCCACATGCTGCTTACCACTCTCACCAAATATGCGTGAAAGTCATTAACTGTACGTGGTGGATGTTTCCCTCCGCTGTGTTGTTTGGAAGTTTTCCCACATCTTCCGCAGTCTCCTTCTTGGGGTGCTTGGTATGCGAAATTGTTACTCAGGTTGTGAATTATTGTTCGAAATTGATTCCCTGGTGATGGCACCAAAAACGGATGCACAGAACCATGGTCTAAACATATCTTCACAACTTTGCATAACTGACCAGCAAGTGCACTGGGTCATCCAAGTAATAAACCTTACGTGAGTAAGGGTTGATCCCACGGAGATTGTTGGTATGAAGCAAGCTATGGTCACCTTGTAAATCTCAGTCAGGCGGATATAAAATAGTTATGGAGTTTTCGAAAATAAAACAAGGATAGAAATACTTATGTAATTCACTGGTGAGAATTTCAGATAAGCGCATAGAGATGCTTTCGTTCCTCTGAACCTCTGCTTTCCTGCTGTCTTCATCCAATCAATCCTACTCCTTTCCATGGCCGGCTTTATGTAAGGATGTCACCGTTGTCAATGGCTACTTTTAATCCTCTCGAGAAAATGGTCCAAATGCTCTGTCACAGCACGGCTAATCGTCTGGAGGCATCACCCTTGTCGATGGTTGCATCCTATTCCTCTCTGTGAAAATGATCCGATGCGCTGTCACTGCATGGCTAATCATCTGGAGGTTCTCGATCATACTGGAATAGGATTTACTATCCTTTTGCGTCTGTCACTACGCCTAGCACTCGCGAGTTTGAAGTTCGTCACAGTCATTCAATCCCAGAGTCCTACTCGGAATACCACAGACAAGGTTTAGACTTTCCGGACTCTCATGAATGCCGCCATCAATCTAGCTTATACCACGAAGATTCTGATTAAGAGATCTAAGAGATACTCATTCAGTCAAAGGTAGAACGGAAGTGGTTGTCAGGCACGCGTTCATAGGGAATGATGATGATTGTCACGTTCATCACATTCAGGTTGAAGTGCGAATGAATATCTTAGAAGCGAAATAAGATGAATTGAATAGAAAAACAGTAGTACTTTGCATTAATCTTTGAGGAACAGCAGAGCTCCACACCTTAATCTATGGAGTGTAGAAACTCTACCGTTAGAAATACATAAGTGAAAGATTTAGGCATGGCCGAGAGGCCAGCCCCTCTGATCTAAGAACCAGGCATCCAAAGATGTCTAATACAATAGTAAAAGGTCTTATTTATAATAAACTAGCTACTAGGGTTTACAGAAGTAAGTAATTGATGCATAAATCCACTTCCGGGACCCACTTGGTGTGTGCTTGGGCTGAGCTTGAAGTCTACACGTGGAGAGGTCATTCTTGGAGTTGAACGTCAGCTTTTGTGCCAGTTTGGGCGTTGAATTCCACTTTGCAACTTGTTTCTGGCGCTGGACGCCAGAATTGGGCAGAGAGCTGGCGTTGAATGCCAGTTTGCATCATCTAAACTTGGATAAAGTATGGACTATTATATATTGCTGGAAAGCCCTGGATGTCTACTTTCCAACGCAATTGGAAGAGGGCCATTTTGAGTTCTGTAGCTCCAAAAAATCCACTTTGAGTGTAAGGAGGTCAGAATCCAACAGCATCAGCAGTCCTTCTTCAACCTCTGAATCTGGTTTTTGCTCAAGTCCCTCAATTTCAGCCAGAAAATACCTGAAATCACAGAAAAACACACAAACTCATAGTAAAGTCCAAAAATGTGAATTTAACATAAAAACTAATGAAAACATCCCTAAAAGTAACTAAATTCTACTAAAAACATACTAAAAACAATGCCAAAAAGCGTATAAATTATCCGCTCTTCACAACACCAAACTTAAATTGTTACTTGTCCCCAAGCAACTGAAAATCAAATAGGATAAAAAGAAGAGAATATACTATAAATTCCAAACTATCAATGAAACATAGCTCCAATCAGATGAGCGGGACTTGTAGCTTTTTGCCTCTTGAATAGTTTTCGCATCTCACTTTATCCATTGAAGTTCAAAATGATTGGCTTCTATAGGAACTCAGAGTTCAGATAGTATTATTGACTCTCCTAGTTCAGTATGATGATTCTTGAACACAGCTTCTTTATGAGTCTTGGCCGTGGCCCTAAGCACTTTATTTTCCAGTATTACCACCGGATACATAAATGCCACAGACACATAATTGGGTGAACCTTTTCAGATTATGACTCAGCTTTGCTAAAGTCCCCAATTAGAGGTGTCCAGGGTTCTTAAGCACACTCTTTTTTTTTTGCTTTGGACCTTGACTTTAACCGCTCAGTCTTAAGTTTTCACTTGACACCTACACGCCACAAGCACATGGTTAGGGACAGCTTGGTTTAGCCGCTTAGGCCAGGATTTTATTCCTTTAGGCCCTCCTATCCACTGATGCTCAAAGCCTTGGGATCCTTTTTATTTGCCCTTGCCTTTTGGTTTTAAGGGTTATTGGCTTTTTGCTCTTGCCTCTTGGTTTTAAGAGCTTTTGGCTTTTTCTGCTTGCTTTTTTCTCTTTCTTTCTATTTTTTTGAAGGATAAATTAAGCTAAGTTCAAGGATAAATTCAAAACTCATGTACTTCTTGTTCTTTTGAATTAAAACATTTTTCATTTAAGAGAGGTGATGGATTCATAGGGCATTCATAACTTTAAGACATAGTTACTAACTACTAATGATCATGTAATAAGACACAAACATAGGTAAGCACATAACATAGAAAACGAAAAACAGAAGAAAGAAGGGCAAGGAATGAATCCACCTTAGTGATGGTGGCGTTTCCTTCTTGAGGAACCAATGATGTCCTTGAGCTCTTCTATGTCGCTTCCTTGTCTTTGTTGTTCCTCCCTCATTGCTTTTTGATATTCTCTTATTTCATGAAGGATGATGGAGTGCTCTTGATGTTCCACCCTTAGTTATCCCATGTTGGAACTTAATTCTCCTAGGGAGGTGTTGATTTGCTCCCAATAGTTTTGTGGAGGAAAATGCATATGAGGCATCTCCGGGATCTCATGGTGATGAGCTTCCTGCGCCTCTTGAGCTCCATGAATGGGCTCTCTTGCTTGCTCCATCTTTTTCTTAGTGATGGGCTTCTCTTCCTCAATGTGAATGTCTCCTTCTATGGAAGCAACAGCTGAGTAACATAGATGGCAGATAAGATGAGGAAAAGCTAGCCTTGCCCCAGGAGAGGGCTTTTCGGCTATTTTGTAGAGTTCAAGGGAGATGACTTCATGAACCTCTACTTCTTCTCCAATCATGATGTTATGGATCATGATGGCCTGATCCACAGTAACTTCAGATCGGTTGCTAGTGGGGATGATGGAGCGTTGGATGAACTCCAACCATCCTCTAGCCACAGGCTTGAGGTCCAATCTTCTTAGTTGAACCGGCTTGCCTTTGGAGTCAATCTTCCATTGAGCTCCTTCCACACATATATCCATGAGGACTTGGTCCAACCTTTGATTAAAGTTGACCCTTCTAGTGTAGGGGCGTTCATCTCCTTGCATCATAGGCAAGTTAAATGCCAACCTCACATTTTTCGGACTAAAATCCAAGTATTTTTCCCGAACCATTGTAACATAGTTCTTTGGATCCGGGTTCTTACTTTGATCATGGTTCTTGGTGATCCATGCATTGGCATAGAACTCTTGAACCATTAGGATGCCGACTTGTTGGATGGAATTTGTTAGAACTTCCCAACCTCTTCTTTGAATTTCATGTCGGATCTCCGGATACTCATTTCTTTTGAGTTTGAAAGGGACCTCGGGGATCACCTTCTTCTTGGCCACAACATCATAGAAGTGGTCTTGATGAGCTTTGGAGATGAATCTTTCCATCTCCCATGACTCGGAGGTGGAAGTTTTTGTCTTTCCTTTCCCTTTTCTAGAGGATTCTCCGGTCTTAGGTGCCATCAATGGTAATGAAAAAACAAAAAGCTTATGCTTTTACTACACCAAACTTAGAATATTGCTCATCCTCGAGCAAGAAAATAAAGAATTAGATGAAGAAGAAGAAGAAAAGATGGAGAAGAGGGGGGAGGTGTGTTTCGGCCAAGAAGAGAAGAGAGGGTTGTGTTGTGTGAAAATGAGGAAGAATGAAAGGCTTTATATAGGGAAGGAATTGGGGTTTAAGTTTCGGCCATATGGGTGGGTTTGGGTGGGAAATTGGTTTGAATTTTGAAGGTAGGTGGAGTTTATTGGGTAGGTTTATGGGGAAGAGTGGGTGGATGTGAGTGGTGAAGGGTTAATAGGGAAGAGAGATGGAGGTGATAGGTGAAGGGTTTTGGAGAAGAATGTTTATTGGGAATAGAGGATGATTGAGAAGAGAGAAGAGAGTGAGTGGAGGTAGGTGGGGATCCTGTGGGGTCCACAGATCCTGAGATGATCCTGTGGGATCCACAGATCCTGAGGTGTTCAAGGATTTACAACCTTGCACCAAATTAGGCATGTAAAATGCCCTTGCACACAACTCTGGGCGTTCAGCGCTAGGTTGGTGCCCATTTTGGGCGTTCAACTCCCATTTGTTGCCCATTTCTGGCGTTGAACGCCAGAACCATGCTTGTTCTGGGCGTTCAGCGCCAGCTCTTCTCCAGGGTGCAATTCTGGCGTTCAGCGCCCAGATGCTGCCCATTTTGGGCATTCAGCGCCCAGATACTGCCCATTTTGGGCGTTCAGCGCCAGAACCATGCTCTGTTCTGGCGTTGAATGCTAGACAGGTGCTTCCTACAGGGTGTGATTTTTCTTCCGCTATTTTTGACTCTGTTTCTAAATTTTTCGTTTATTTTGTGACTCCACATGATCATGAACCTAAGAAAACATGAAAAACAAAAATAAAATTAGATAAATAAACATTGGGTTGCCTCCCAACAAGTGCTTCTTTAATGTCAATAGCTTGACAGTGGGCTCTCATGGAGCCTCACAGATGTGCAGAGCTTTGTTGAGACCTCCCAACACCGAACTTAGAGTTTGGTTGTGGCCTTCCAACACCAAACTTAGAGTTTGACTGTGGGGGCTTTGGTTGACTCTGCTTTGAGAGAAGCTTTTTCTGCTTCCTCTCCATGGATGCAGAGAGAGATCCTTGAGTTGTAAACACAAGGTTTTCCTTATTTAATTGAAGGATCAATTCTCCTCTGTCCACATCAATCACAGCTCTTGCTGTGGCTAGGAAAGGTCTTCCTAGGATGATGGATTCATCCTCTTCCTTTCCAGTATCCAGGACTATGAAATCAGCAGGGATGTAAAGGCCTTCAACCTTTACTAACACGTCCTCTACTTGTCCATAAGCCTGTTTTCTTGAATTATCTGCCATCTCTAATGAGATTTTAGCAGCTTGCACCCCATAGATTCCCAGTTTCTCTATTACAGAGAGAGGCATGAGGTTTATTCCTGAACCAAGGTCACACAGAGCCTTAAAGATCATGGTGCCTATGGTACAAGGTATTATGAACTTTCCAGGATCCTGTCTCTTCTGAGGCAATGTCAGTTGATCCAGATCACTTAGTTCATTGGTGAACAAGGGAGGTTCATCTTCCCAAGTTTCAATACCAAATAATTTGGCATTTAGCTTCATGATTGCACCAAGGAACTTGGCAGCTTGCTCTTCAGTAACATCCTCATTCTCTTCAGAAGAGGAATACTCATCAAAGCTCATGAATGGCATAAAGAGGTTCAATGGAATCTCTATGGTCTCTAGATGAGTCTCAGATTCCTTAGGTTCCTCAGAGGGAAGCTCCTTATTGATCACTGGATGTCCCAGGAGGTCTTCCTCTTTGGGATTCACGTCCTTCTCTTCTCTTGTGGGTTCGGCCATGGTAATTAATTCAATGGCCTTGCACTCTCCTTTTGGATTCTCTTCTGTATTGCTTGGGAGAGTACTAGGAGGGACTTCAGTGATCCTTTTACTCAGCTGGCCCACTTGTGCTTCCAAATTTCTAATGGAAGACCTTGTTTCATTCATGAAACTCACAGTGGCCTTAGATAGATCAGAGACTAAATTTGCTAAGCTAGATGGATTCTGCTCAGAATTCTCTGTCTGTTGCTGAGTGGATGATGGAAAAGGCTTGCTATTGCTAAACCTGTTTCTTCCACTATTATTAAAGCCTTGTTGAGGCTTTTGATCCTTCCATGAGAGATTTGGATAATTTTTCCATGATGGATTGTAGGTGTTTCCATATGGTTCACCCATGTATTTTAACTCTGCTATTGCAGGGTTCTCAGGATCATAAGCTTCTTCCTCAGAAGATGCCTCTTGAGTACTGTTGGATGCAGCTTGCATTCCATTCAGACTTTGAGAAATCATATTGACTTGCTGAGTCAATATTTTGTTCTGAGCCAATATGGCATTCAGAGTATCAATTTCAAGAACTCCCTTCTTCATAGGCGTCCCATTACTCACAGGTTTCCTTTCAGAAGTGTACATGAACTGGTTATTAGCAACCATGTCAATGAGTTCTTGAGCTTCTGCAAGCGTTTTCTTTAGGTGAATGGATCCACCTGCAAAAGTATCCAATGACATCTTTGATAGCTCAGATAAACCATCATAGAATATATCCAGGATGGTCCATTCTGAAAGCATGTCAGAAGGACACTTTTTGGTCAGCTGCTTGTATCTTTCCCAAGCTTCATAGAGGGATTCACCTTCTTTCTGTCTGAAGGTTTGAACATCAGCTCTAAGCTTGCTCAGCTTTTGAGGAGGAAAGAACTTGGCTAAGAAAGCCGTGACCAGCTTATCCCAAGAGTTCAGGCTGTCTTTGGGTTGAGAGTCCAACCATATTCTAGCGCTGTCTCTTACAGCAAAAGGGAAAAGCATGAGCCTGTAGACTTCAGGATCTACTCCATTAGTCTTAACAATATCACAGATCTACAAGAATTCAATTAAGAACTGAAAAGGATCTTCAGATGGAAGTCCATGAAACTTGCAGTTCTGCCGCATCAGAGAAACTAGCTGAGGTTTCAGCTCAAAATTGTTTGCTCCAATGGTAGGAATGGAGATGCTTCTTCCATGTAAATTAGAATTAGGTGCAGTAAAGTCACCAAGCATTCTCCTTGCATTATTGTTGTTGGGTTCGGCTGCCATCTCCTTTACTTGTTCGAAATTTTCAATAAGGTTGTCTCTGGATTGTTGTAATTTAGCTTCTCTTAGTTTTCTCTTCAGAGTCCTTTCAGGTTCTGGATCAGCTTCAACAAGAATGCCTTTTTCTTTGTCCCTGCTCATAAGAAAGAGAAGAGAGAAAGAAAAGAAGAGGAATCCTCTATGTCACAGTAAAGGGGTTCCTTATTGTTAGTAGAAGAAGAAAAGGAATAGGGGTGAAGAAGAATGAAGAATCCAAACACAAAGGTGATGATAGGAGCAGAGATGTGAGATGAAGAGAAGTGTTAGTAGATGAATAAATAAATAGAAGGGGATGAGAGGAGGAGAGAATTTTCGAAAATAATTTTTGAAAAAGAGTTAGTGATTTTCGAAAATAGTTTTTGAAAAAGGTTAGTAGTTTTTCGAAAATTCAAATAAAAAATAAAATAATTAGTCTAATTAAAAAGAAATTTTGAAAAAGAGGGAAGATTTTTTCGAAAATTAGAGAGAGAGAGTTAGTTAGGTAGTTTTGAAAAAGGTAAGTAACAAACAAAAAATTAGTTAGTTAGTTGAAACAAATTTTGAAAAGATAAGAAGTTAGGAAGTTAGAAAAGATATTTTGCAATCACTTTTTTGAAAAAGGTAAGATAAGAAGATATTTTTGAAAAGATACGATAGAAATTAGTTTTTGAAAAAGATTTGATTTTTTAAAATCTCAATTAATGACTTGATTCACAAGAAATCACAAGATATGATTCTAGAACTTAAAGTTTGAATTTTTCTTAACAAATAAGTAACAAACTTGAAATTTTTGAATCAAAACATTAATTGATGATATTATTTTCGAAAATATGATGTAAAATTAAGAAAAAGATTTTTGAAAAATATTTTTAAAATTTTCGAAAATAACTAAAAAAAAATTGAAAAAAAGATTTGATTTTTGAAAAAGATTTTGAAAAAGATAAGATTTTTTTAAATTGAAAATTTGATTTGACTCATAAAAACAACTAGATTTTAAAAATTTTTGAAAAAGTCAAATCTAATTTTCGAAATTTTAAGAGAGAAAAAGGGAGAGATATTTTTTTGATTTTTGAATTTTTATGATGAGAGAGAAAAACAAGAAAAATGGTGCAATGCATGAAAGTTATGGATCAAAACAATGAATGCATGCAAGAATGCTATGAATGTCAAGATGAACACCAAGAATACTTTGAAGATCATGATGAACATCAAGAACACATTTTTGAAAAATTTTTAATGCAAAGAAAACATGCAAGACACCAAACTTAGAATTCTTTAATGCTTAGGCATAAAGAATTCAGGAATGCATATGAAAAACAAGAAAAGATACAAAACATGCAAATGCAAAGATCCAACAAGAAGACTTACTAAGAACAACTTGAAAATTATGAAGAACACTATGAATGCATGAATTTTTTCGAAAGATGCAAGATGAACATGCAATTGACACCAAACTTATAACATGACTCAAGACTCAAACAAGAAACATGAAATATTTTTTATTTTTATGATTTTATGATTTTTTTTGTATTTTCTTTTAATTTTTTCGAAAATCATTTTGAAAAAGAAAAATAAGGATTCCAAAATTTTTAATATGAATTCCAGGAATCTTATGCTCTTTAGTCTAAAGTTCTAATCAAAGGGTCAGGCATGGCTTAATAGCCAGCCGAGCTTTAGTAAAAATATGAGTGTAATTCATTCAATTTTAAGCCAAAACCTCTGTCCAAAAGAATTTAGACATGGTTTTATAGCCAGCATGCTTCAACATGCTTCATGAAACTCTAGAATTCATTCTTAAAAATTCTAAAGAAAAATATATTTTTGGAAAATATTTTTATTTTAAAAAAGTTTTTTTTTTCAAAAACAAAGGAGAAATTTTTAAAAGATTTTTTTGAAAAGAAAATGAAAAGAAAGTTACCCAATCTGAGCAACAAGATGAACCGTCAGTTGTCCAAACTCGAACAATCCCCGGCAACAGCGCCAAAAACTTGGTATGCGAAATTGTTACTCAGGTTGTGAATTATTGTTCGAAATTGATTCCCTGGCGATAGCACCAAAAACGGATGCACAGAACCATGGTCTAAACATATCTTCACAACTTTGCATAACTGACCAGCAAGTGCACTGGGTCGTCCAAGTAATAAACCTTACGTGAGTAAGGGTTGATCCCACGGAGATTGTTGGTATGAAGCAAGCTATGGTCACCTTGTAAATCTCAGTCAGGCGGATATAAAATAGTTATGGAGTTTTCGAAAATAAAACAAGGATAGAAATACTTATGTAATTCACTGGTGAGAATTTCAGATAAGCGCATAGAGATGCTTTCGTTCCTCTGAACCTCTGCTTTCCTGCTGTCTTCATCCAATCAATCCTACTCCTTTCCATGGCTGGCTTTATGTAAGGATGTCACCGTTGTCAATGGCTACTTTTAATCCTCTCGGGAAAATGGTCCAAATGCTCTGTCACAGCACGGCTAATCGTCTGGAGGCATCACCCTTGTCGATGGTTGCATCCTATTCCTCTCTGTGAAAATGATCCGATGCGCTGTCACTGCATGGCTAATCATCTGGAGGTTCTCGATCATACTGGAATAGGATTTACTATCCTTTTGCGTCTGTCACTACGCCTAGCACTCGCGAGTTTGAAGTTCGTCACAGTCATTCAATCTCAGAGTCCTACTCGGAATACCACAGACAAGGTTTAGACTTTCCGGACTCTCATGAATGCCGCCATCAATCTAGCTTATACCACGAAGATTCGGATTAAGAGATCTAAGAGATACTCATTCAGTCGAAGGTAGAATGGAAGTGGTTGTCAGGCACGCGTTCATAGGGAATGATGATGATTGTCACGTTCATCACATTCAGGTTGAAGTGCGAATGAATATCTTAGAAGCAAAATAAGATGAATTGAATAGAAAAACAGTAGTACTTTGCATTAATCTTTGAGGAACAGTAGAGCTCCACACCTTAATCTATGGAGTGTAGAAACTCTACCGTTAGAAATACATAAGTGAAAGGTTTAGGCATGGCCGAGAGGCCAGCCCCTCTGATCTAAGAACCAGGCATCTAAAGATGTCTAATATAATAGTAAAAGGTCTTATTTATAATAAACTAGCTACTAGGGTTTACAGAAGTAAGTAATTGATGCATAAATCCACTTCCGGGGCCCACTTGGTGTGTGCTTGGGCTGAGCTTGAAGTCTACACGTGGAGAGGTCATTCTTGGAGTTGAACGCCAGCTTTTGTGCCAGTTTGGGCGTTGAACTCTACTTTGTAACTTGTTTCTGGCGCTGGACGCCAGAATTGGGCAGAGAGCTGGCGTTGAACGCCAGTTTGCATCGTCTAAACTTGGGCAAAGTATGAACTATTATATATTGTTGGAAAGCCCTGGATGTCTACTTTCTAACGCAATTGGAAGCGCGCCATTTTGAGTTCTGTTGCTCCAGAGAATCCAATTTGAGTGCAGGAAGGTCAGAATCCAACAGCATCAGCAGTCCTTCTTCAACCTCTGAATCTGGTTTTTGCTCGAGTCCCTCAATTTCAGCCAGAAAATACCTGAAATCACAGAAAACACACAAACTCATAGTAAAGTCCAGAAATGTGAATTTAACATAAAAACTAATAAAAACATCCCTAAAAGTAACTAGATTCTACTAAAAACATACTAAAAACAATGCCAAAAAGCGTATAAATTATCCGCTCATCAGTGCTACTGCTCTTTGGGTCATCAGGAACTCCACGCACCTCCCTGCCCTCCACGACAGCAAGCTCGGCACAGACATCATCACAACCGGCACCAGTAGATGTCTCTCGCGCTGCTTCCAAGTCCGCCGCCCCATCGCCGTCCACAATGGCAGCAACCCCTTCTTGATCTCGATGATCAGCCATGTTCCTCCCTTCACCGTCACTTGCAACAGCCACCAAGGGGCCCTTTTAATCCGTATAACGACGTACTCGCCGTCGCACCACACAGCAGCGTCGCTGGCTTGGGCAGCGCCAATCACTGCAACAGTCAGCGGCACTCTCCTACCCGTTCCCAGCGTTCCTGCACTCCTCTTGGGTGGATTGACTCGCTTCGCCCAATAGCCAAGGTTCTCTTTACCAAATGGGCCTATTATTGTTTGGCCTAACTCACACCTCTTTCCCATATTATTCTGAACTACTCTATTGGGTCTCATATGCTTCAAACCATCCCAAACTGATCTTGTATTCACCACCAAATCAGCCACTTCTTTTCTTTTACCCCATATTCCTAAGATACCGTCCTTTTAGAGATTGCTTCGTTACTGATTGAATGCCATATATTTCGCACTCACCATAACTGTCGGGTTCATCCTAGGATTAGCCGTTCCCATTTCAAAAAATTCTCATGCCACTCATCTAAATCCTCAACGACAATTACCTTTCTATCCTTGTCATGATCTACCTCTCATAGCCCCTGTGACATCATCATTGCTGCATCCCATCCCAACTCCATCAGTTCCCTCCAAGCTTCTATTTTTTTGCTTCCATGGTGTTCAAAGACAAGTCTACATTCCTCGTTACCTCATTGTCCCTTTCTTAACTTCTTTCCTTGTTTTTCTCAGAATATTTCCTGTTATCTACATCCTGCGTGGTATCAGCTCTCCTCCTATACTTAGCCTCATCCACAAAGATCTCTTTACTCCTCAAACGCATTCCATTCATCTCATTCACAATCATTAATGCCCCTCCTTTCTTAGTATACCTGATGAAAGCAAATGGATCCGACCGTACTTCTTCTTACATGACAAATAGATGTCATTTATCCTTCCTATCCACTTGAACATATGAAATAATTCATTCTTCGAAACATTGTCCGGTAAATTATCCACAAAAATTGAGAATGATTCACTCTTTATTCGGTCGATGATACGCTTTTCAGTGGATTTTTTCAATAGGTGGTATCTTAATTCTATCCCGTCTTGTGTTTCTCCACCCCTCACTCTCTCTTGTAAAAATATCTAGTACTTGTTTAAATAAACTCTATACAAAAATATTTTTTTAAAAACGTAAGAGAAGAATCATAAAAATATAAATATTAAATTATTTTTAATAAATAAATTTTATTAATTTATGTGTGTAAATTTTAAAAAATATAATATTAATTTATGTGTATAAACTTAAGTTATTAAAAAAAATTGTACAAATTTTAATAAATATAAATTATATATTTTTTTTATTTAAAATTTTTATAAATGCAAATATAAATAATTACTAACTAAATATTAATAAAAAATAATAATATTTGCTGGTAATATACAATTTTTCTAATATTAAAATGCAAACATGTTTAAAACTTTTGGACCCGATATTTGTTTTGCGGCTTCGGCCCAAAAAAATGTGTTGCAGTAGCACCTTGCCCTTTTTCTTTCGTAGCTTCTGCCTCCTTCTTGAGTTGTTGCATGCTGTATTTCGCTTCTCTAACCAGCTCCTATGCTTTCCTTACATTCTTATTCACAAACATGCTCTTTCCTCACACCATAACAACCACCTACCACCGTAACCGTAACTGTAACCGCTTCCCCAGGTTCTGCACCTTCCCCACCGTGTCTCTCTCCACCTTCCTCTTCCTGTCTATCCCTCACTATTATTCTTCTTCTTCTTCTCCTCGTTCATCCAATCTTGAACACGACGCTGCGGTTGCTTCTTTCAACCGCATGCTCCACGCGCGCCCTTCACCGCCGGTGTTCCATTTTAACAAGCTCTTGGCCGCTTTTGTGAAGATGAAGCGTTACCCCACTGCCATTTCTCTATGCACTGAAATGAGGTTGAAAGGTATCACTCCCTGTCTTGTTACTCTCACCATTTTGATAAATTGTTACTGCCATGTTGGTGAGGTCGCACTTGCTTTCTCTGTTTTCGGGAAGGTTATGAAATTTGGTTATGGCGTTGATATTGTGGTTTTGAATAGTTTGATTAAAGGGTTGTGTTTGGGTGGGGAGATTGTGAGAGCTTTGGAGTTTCATGATGAGCTTGTTGGGATGGGGTTTCGGTTGGATGGGTTCAGTTATGGGACTTTGATTGATGGGTTGTGCAAGGCTGGGCGTACCAGGGCGGCAGTTTGGATGCTGAGGAGGATAGAGGGGCGAGCAGTTAGGCCGAATGTTGTGATGTATAGCACCATTATTGATGGATTGTGTAAAGATGGGCTTGTGAATGAGGCGCGTGATTTGTATCTTGAAATGATTGTTAGGGGTGTTAGTCCTAATTTGTTCACTTACCGGCCTCTAGTTTGCAAATTGTGTGTTGTGGGGCAAGTGAATGAAGCAGTTTGGTGGCTTAAGGAAATGGTTCTGAAGGGCGTAGTCCCGGATGTTTATGTATGCACTATTTTGATTGATGCATTGTGTAAAAAAGGAATGTTAGTGGAAGCTCATTATATGTTTGATAAAATGATTGAATTGGGTCATGAACCTAGCATTGTTAGTTTCACTGCTTTGATACATGGTTATTGTTTGAATGATAGAGTAGATGAGGCAAGAGAACTATTTGACATGGTTTTTCGATGGGGTATTGCTCCTGATGTTTGGCTTTATAATATCCTGATAAGTGCATATTGTAAGCTTGAAAGATTAGATGAGGCTTTGAAGCTCTTCGATGAAATGTTTTGCAGGAAATTGTTTCCCAATCTTGTGACTTATAATTGTCTTATTGATTGTCTTTGCAAATCTGGGAGATTCTCATATGCTTGGAAGCTTGTTAATACAATGTGTGCTAATGACCTAAGCCCTGATATTGTCACTTATTGTATCTTCTTAGATGCTTTATGCAAAAACCAACATCTTGACAAGGCAGTTGCCTTATTTAGCAAACTGACTAAAAATGGGTTGGCCCCTGATGTTTGGAGTTATTCCATATTGATTAATAGTTATTGCAAAAAGCAAAGGATACACGAAGCTTTGGCGCTCTTGAGAGAAATGCATCTAAAGAATTTGGTTCCTCATACTGTAACTTATAGTTCTTTTATTGATGGTATGTGTAAATTGGGGAGGATCTCGAGTGCATTAAAGTTTCTTGATGAGATGCATGATATAGGTCCACCCCCTGATACAATAACTTACAGTGTCGTGTTAGATGCTTTATGCAAAACCCAAAATCTTGACCAGGCAATTTCATTATTTAACAAAATGGTTAAAAATGGTTTGGAACCTGATGTTTGTAGTTATACCATCTTGATTTCTGGATGTTGCAAGAGTGAAAGGATAGATGAAGCCATGCATCTCTTTGAAGAAATGCGTCTAAAAAATTTAGTTCCCGATTTTGTAACTTATATTTCCCTAGTGGATGGCTTGTGTAAAGTTGGTAGAATCTCAAATGCATGGCAGCTTGTTAATGTGATTCATGACAAAGATCTACGCTTACGTCTTATCACTTACCTAGATGTACTTTGCAAAAGGTGGCATCTTAACATGGACAGCAAGCGCCTTATTTCATAATGTTGTAGTGGCCAAAGGTATTTGTATTGATATGCGCACATGGCTATCGCAATTCATGGTGTGTCTATAGGTTGAATGCAAAATATCACACAGGATTCTCTGAGCATCCTTGCTTATAGTGGGGTATCCGATGCCAAAAGTATACCATTATGATCTATGAACTTTGCGAAGAGATGTCGAATAAAGCACCGTCCTTGCTTAAAAGGTGGAGACATGGATGCTTCTCAAATGTTTTAACCTTTGAGAGTTATTCTTACTGTTCTGAAAAACAGACCCACAACGATAGAGTAACTTGTTGAAGCCATTGCTGAAGGTCTTATGAGATGAAAAAACGAGGTCAGTTTCTTTAGTTTTTAATGTCAATTGTACCCTTTTTTTTATGTTGAATTTGTTTGAAACTCTGAATATTTAACACGCCGTATTTTGGGTTAGGGAAATTGGACCACAATGGCCTGGCTACTGTTGAAGTTTTGATGATTATATTTTGAGTTTTTGTTTCTGTCATCGGTTAACCTCGCTAGTCTTGAAATGACTTTGATACTCTTTTTTCCCATTATATTACTTTATACTCTTGGATTAGTGCTTCTGCTGTCTAACTTACACCCAAAATAACCGTACTTAATGATGCAATGAACATGGAGCATTGCCATAGTCGCACTGCATTCTTGTATTGTTGAACCAATACACTTTTTCTTTTCATGTAGGTTCTGCTTCGGAGGTTTTTGATGGCTACTTGCTATGAAGAAGTAATTGCAACACAAATATATCTTGACTCCATAGTAGTTTTAGGCTGCATTGTTCAAACCCCCCCCCCCCCTCCCAACCAAAAAAAAAAAAACACAACAATAATAAAACCTTATCTCACTAGGTGGGGTCAGTTATATATATTTGTATTAAAACTGATGCCCAGGAATACAAGCGGACAGAGAGGATATACTTGTATTAAAGGAGGACCCTTGGCGATGCGCTAAGAACATTAATTGTACAATTGGGATTTCTAGTCTTGAGGAATGAGAGCCTCGGTCTCATACAGTTCTGATGCAAAATGACTGTCATAGGGCCATAGGGGAAACTACTCTTAACTTCCCTATTTACATCATTCTCCCCTAATATTCCTTTCTAACTACTTTTCCCACCCAAACTCCTAGCCAGCGCTTTCTCTTTACCTAACTCAACTAATTCAGTTCGTGCCACATCCTTCCCTTTCTATTTCAAGTCTTCCCAAAACTGTTCCTAACTAGCCTCAAACATTCACCCCCTTCTAATAGCTTTTGGTAAAAGATTTAATCTTTAATCTTTCTGATATGGTCAGTTAATAAAATCTGAAGCCATCAAAAGAATAGTAACAGCGTAACTCTTTCTAATTCAAAACTCATTTTGAACTTACTTCCATATGATGGAAGCACTACTGAATTGTCAATTCAAATTCAAAATCAAAATATATATATATATATCAAGCTCTTCTACTGTACTATACTTGACTCCCTCTTCCTGTTTTCATTAATTTCTCTCGATCTTGTTTACCTAATGTTATTTGACCTCCAGCAAAGAGAAATCATGCATTTATTTCCAATCTGTTTATGTGCTGAGTCTTGACAACAAATCTCTATGTGGATAAGCATCCAAAGTATGATCCAAATGTTCTCATTCATTTTTGTTCCCCTTAATTTGTTTTTTTTTATCTATTTTTTTATCTGCCTTATTTATTATGCTGAATTTGAGTATATTTTTTATAACGAATTTGAATTTCATTAGTTATTGTCATGACATTATTTGAATTTATTCTGATATCAATTGTGATTTGACATTACCTTAGGTGAATATGACTTGCTCTTAGGGAACTTTATGCTAGAGCTGCAGTTTCAAGTGGCGCATCTACTGCTATGCTTTATGTATTCTCTTAGATTTGGATCTAACACAACTGGTTGTGTTTTCTTAAAATTGTTCTGTTTCTGTAGTTGATTGATTTTTCTTAATAATATCTATCAAGCTCGCAAGCTATAATAAAAAATATCTATAATAAATTGAGACAATTTCTTATGGAATCCTCTATTTGGTATCCTTTGTTAGTGTTGGTTGGAGAAATTGGACAATTCCTGTTGATGTGTTTTGTTGGTTGGGATATGTGGCATTGCACTGTTCATACCATTGTATTGTGTTAGTGAATATTTGGCTGGAGTATCACTCCCATGTATTCAATGATAGTATCTAGCGGTCGAACTTTGTGAAATAGAGTTAGTTGTTTGCTTCTTCTTGGGGCAACTACAACAGACATTCTCTCAGATATGCGAAGTGAATGGAACGCATTACTATTTTGATTATTTGTTTTACTCTTATCTTTAATATTGAGGATGTCTTATCCTCTATCCCTTGTGTAGTTTTATCCCCTTGATAACACCTTTTATAAGGGAAACAGAAAAGGACAAATTTTCTCATAGGGAATTGGAACTGGTGCTAGCTTGCTTATACAATTAGCCTTGTTTTGGAATTCACAAAGGTCCTTGAATTAAGAAGTGGGATTTCAGTACCTTGGAAAGGTCTATGTAGTTGGTGATGTTGTTCTAATTGTTTTGAGTTATGGCTGCTATTCTGACAGGAAATAATTCAGTCACCTTGGCTCCTTTTAGTTTGTTCATTTTTGTTTAAAAATATCTTCTTTTGTTTTTTTCCTTTCTGTCTTTTTGGTTATATGCTGACTGGATTCCTTTCATTTGTAGTATACAACTGCATTTGGTACGGAGAAAATGCAGATGTGATGATTGAGGAATGAGGATTTTGATCCGGAGGATGATGAGTAGGGATGATTGATAGTTCAGTTTTCTGCTAAACAAAATGAATGCTCTCTTTATTGATGTATTGTATACATAATCAGAATGCCCTGCTGAATGGGCAAAAGCTCTAAAATGGCATTGCAGGTGGGTTGTAAGATTGAGTTGAAGTTTGATAAATTACTCTGAGAAGGGTTCATTGCTAACTTCTTGGCATGGAATTGGGCATAAAACATTTTGACGCCAGAACTTCCCTGAGCTCAGTAATTGCACATTTGAGGTGGCATTGCGTTCTAAAACTAGACTTAAGAACCAAAGTTTAGTTTGATAAATGATGACTGTGGTTCATTGTTCACTACCACCAAAGCCATGTAAACGCTCTGTACTCCTGGGTTCATTTCTGGATACCAGAGCTCTGCCTCACATGGTGTAATAGAGCCATGGCGGAGCTCTGCATGCCTGGGTTTCGTAGTTCTATTTGGGTGTGAAGTGAAGCCTGTTTCTCTGAATTTTTCGGGGGTTAGAGTTTTGTTTGATTTTCAATTGTGAAAGAAGAAAGATTTGGATGTGATTTGAAAAGAAATTAGGGAGAAAAATGTGAAATTTTGGGTGAATGCAATCTTAAACAAGTGCATGCTTTTAGGGGAGGATAGCTCATTTCATTTAATTTTGGGATGTTTCTTGCGCGTGGGACAGATGAGTTAAATTTTTGTGGGTTCACTAAAATTGTTGGCTTTTTTCCTTTATGAAATTTTTAGTAATCTAACACGATTGTTTGAAATGTAAGTCTTTCAGCAAATGAATGGAAACATATAACATAGATGATAATTAATTGGAAACTTTCAACCAAAAACGTTCATTATAATAAACCCCAAACAAAAAATTATTGTACTAAATCATAATTAAAATAAATTTTGTTGGAAGCTAGATATAATAGGTAAGCACCAAAGCCATATTCGATCTTCAGTTCAACTAGTTTTTCTTTATAAAAAAAAACAACGAAAAAACAAAAGGTTTAATGAGTAACTGATTTTCACATGAAAACCAATCATCACATGCTACTCTACAAAAACGAGCAAAGGAGACAAACAAAATACATCAACCTAAACATACCATGAGTAGTAGCTCTCCACTTAATGTAAACATGAACTAAATATAACTAGACATTAAATCACTCAGTCTGATTTGAGCTGAATGCCTGTTTACCTTCTCTTAATCAAGAAATTCATCACAATCTGGTAGAGATGTCACAAGCATATACGATCCATTCACTAACAAAAAGTTTAGTAAGATATTAAATAGAAAAAAGAACAGTACATGTATGGTGAATCCAACACAAAAGGTCCAAGCATTAGAACCATAAAATCCATGAGATGTTTATGGAATTTTTGTCACAGTGACGACAGTGATTCAATAAATTATCCAAAAACCAGGGGAAAAGGCTTGACACTAGCTGACACTTAATCAGAATCCTCATACACTTCTCCATCATCGGATAACTCATCAAACGATCTGATGTCGAGCTGGTAGCGAAGGATGCCCCCGATTCCACCAAACCCCCTGCAAAATTGCGATCCTTCTTGTGACTTGTTGGTCACGAATTCAAGTGAGCATCCAAATCGTTTGTACTCGTTGGCGAACCACTCAAGCAAGGGCATTTTCTCCTGGACCTCCAACTCTGCAGAGGTGGCTGCATCTCGGAAGTTGCTTTGGTCGGTCTCTTGTTCCTTGCTCAAGTGCTTTATGATGATCTCACCATTAGTAGCATTTTTCAAGACATACCTATTAATGTCCAAATTTTCCCATACAATAAGTGTTTCAACTGCCCCCATCTCCAGAGCCTTCAATGTGTCATCAACCCCAAAGACGTATTTCCCGGTATCTTGACTGATCTCCTCAAAATATTTTCCTATCAAGCGTTTCTCTTGAATGAACTTCACATTTGACAAAATCTCCGCAGATAACTCAATGGCTTGATTAAAGCCATTTTCCCCACCATATGAAACATCAACCACGTTCAATATTTTTGCTTGCAGACGAGGATCAAACATATCAGACTGACTCAGCTCAGTCTTGAAGTCAGCTGAACCAGCGAGTATAAGTCCAGAAACATTAGGCTGACTAGTAGCAGGATTGATGAAGAACTGAGTGGCAAGTTCTGCAGTCTTCCTAACATAATTGTGCCTCTTTTCCATACGAAGACGGGCAAAACGCAAAGCTGACTGCCCTCCTCTACCGTGCTTCTTTGGCAGATCAACAGTAAATTTATGAAGCACCTCGCGAGTATTTCCACTTAAAGTCCCAAAAAGGGTTCCATTTCCATCCATAACAATAAAACCAAACTTGTCATCAGATTCTAAAAGTTCATTTAGAGCTTCAGTGTGAAACTTGTTATCACAGAGGTACAGTGATGCATTGATAGGCTTAAATGGTTCAAAATCAATTGTCACCTTCTTTTCCTTGCCATCTTCAGTGACAATGGTTCCGGTGTAAAGGACCAACCCATTTGGAGGAACTTTATTGTAAAGCTTTAACCTCTGTTGAGCAGAAGTAATGGCTCCCAACACCGACTGGCGGTTCACCCTACTTTTAATATTTGAAGCAGTTCCAAATTCATCTCCCAACATCTTAGTGACACGGGATATTTGATCACGTGGAGGCATGATTAGAGAAATCATGCTGGTACCATTGCCCCTTGCAGCTTCCAAAGCTTTAATCAATTTCTTGATCTTCCATATCTCAATGTTCTTGTCCGATTCTTGACCATCAGACATTGTTGGTGGTTAACAAGAATCCTAAAAATGCAACACAAATGAAAATGAAAGAATAACGTAGCAAATCCTTACCAATTAACCATTACACAATACCACTTTCAAAATTCAAAATCACAAATACTTCACTATATTTCCTTATGATTGATACAGTAACAAGAAAAATATAAAGCAATATTTTGTACATCTGTCACAAATGCAGTGCTTAGGAATGTAGAGAGAGTCCATCATCAGAAAATTGCTAAGTGCTTATTGACAAAGCAAAAAACCATGTTCAGTTCAGTACAAGCTATTAGTACATTAGCATTTGGAATTGTAGTTGCTCATTAAGAAAAATTAAAAAGAAAAAGGCAAAGAGAAAACACTTGTCAAAACACAAGAACCAACAAAAGTCAAGGGTACAGGTGCATTTAAAAACAATCAACACTTATTTCAAGCACTTAGGTTTTGCTGTGTGGTTAATTTCATAATTCATTTTCACAACTCATGCGAGGGTAACAGTATAATATGATACTACATTAAAGATGCATCAACCTAATTCGCATTCTTTTTTAATTCTTCAAAAGAAAAATAAAAAACTGCTTTAATGTGGCAACAACCACCACTATCAAGCCTGGACAACTAGGTGATGTCAGCTTCGTGAATTAGCTGATGCCGAAGTGACAAAATTGCTTTAATATGGCAACCGTTGCAGCAGAAGAGGAGAAAATAGTTGGCACTTCTGTGCAAAGCTGATGTTAAACAGAAAATATCTACATTGCGTTTTATTATTATAGTCACAAATCATCCCTCCTAAGAGCTTAACCTATTAGATAGTGGCGCGTCCACTCAACCACGCACCTTACGTCCAAAGCGTAGACAAAGCACAAGTTGACCTGACTTATACTAGATTGCTATGTATTCAAAAGACTTAAGACAACATAGAACTCTAGACCACATGGTTATAGAGTTCGTTGACAGTTCATGAACCATTCCACCCAAAAAGATTAAGTTCTAAGGTAAAAGGTACATAAAAGCCTTTATATCATGACCACACCACTATGGCAGAGCCAGAAACTTCATAGCCATATCAAAAAGAACCAGAAACAATAGTATGTACACAAGCATAACCCTTAAATAAACGATTAGAAAGTATACCGGTAAGCCCCAGAAGCTAATATGATTGAAGAATTGTTTTAAAAAAAAAACGGATAAAATTACAAAAAATACTGAACTCCGGAAGATAGGTATTGTAGTTGTACTAACAGATCAAATTATCGCAAGAAAAAAAAATGACAAGTATCACAGTTGCTGTTTCACTGTGTGTGTGTGTGTGTTTTTCTTTCTTATTTTAAGTTACGACAGGTTTTAAGATCCATGAAATCCTTAATCAATGAGCCTTTTTTTGGGCTCTTCCTTTTTCAATTTCCTACTTTAAGACACGATTTTTGGAAAATAAGAATATAACACTCAAATAAGAAAAAAGTAAAAAACACGTTGTAGTCAAAACACAGAAGATTCAAGTCAAACTGCTAAAAATTTACATCAATGAAATGAAAAAAAAAATCCCACAATAAGAACTATACCCAGAAACAAATCAACTCAAATAACACAAATACAAAAATAACAGAAAGTAACAGCAACTATAACTTGTAATTGGATCCAGTCTTGTTTTCACAAACTAATCGGATCTAATTTGGCAGAGAAAAGCATCAGCTATAAAAAATATTAATATAAAAAAAACCAAAAAAAAAGGAGAAAATAAACTCAGATCGAATCATAATAAGTCGATGAACGTAGAAAAGGGAGTGAATAATTGACTCCAACAAAAGTAGATACCTGTGTGATGAAATTAGGAGGAGTTCGATTAGGATTTTAAACGAGAGGCTCTGCGACTAGGGTTTTTGCTTCCCCCTTAGCTCTAGTGACGTGCTTCTTCGACTTCAAGGCTGCTGCTTAAATTTTTTTCATTCTTATTTGGATTTTCTGACAAATAGCTTGCAGGACCCACCCCACCATGTTCCTCCTTGTCCTCAAAATTAATTTTCTAATAATATTCCAATAGTTATTATTATTATTATTATTATTATTATTATTATTATTGTTGTAGTAACTTTATGGCACATTGATTTCGATTATGTAAACAGGGAGCGGACGCGCACGCGAATTTTTTCGTATCTAAAACTCAAATGCAAAATGAGAACTTTTTCTTTTTAATATTGTATTATTAGGGGTGAAATTTTCCATGATAAATTAAATTGTATATTAAATATTACTACGATGATATACAAAACCTAAGTAACATTTGTGTTTTTTTAATTAAAATAATATTTTTTTAATAAAACGTCAATGATATTTTATATTTTAATAATTAAAATAATATTTTTTATTACAAAATATTAGTAATATTTTATTCTTTTATAATTAAAAATTTTTTTATTACAAAACGTCAATAATGTTCTGTACTATTATCATAATTCTATAAAACATTAAAATGATCAAATATTTTTGTATTTCTCATTAAAATTCTCTATATATAAAAATTTTAGCCACAAAATGGTTAAGAAAATAATTTGTCACCCTAATTGATTAGAGTTTAGTTGACAATACTGTGGAATATGGCACATTTTATAATTTTTTTATATATCTTTTTAAATTATTTATATTTTTTAGGCTGATGTTTTTAGATATAGAAAAAAAATTAGCATCATACAATAAAATAAAATAGATGTATATAAAGTATTTACACTAATATAATATCAATAGAAAAAGCAACCTGCGATTTTTTTTTTTTATTATTATTATTTTGAATCCTACAAAATGGAGTTTCCGATTAGAAGTTTAACATTTTTTAAATATACAACTTGCAAAATATAAGTTGTGTTTTGCCCTTTTTTTTTTAATTACACAAAATATAAGTTGCGTTTTAAACTTTTTTTTTTTATTTTAAAACCTACAAAATACAGGTTGTGTTTTGATTTTTTTTGTAAGATTATAAATTGTAGGTTGCATTTTGCGTATTAAAAATATTTTAATCCAAAAGTCTTTGCCTATAAATATTATTGTCATTCAACTCTTCTTTCATATTTGTGGTTTTTTTGTGACAACTAGCGATGTCAAAAAAAAAATTGGTTGAAGTGAGGTTGAGGCTATTGAAGGTATTGTAAATTTACAAATGTGTATTATAACAGTGAGATCATATCAAATACATATAAGGGAGTAACTTTTGCATGTAAATGTCGGTTTTTTTTTTTTTTTTGTTATTCCATGTACCATGAGTTTTGTAGAGTTATAAAATAGTATTTGTGAAACAATCCCGCTACGTAACCAATAAGGATTCTACCAATTTCTGCCAACTCTTGTTTATGGTTGTGTTTAATAGAAGTGTCTTTGTGGATGTGTCTAATAGAAATGTCTTTTTAATGGCTGTGTCTACTGAAAGTGTCTTTGTGGATGTATCTCCTTATACATGTCAATACTAATTGTAATTAAAATATAATAATTAATTAATTTATTGGCAATAAGTTGGCAGATAATATATTAGTACTCTATACTTTTTCTTTGTGAAAACATAAAAAGTCACATTTCAAAGAGTGTGAGCAATATTTTATATAGAAGTCCTGTACAAGTATTTGGTGAGCTAATACAGTTTCAAATAATGTTCATCACTGACGACACATGTATGCAACAAATGTTCTTTATTTATCAACAAACACAATTTTACGTGTCGATAATAGAATTGTACGTTGAGTTTGAACAGCATATGGATTAAATCAGGGACATAGGTTGGAAAGAAGATAACAACGACAGTGAAGAGGAATTCGAAGCCAACTACGAAGTCGATGATGAAAATGATGACGAAGATCTGGCGGTGCAAAATGAAGCAGATGCAGTTGTCAACCAGCAACCCTTCGGTGTTTCGTCTTTTATGCGAGCTCTGAATCTTGCAGCCATACATTCCCCGAAATTTTTTTGAGTATGTGAATATGGGTATATTATATTTTTTTATTAAAGTTACTATTACCATTTTTTTTTATTTAACCTTGACTGACTAATGGTAATTTGCATTTGATAGGTGAATGCAATGTTGTAGTGGAAGATGAAGAGTTTAGTATCGGAATAAATTTGGTTTTAGAGAGTCGATTATCTCTACAATCAAAAGCTATATTATCTCTAGAGAAATTGATTACACTGTGTATGAGTCGGAGCTGCAAACATTCTTCGCAAAATGCAAGGGTATGGTACAGGATGTGATTAACTTATCCGAGTTAGCTTGACCCAAAAGAAAGGTTGTTGGGAAATCAGGAGATACAATGACAAACACACATGCACCATGTGGACGACCAATTCAAAACATATAATTTCAAATATAACAAATTCTTCAGTCTTTCAAACATATAATGTATCAAATCAAATCAAATAATATACTTTCTCATCCAAATCATTTTCAATCATACTTCTCAATCTTTAGGCATTTCAAACATATTTCACAATTTCCAACTAAGTGAGTACCAATAAATACTTCAATGCTTAAAAAATATACATATTCAAATAAAATCAAATGTTTTAAAATAATATAAAGCTTCATCAAACATGCATATAGCCTCATAAAAATATATAGTCTCATGTGCATATTAAAATGAACTTAACAAGGATAAATATTTTATTCTAATAAATCGATTATTCAATCTAATTTAAAATCCTTTGATAATAATATTTGTAAGTATAATTATAAGTTCAAAGCAATGTATATCAAAATAATTATAAATGCAAAGCTAGTCAATTATATATAAATATAAAACCTACTCACAAATTGGTCTCAAGGTACCGAAGAGACCAACTCCGGAGTGCCAAGATAAAAGGTGAGGAAGGTTGAAGTCGAATGGAATTAAAGAGCACGAAATTTGGACCGAAGTAGTAGCAACAACTTTGATTTCTCACTGCAGCAACATCAACAACAGCCCTAGTATCAACAACATAGAACAACCACAGTAACATTGACAGCGAATCCAATAGCCTATGGTGGTTTAAAACTGAGCAAAGACAAAAAGGGACATCAAGCAAGATAGTACAGAGTCAATAATAGAGCTTTATGGCAAGACAAGGCAGAACAAAATTAGTCTTACCAAAGGAAATAAGAGGATGGCTCCGGTGACCTTCTCCAGCATTGACGATGAAGGATATAGCAGAACAGCGGTGATGGCAGTTCTGCTCTTCTGGCAGTGACTCCCACAGCAACACCACAAGCTCTGATGAATAGGGGAGAGGCAGGGCTCAGCCCCCGGCGGAGCAGAGCAAGGGCAGAATGCCAAGCAGACAGGCAGGGGCTCTAGCAACCTCAACGGCGAGCTCGGTGTTGGCAGTTGCTCGACGACAGCGTCGCCACTCCTCCCTCTTCCATACGACCTATTTCTCCCTGGTCGACCCTCATGCCTGCTGCCGCAACGACGATGGTGACGACGACGGAGTGACTCTACGGTGAAGGTTCTAATCGGCTCCAGAGGCGGGACGGTGCGCGGCGGTGATGGCGTGCAGCACCATTCTTCTTCTCTGTTGCAGTCTCGTTCTCTCTCTCCTTCCTCTGTGACATCGACGCGACGGAGATGGCAATCCGGCAGCAGGACAAAGCCTTGCCGTGCGGTCTCTCTTCTCCCTCCTCTCTTCTCTTCTTTCGTTCTCCCTCTCCCTCTGTTTCTTTCTCTCTTTTCTTTCCTTCTTTGTGGTTCCAGAGAGTGAGAGTGAGTGAGAAGTATTAGTGTGTGTATGTGAGAGGGAGAGTGAGTATGTTTTAAAATTAGAGTTAGGATTTGGTTTGGGAAAATGATAAGTAAGGATATTTTAGAAATTTTAATAAAATTACAGGATAAAATAGTAATTAAAAATCAAATATATTCCAATAAAACTATTTAAGAACATTATTTATTTATCAACTTGTTAATTAGTTTTTAATAAGTACTCAAATTTTAAATTAGCAATAATTCAATTAAATTCCTTTTAGTTTATAAAATTATACTGAAATCATAATTTTTCAAATTAAAATTTCAAATTTTTATTATATCTTAATTACTAAAACTTTAAATTTTAAATAAGAAAATATCCAATAATTATGAAAATTATATGTGAGTCCTAATAATTTTTTTTAAAACTCAAAGTATCATAAAATTTGATTAAATTACTATAAAAAATTTTCTGAAAATAAAATCCCTAAAAGATAATGAATCATAAATAAATCATTATTTAGTTTGCAAAAAAATTCAGGTGTTACACAGACCCACAATAAAGGTGAAATTTATTATTGCGAAAGTTCAATCTATGTTCAACTATACTGTAAGTTATCGCAACTTTTGGTTAGCAAAGCAAAAGTCCGTCTCCATCAGAAAATACAATGGCAAATACACGTGCACCATGGGGATGATTTTACAAGATCATACCAAGTTGGACTCAGACACGATTGCAGATGCTATCAGACTGCTGGTTGAAGCAGACCCATTAATAAAGAAGAAATCTATTATTGCAGAAGTTCAATTTAGGTTCAACTATACTATTCGTTACCGCAAGGCTTGGTTGGCAAAGTAAAAGTCCATCACCAAAAGTTTTGGTGATTGGAAAGTTTTTTTACCAAACTATGCCAATGTGGTTGAAATAATGTGTGCCAAGTTGTCAATGTCTCGTGTTCAAATAAAAACTCTGCTTGTTTATTATGAGAGTAAGGAGGTGAATGGTGTAAGAGTTCTCCATCAAATGTTTTTGAACTTTTATCCGTGTATTATAGCATTTAGACACTGCAAGCCATTGGTGCCAGTTGATGGCATATACCTTTACAGAAAATATAAAGGTGCACTTTTAATTGCGGTTGCGCAAGACGGGAACTAAACACATTGTGCCGATTGCTTTTTCCATAGTGAAGGGTGAAACGGCAGATGCGTGGGACTTTTTTCTTACTAATTTACGAAGATATGTTGTTACTCGAGATGACATCAGCATTATTTCTGACCGCCACAATTTCATCGAGGCAGCAGTAACTCATAGTAATGGTTCATAGGCAACGCTAAGAGCGTGGCACATGTTCTGCACCAGGCACATTGTATCCAACTTCTTAAGAAGATTCAAGACTCCATACTTGCATAAACTCGTGGTTAACATAGGTATTTGAATTTGGTATTATGGTTCTATTCTTAGTAATTTCTAGTGTCTACTTATGACAGTAGCATGGTTTGTTTTATAGGCTACTCTAGGACGGAGAAGGAGTACAACAAAAACGACCAAAGACTTAAGGAGCGTGGTAAGATATATACCCGATGGTATAATGAGATTGGTGTTGAGAAATGGGTGTTGTAATTTGACGGGAGTCATCGTTGGGGTCATATGATGACAAACTTGGTAGAGTGCTAAATTCTGTCCTTAAAGGTACGTGCAACCTTCCTGTGATGGCCATAGTTAGATTTACTTTCTATCAGCTAAACGAATTGTTTAATTGGAAGATTGCCGAGGCTCATGAGCACGTTCTCAATGGATTCACATATTCAGAATTCGCCACTCGACAAGTTGAAGAAAGTTTTTGATGTGCATGAAACATAGTTGTCAACCGGTTCGACAGGTGCAATGAGATGTTTGAGGTCTATGAAATGCATGACGGTTCTATATACACTATTAATCTCGCGCAACAACTTTGCGATTCTGGCCATTTTCAGGTCGAGCGGCTACCATGTTGTCACGTGCTTGCATGTTGCACTAACCAGCGTCTTGGTTAGCAAGTATATGAACATGACGTGTACAAGATGTCAGAAATTTATAAGGTTTACATAGACGAGTTTATACCGATGGGCGATCCCTATCTACGTGGCCTAGATATGATGGTCCAAAGGTCATTGTCAACTGAACATTGAGGCGCGCGACTAAAAGACGATCGAAGTCAACCCGCTACTTGAATGAGATGGATTCGCGGAATATACGCGCTCCTCGCCGGTGTACTCTATGTGGACGAGAGGGTCATAGCCATATTCGATGCCCTTAGCGCGCAGGTCTAAGTTCTACTCGAGTTCAATAGAGTTAATAGTGTAACTAGTATATTTTTTAGCTTTTTATGTAACCTTTTTATGTATTTTTAGTTTTTTATTTATTTTTTAGATTTTTATGTATTTATGCATGTAAACTATTTTATGTATACACTTTTCTTTGGATAAAATATTATGAGATGTAAAGTAGTCGAAAGACGTACAAAACATGAAATCAAAATCCAAAAATAAAAAAAAAAGCGCGTACAAGAGTTGAAATCAAACGTACGGAAATAAAAATAAACATGCAAAACATGAAATCAAACGCACGAAAATAATAATAATAATAATAATAATAATAATAATAATAATAATAATAATAATAATAATAATAATAATAATCCTTACTGTTACCCAATTGAAAAGCCAACAATTGGAAGTTCAGCGCAAAGAATGGATGTTATCCACGATATATGCTCCCATACCCAAACAAAGAGCAAAATAAGAGGGCCATCCATCTCTGCACAATTGTATCGTGATGCATGACACAACGACTTGTATAGATGTGATAGACAAGTTGCCCCCAACAGTAATCGAATGCTATGAAAATCTCGAAGAAAAGGTAAAAACTTCGAGTTAGCAGAGTTGGTCGATTTGTCTGGAAACGCAATAGTTCCAAGCATGCAGAATATGTGAGCCCGGACATACCACTCGACAGACTCTTGGGTGTCTAATGGTTTGGTGTCTTTGCATTGTCGAACCCATGTTAGGTTTACCTTCCCCAACGTGTAATCGTGTGGACTGGGCTACCTACCAAAAATGAGTGATTGCTATCCATTCTGCCCGTCATGGGGTCCCATTAATCGGCAGGTCAAAAGTATGTATAATGCCTTCTAGATGACAGTCACTTCGCTGACTAAAAGGTGGAATATATAAGTTTCCGACCTCTATCGCTTCACTAAAGCACTGAATAGTGCATAATGTCCTTTTACTTCGCTTATTTGCGAAATGTGATGGAACCCGGTTAAGGCTTGGTTTGGTAAAGTTTTCTGGAGAGGTGCTGTGCTTTTGAAAAGCATAAGCACTTCGTTTTATGTTTGATAAATAAAAAGTCCATATGTTTATGCTTGAAACTTTTAAAAGTTAAGAATGCTTTTGAAAACACCTAAGGATGAGCTTTTTAAAATTAGCTTTTGTTTATCAAAATTAAAAAGTCTAATATAACCTCGTACATTAATTAATATTTAAATTTAATTCTTACATTGATGTCTATTATAATATTTTTAAATTTTAAAAACTATTTTACCAAATGCACTTGTTGTTGTTTATGCTTAAAAGCCATTTTTAATTTAATTTACCAAATACAAATGCTACAACTTTTACAATGCTAACTTTTAAAAGTTATCTTTTATAAGATACTTCTGAAAAGTAAAATCTTTACCAAACTAAACTTAAGGCGATGGCAGTTATCGCATTATAGGTTTATGACCGATCAAATTTTGTAGGCAATAAATTTTTAGTAATCTACCAATAATAATAATAATAATAATAATAATAATAATAATAATAAAAACAGCCGTATACTACACGTGTTAATAATAATAATAATAATAATAATAATAATAATAATAATAATAATAATAAACAGCGGTACACACATAGTAGTAGTAGTAAAAAAAACAGTAATAATTATTATAATAATAATAAACAGCCGTACACACATAATAATAATAATAATAATAATAATAATAAACAACAGTGCTATTACTACTAATAATAATAATATTAAGGGTTAAGTACTGAAATCGTTCCTAAGGTAAGTGGCGAAAATCAAATTCGTCCCCGACGTTTTTTTGCTATTAAAATCATCCCGAACGTTCAGAAACACTTTAAAATCATCCTTTCCCGAATTTTTGGACAAAAATACCCTTGACTATTAATAAAAATAAAAATAAAAACCTACCCCCACCCTCACCCATCAGCATCTCTTCGCTTCTCTCTCCCCCCCAACCCCCCAATTTCCCTTCCTCCTATACCCACCCCCAAATCCCATCCCATCCCATCATCATCATCATCATCATCATCATCATCAGTTTCCACTCCCTCACCCCCATCACCGTCAACCCCTCACCCCTTCACCGCCGCCGCCTCACCCCCTCACCGTCGCCGCCCCTGCGTCCATCCCGCCGCCGCTCCGCGTCCAACCCTCCTGCCGCACCGTGGGTCCAACCCCCCGCACCGTACCGCACACCGCTTCTTCTTCTTCTTTTTCTTTTTCTTCTGTGAACTGAATTTGTTGAATCTGTGGACTGGATTTTTTGTAAAATTTGTTGTGCATGTTTGAATTTTCTGTTGATGATGATGATGATGATGAACATGAAGAGAGGGGCATGAGAAAGGGGGTGGTGGGGAGGTATTACAGTGAGGGGTGAAGGAGTGGGTGAGGGGGAGGTGGTGAGGGATGGGGGGTTACAGTGAAGGGGTGAGGGAGTGGGTGAGGGGGGTGGAGGATTACAGTGAGGGGGTGAGGGAGTGGGTGAAGGGGAGGCGGTGAGAGGTAGGGGGTGAGGGGGTGGAGGGTTACAGTGAGAGGGTGAGGGAGTGGGTGAGGGGGTGGAGGATTACAGTAAGGGGGTGAGAGAGTGGGTGAGGGGTAGGGGGTGAGGGGGTGGAGGGTTACAGTGAGGGGGTGAGGGAGTGGGTGAGGGGTGGGGGATGAGGGGGGTGGAGGGGGTGAGGGGTGGGGGTTTACGGTGAGGGAGTGGGTGAGGGGGGGGGCGGTGAGGGGTGGGGGTTACCGGAGTGGGGTTAAGGTGTTGGTGTTTGTGTTTGTGTTTGTGTCTGTGGTGGTGGTGGTGGTGGTGGTGGTGGTGGTGGTGGTGGTGATGATGGTGGGGTGATGAAGGTGAAGAGGAGAATGATGATGATGAGGGTATTTTGGTCCAAAAATTTGGGAAAGGATGATTTTAAAGTGTTTCTAAACGTTCGGGATGATTTTAATAGCAAAAAAACGTCGGGGACAAATTTGATTTTCGCCACTTACCTTAGGGACGATTTCAGTACTTAACCCTAATATTAACGGTAATAATAAATTAATAATAGTAACGACGGTAGTATACCACACATAATAAAATAATAATGATGATGATAAAAACAGTGCTAATAATACTAATAATAGCAGTAATAATAATAATAACAGTAATAATATAACAATAATAACAGTAATAATAATAATAATAATATTAACAATAATAGTATAATATATTAATAAAAAAATTTACATATTGAAAATTATCCTAATGTTTAATAACATGTTTTGTAATTTATATAAAATTATAAACTATTTTAATTAAATTAAAATTTTAAAAAATAAAAGACTGCTTGAACTGACAAAAAAGAGAAGAGCACTTTTTCACCATCTTTCTCACACACAAAAGAAATACATGCTCATTAACATGGTGAGTAAAACGCAAATGCAGCAAAGCATATAAAAGGCAACTAAAAAAACACAGTGAAAAGAGGGAACATGTGTTGTGTAGGCTAAAAAATTTAGATATGGAAGTAGAATAAGTGTTATACCTTAACATGATAATTTTTTATGTTTTTTAAAACTATGGGAGGTACACAAATCGAACTTTTTGATTTGTGTTTAAAAAATTTTAAAAGTTTGGAGTACACAAATCGGACGGTCCGAGTAAAGAAATTGGACGGTCCGATTTCTATACCTCTTAAAAATCGGACGGTCCGATTTATACTTCGTACATTAAATCATCCCACATTTTAAAAAAATACCACAGTAGATTACAATTTAGAAAAACACCATTGTTAATCCAATATTTAAAATAAAAAAATGGTGTTGTGCATGCACTTGCGTTCAATGTGGTACACCAGCAAAATATAGGTTGTGTTTTACTTCGTCCCACGCATAGTTGGTCAAAGGCGCAGGGCTTGGGGGACACGTTTCGAGTATACATTCACTCTCATGCATAACGCATGTTGTTGTTTGTAGCTTTTTTTTTTAATTTATTTGTTACTAAAACGCATCTTACGTTTTATCATACTGTAATTTGTAGATTCATATTTTTTCATAACATACCATGATATAATATTATTGAGTTACATTATTTTTTCTCCATTTTAAATTAAATGAGGGGGGCCAATTAAATATAAATATAACAAAAAATTAACAAAATATATTTTAGTATATATATCAAAAAAGTAATTATATTATATAAAAGTCAATGTTCAACTACATACTTTAAGATTTTGATATTTTTAAACTTGCTCGACGATGCTTCATGGAACTAAAATCATCAATTATCATCTCTGAAGTGAAGTTTTGAAGTAATTTCCTTTCAATATATACAATATAATCTGCTAAAAATTCATCTTTCATCTTGTTTCGAAGCCTTGTTTTAATAATCTTCATAGCTGAAAAGTCCCGTTCAGTTGTTGCTGTTGTCACAGGAAGAGTCAATATACAATCTGCTAAAAATTCATCTTTCATCTTGTTTCGAAGCCTTGTTTTAATAATCTTCATAGCTGAAAAGTCCGTTCAGTTGTTGCTGTTGTCACAGGAAGAGTCAAAAAAGACGAATTAATCTATCAATTAAAGGATATATATTTGATTTTCCTATCTCTGTCAATTTTTGACACAATTCAGCAAGAGTAGACAAATTCTGAAAATCTGGAGCTTTAACCACATCAAGTTCATAATGTTGTAACTCATAATCCAATTGAATCTTTTCTTGCTCAGAAAAATCTAAAGAATAGAAATTCTTTGCAAGATTGCATATGTTGCAAACACTGAATAACTTGAAAGCATCTTTAGGATCTAAAGATGTACTCAATATGAGGAGCTCGGTTGCTTGCTCACTAAATCTACTATTTAGCTCTTTCAATTGAAAATCTATCACGCTAGTAAAAATGTCAACACGATAGTGGTGTTCAACAGTGACAACATCCTTTTTACGACGAGACCGAATTATGTCACTAAAAGAAGCACCCATATCAGGTATCTGAATAGCATGATCATTGCAGAAAGAACTAACTTTCTCCAAAAGTGCTCCCCAACTACTATCTCTTAACTGTTGAATCAATGACTTTGTACTAGAAACCAGATGCATAGCATTCAAAATGTCTTGAGATTTTCGTTGCAATGCTTGACAAAGTTTATCAGTGATTCCCATGATTTCTTTCATCATATGCAAAATGAAAATAAAATCAAATGATAATAAAGATTTAAGAGCATAAGTAGCATCACCACGTTGAGAATATGTAGATCCATTAGTAGCCAAATCTTCCAGAACTGAAGTTGTTGCTCCAAACATACGTAAAAGGCTACAAATTGAGTTGAAGTGAGAGCTCCACCTGGTATCTCCTGATCTTTTTAATGTGCCAATTTGATTTGCTCCCCTTCCTGTTTCAATTTGATTAGTTGCAACTAAATGGATAATTTCAGTTGCATAAGCAAATCGTAATTCATCATTGCATTTGCAAGAAGAGCACACAACATTGATAATATTACTCAAACTTTGGAAAAAAGCATAAACATCAACAACTTCTTTAGCCGCAGCAACAAGAGCTAGCTGTAATTGATGAGCAAAGCAATGAACATAATATGCATAAGGACATTCTTGAATAATTAAAGCTTGTAACCCTTTCCACTCTCTACGCATATTACTAGCTCCGTCATACCCTTGACCTCGAACATTTTGAATGTTGAGATTGTGATGAGATAATGCAGAACAAATCTCTTGTTTTAGAGTAGCAGAAGTAGTATCTTTGACATGAACAACATCTATTAGCCTTTCTTTGACAAATCCATGCTTATCAACAAATCTAACAACAAGTGCCATTTGTTCTCTTCTAGATTCATCTCTAGCTTCATCAACAATCAAACAAAACTTTGCATTACCAATCTCATTGCGAATTTCATTTTGCACCTTTCTAGCAAAAATATGTAGAATTTCCTTTTGAATAGAAGGTGATGTGTATATTGCATTTTGAGGAGTATTATCCAAAACAACTGCATCTACTTCTTTATTGTAAGAAGCTAATAATTTTAACATTTCAAGAAAATTTCCTCGATTCTGAGACTCATGACTCTCGTCATGTCCCCTAAAAGCACAAGCTTGAAATGTTAACCATCTGACAGTATCAATAGAGGCTTTAAGATGCAATCTATTGCTTAAAACTTGTTGTGAGCTTTGCTTAGCCAATACTTTGTCAATGTGACATAATTGATTAAGCAAATCTTTACAAGACTTAACAGCAATATTATGAGGAGAATTAAGAGAGATTTACCCACATGAGATAAAAATGCACAATCCTTTCCATTATTCACTTTTTTCCAATTGTGAAATCCTCCTGATGTGAATGGACTTGATTTTCTAGAAAATAAATAGCATGGAAGACAAAATACAACATCTACTTCTGGCGAATATTCTAGCCAAGAAAAACTCTTAAACCAATGAGCTTTGAAACGACGAGGATGACTTTCTAGACCAGAAAGAGGGTACTCATCCATAATAAATTGATATGGTCCAAACTTTATGTATGCTCTACGGATTTCATCTTGTTGATTGATAGGATAATTCCAAATTTGCGGACGCTTTCCGGGATCACGCATCAATGTATCAATATTAACTTGATCTATTTCAGTCCTTGTTATTTTGGAAGCAGTGGGTTGAATATCTTGCTCAACAAGTTGTGTCACAGGTTGTTCAATAATATTTTGAACATTACTCAAAGAATCTGAAGCTGAATTTTGTTCATCATATATTCTCTCTTTTCTCTTGAAAAATGAGTGAATTATTTTCATCTTTGACATTTTTAACTTAACTTGAACTATCTAACAAAAAAAAAACAAAAATAATTGCATATATATTATTTTCTTAAAAAAAATATTAAACCTATTGAGCAATAACAAATAATTTTAGAAACACAAATATATAATAACCAAAAATAAAGTTATTGATTTACCTGAATATTTTTTTATTCCAAGTCTCACCCAAAAATAATTCTATTGAGTTTTGTCCTCACTTCAATCTTTGAACACTATCCATTATAAAAAAAATTAATTATTTTAAATAAATAATGTAAATAATACTTGACATTGTTATTAACTTAAAAAAAAATTGAAATATACCTCTTTGAATCTTTGTTATGCATTCAATGGTTAATATTTTGCTGTTCACTTCAATGGTTTTTCTTCATATGTCTTGTTTTGGTATGGAAAGAAAATTAGAATGAGAAGAGTAGAAGACCAAAAGTTTGGAAACCACTAAAAGAGAGAGAAAAGTGGCGCTGATGCCTCTGATGGTTTAAAACAAATATTTGAAAAATGTACTAGTGTTACTTTAATTAATAGTATGGGCTTGGGAGTTGAACTAGTATAATAGAACCATTTTTATTAATTATTAGAATGGGCTATTTGTTAACAAGAACAACAATAATTCAAATATCCAATACATAATGCAGTTTTTAGTTATTTTAATTTATAAAATTTTGTAACATATTTTTTTAATATTATATATAAAAAAATTAATATTATTAATTATTACTATTTACTATTTTTTTAAAAAAATTTTGGGGGGGACCATGGCCACCTTAGATTATGTATAATGCCTTCTAGATGACAGTCACTTCGCTGACTAAAAGGTGGAATATATGAGTTTCCGGCCTCTATCGCTTCACTAAAGCACTGAATAGTGCATAATGTCCTTTTACTTCGCTTATTTGCGAAATGTGATGGAACCGGTTAAGGCTTGGTTTGGTAAAGTTTTTTGGAGAGGTGCTGTGCTTTTGAAAAGCATAAGCACTTCGTTTTATGTTTGATAAATAAAAAGCCCATATGTTTATGCTTGAAACTTTTAAAAGTTAAGAATGCTTTTGAAAACACCTAAGGATGAGCTTTTTAAAATTAGCTTTTGCTTATCAAAATTAAAAAGTCTAATATAACCTCGTACATTAATTAATATTTAAATTTAATTCTTACATTGATGTCTATTATAATATTTTTAAATTTTAAAAGTTATTTTACCAAATGCACTTGTTGTTGTTTATGCTTAAAAGCCATTTTTTATTTAATTTACCAAATACAAATGCTACAACTTTTACAATGCTAACTTTTAAAAGTTATCTTTTATAAGATACTTCTGAAAAGTAAAATCTTTACCAAACTAAACTTAAGGCGACTGCAGTTATCTCATTATAGGTTTATGACAGATCAAATTTTTTAGGCAATAAATTTTTAGTAATCTGCCAATAATAATAATAATAATAATAATAATAATAATAATAATAATAATAAAAATAAAACAGCGGTACACACATAGTAGTAGTAGTAAAAAAAACGGCTAATTTTTTTTATATTGATTAAATATATGTGTAATACATTGCTATTGGAATATTAGGTATTTTTTATTATATGGTGTTTTATTCAAATCGGACGGTCCGATTTATTTGAAGAAAAAAATAAACTACAAATCGAAGGGTCCAATCTATTTGAAAAAAAAAACTATAAATTGGAGGGTTCGATTTGTATTTGATATTTTTTTATTTTTTAAAATAAAAATAGGACGGTCCGATTTCAGCAATAAAAATTTTTTTATTTTCGAAATCACAAATCGAACTGTCCGATTTGTGATTGTTTGTTTAAAAAATAGAACAAATCGGAGGCACTAATTTGTAACTCCCATAGCAATGTCAAACACTTCTCTTCTCTCATGATTCTGAGATACACTCTTTTCTCTCACACACAAAAAAAAAAAAAACAGTAATAATTATTATAATAATAATAAACAGCCGTACACACATAATAATAATAATAATAATAATAATAATAATAATAATAATAATAATAATAATAAACAGTGCTATTACTACTAATAATAATAATATTAACGGTAATAATAAATTAATAATAGTAACGACGGTAGTATACTACACATAATAAAATAATAATGATGATGATAAAAACAGTGCTAATAATACTAATAATAGCAGCAATAATAATAATAACAGTAATAATATAACAATAATAATAATAATAACATTAACAATAACAATAACAGTATAATATATTAATAAAAAAATTTACATATTGCAAATTATCCTAATGTTTAATAACATGTTTTGTAATTTATATAAAATTACAAACTATTTTAATTAAATTAAAATTTTAAAAAATAAAAGACTGTTTGAACTGACAAAAAAGAGAAGAACACTTTTTCACCATCTCTCTCACATACAAAAGAAATACATGCTCATTAACATAGTGAGTAAAACACAAATGCAGCAAAGCATATAAAAGGCAACTAAAAAAAAACCAGTGAAAAGAGGGAACATGTGTTGTGCAGGCTAAAAAATTTAAATATAGAAGTAGAATAAGTGTTATACCTTAACATGATAATTTTTTATGTTTTTTAAAACTATGGGGGTACACAAATCGGACTTTCTGATTTGTGTTTAAAAAATTTTAAAAGTTTGGAGTACACAAATCGGACGGTCCGAGTAAAGAAATCGGACGGTCTGATTTCTGTACCTCTTAAAAATTGGACGGTCCGATTTATACTTCGTACATTAAATCATCCCACATTTTAGAAAAATACCACAATAGATTACAATTTAGAAAAACACCATTGTTAATCCAATATTAAAAATAAAAAAATAGTGTTGTGCATGCACTTGCGTTCAATGTGGTACACCAGCAAAATATAGGTTGTGTTTTACTTCGTCCCACGCATAGTTGGTCAAAGGCGCAGGGCTTGGGGGACACGTTTCGAGTATACATTCACTCTCATGCATAACGCATGTTGTGTTTTGTAGCTTTTTTTTTTTAGTTTATTGTTACTAACAAACACATCTTACGATTTATCATACTGTAAATTTGTAGATTCATATTTTTTCATAACACACCATGATATAATATTATTGAGTTACATTATTTTTTCTCCATTTTTAAATTAAATTCTGCATTTTTTATATCATTAACAAATTATGTAAATGTACTGATTCTAACCTATCTTGTTTGGAAATGAGACAAATAATAATTGTATTACTATTTGCAGTATAAAGGAATATATATATATATATATGCATGTGTGTGCGTGTGTGTGATAACAAGATCGTGTGTGTGATAACAAGATCAGTAAAGACGTGTTTATAAATATTAGATTAAACATTTTTTTTAGAGTTACCTGAAACGGTGATTTGGGCCTGAACGTGAAGTCCAGGCTCCTTTTAAGGCAGCGTCTAACTTGTATTGGTGCCGAGGTACCGCCGTCTGAGTTCCTCGAGAGGAGGTGGGGGTGGTACCTGCAAGAAACTCCAATGCTTAAGTTAGCAAGGGATTTAGGTAGATTTTTAGTAGATTGGGACGTGAATATACCTGAAAGGTGCCCGTGTATTTATAGTAGAATAGATAACTACATTTTTGAGTAGTTCCACCTTTATTGGTGGATAACCATTCCCTTTATCTTGGAAATTTGTTGAGATTTTCCTTCTAGATAGAGTAGAGAGATAGTAGAAAATATTTTAGGATTCGGTTGCTTATTCAAATGAGCAGAACCGATCCTATGTCGTCGTACCCAACCTCTTATGAGGTCGGGCAGGTAGAAAGGAGACACCTTATTTGGTGGGCCTTTATCTTTATTGGGCCTGACTTTATATTTTGGCCAGGGTATGAACAGTGCTCCTATTTGAGTTCGAGCTGTTCATGAGGTCGAGCCCAAGCATTCGTGGCTTCAGTTTCTATCGTTGGGTACGGCGCCTTCAAGAGGTCGGGTACTCGACGTGTTTCAAAATTTTAAAACGTTGCCTCTTTAATGACATGACGAATTACGCGACAGTTTCTTGGGAATCGGCGCATGGCTTTAAAGAGGGGTGCAAAATGCTTTTTTGCGCCTTGTTTCTTATAAAAGCCCCATCTCTTCCTTCTCCCTTCTTTTTCGTTTCTGAAACGCTTTGCATTTCATCATTTTTTTCATCGAAAACTCCTTCATTCTTCTTCCTTTGTTCTTGCTTCATAACCATTTCTCAGCTTCAAGATTTCTCCATCTTGATTCTTTTGAAGATTTCTTTGCACTTCGAAGAGGAATGTTCGAGTTTTCTTAGTGTTTGACGTGCCCTTCCATTTTCGCGTTTCATCAATGTTGGTGTTTTTATCCACTTTCTTGTTTTTTGTCTTTTGGTTGTTCTGAGTACTTGTGTTTGCTTTGTCCCCAAATGTGTTTCTTTTTGGTAGTTCAGAAGTGACGCATTTTTAATTCTTGAATTTGCTTGTGAAAAAACTTTTTGAAATCGAACTTTTTACGCTATTTGTTGAAAATACGATTTCCTTTATTTGGTGTCCGACTTCTTTGTGACGATTTGTTTGTTGTGTTTGTAGGTATAGCTTTATGTCTCATTCTATTATTCACAACATGTCTACCAAAGTCCCCTCTCATCTGACTTGGGTGGATATTTATGTTCTTACTCCCATTTCCGTTATTGATAGTGAGTATGTCGAGACCTTCCATAGGCACCATAGGTTGTGTGAAAGTCGGGAGGATGAGAGAAATTATGAAATAGTTGTAGCCAAGGTTCTGAGAACCGGATCAGTCATCAAATCGCTCTAATCACTGGTTTACTGGTCTAATCGGTAGTTCAACTGAAAAAACCATTTTAGAATAGAATAATAAATAAATTATAAATAAACAGCATAAAATATAATTATAGTCTAATATAAATCTTAAAATATCTTCGAAATTTAAAACACTACATAAAATATCATCAACTATATCCATATGATCTTTATCAAAATACAAGAAGAAACATGCCACTAAAAGTGATAGATTGCATATAAAAACGAAGTTACAAGTTTAATATACTGCTTTTGAGGCTTACACGATAGGCTTTCGGCATCATCATCAACTTCTGCAATAGCAGGCTTTTGATCTTTCCTCTTAAATACCACTTTCCCATCATTTTTAAACAATTCATCATACATCTCATCTATATCTTCACCTACATCCTGCAAAATTTGTCTTTCATGTTATCTGCATCATCATTCATTCATTTGCAAGGCAAAAAAATTTACAAATTCTCCAGATTTAGACATAGAACAAAATCTAAAACATGAATCATTGTGAAAAAAGTGAATGAGAGAAGGATTTTCTTAAGAAATTAAAGTGGCCATTAAATTAGTGTTGATTTAACTAAAGTTACAACCCCTCGTATTTCAGAGTCATCGGCAACTAGCATCTACAAAACAGAGCCATCAAAACAGCAGCATAACAAATAATCACCCCTAAATTAATTCAAAACAGCAGCATAACAAAATCACTAATCACAAATCACTTATCACAAATTCCAAATTCAAAACACTCAGTGCCATAACAAAACAGCAGCTTAACAAGTCACTAATCAATAATCACAAATTCCAAACTCAAATCAGCAGCATTACAAAAGACCCAAGAAATCACAAATCATAAATTCAACCTCAAATCCCTGAAACAGAGTAACAGACTCAACTTTCCACTAACCTCAAATCAGTAAATCATAGTTTCACTAACTTTCCACTGTCAGCAAGAAGACGACGGCGGGACGACGAAGACACGACAACGACACCACAGCGCACCAACTGAAGGCCTCGAGCAGCGATTTCACCTGTGAATGGAAGACGTGCCGAGCTAGAAAGGGGAGACGCTACGGAGAAGGAGAAGGAAGAGGCCGCAGAGACGCCGACAAAGACGAACGGCGGCAGCAGTTCCGTCCAGGAAGTTGGATTTTTGGGTTGGGAAGGAGCTAGGGCTTGCTCTTGCTGTGTGTTCTGTGTTGTCTTTCAAAGGAAGGGTTGTTTGGTGGGGTGAGGCCGTGAGGGGAGTAACTCACGTGGGTGTGGGTGGGTTTTTTTTTTCTTAACAAAATCAAAACGACGGCGTTTCATACGAATCGGTCGGTTCCTGGTCCGGTCTAACTGACCGGTTACCGGTCGGTTCAACGGTTCTCTAGTAGTTTTGTCATCAACGGTTTTAGTAGGAGGATCGGACCATTTTCTACTTTGGTTCCCAGTTAAACCCGTTCGACCGGCCGATCCGATCCGATTTTCAGAACAATGGTTGTAGCTGATCCTGAGGAGAGGTTAAGTTTTCCCCCATTGGATAAGTCGAAACACCCTTTATTTTATGCCTATGATTGTTTTTTTACTAAGCTAGACATTAGGCTTCTTTTTTCTGACTTTGAGATTAATGTCCTCTGGACTTGTAACGTTGTCCCTACCCAACTACACCCGAACTCATGTGCTTTTTTGAAAATATACCAGCTCCTTTGTCGGGAGCTGGATGTCCGACCTTCCCTGAAAATGTCCTTCTACTCTTTGTGTTGACCAAACCTTTTAGTTCTTCCAAGAAATTAGGTTAGGTTTCTTTTCGGGCTGTCCAGGGTAGGAAGATTTTCTCCATTTTTGATGAGTCCTTCCACGATTTTAAAAATTATTTTCAAAATCCAAGCGGTTGAGGATGCCCGACCTTTCTTCTTAGATGAGAATGATTAACCATATTTTTCATTATATTGGAAAGAGAAACCAGTGATGGCCAAATATAATGTAGATTACTTAAATGAGCTCGAGAAAAGTGTAATTAGCCTGTTTCAAGAGTGCTGGGCTGAGCTCTTTACTTGGACACCAAAATTTTTTTACGAGATCCCAGTTAACTTCTGTCCGAGCTAGGTAGTTCTCTTACCTTTTGCTTATGAATTATGGTTGTAAGTTTGTGTTTGACAATTAATGTGCCTTTATTTTGTATTGCAAAAATAATGGCTTCTAAATCTGCTGCCATGAAGACACTTCGGGCCACCAGAAAGAACATTGTGGCTTGGGGTATTCAACTAAAAGAAGCTGGTGATACTGCTACCCGACCTTCCCCTACAAAGTTGGACTCGGGTACCTCTTCTTCGCGGAAGATTATACCCGTCCCTAGATCTCGAACAATTCCCCTTTCTCTACGTCGAACAGTGATGTGGCCCGCCCTCCTCCTTTTTCATCTGAACCTCGTCCCAAAAGGCAGAAGATTTCTGAGGGGGATAGTATATATGATAAGGGTTTTGACGAACCATCCAAAACCACATTTAGCTCCTGGCTCGAGGTGGAATTCAAATGGCAGGTGTGTGTGTGCTGCCTTGGCCAGGGAGTTAGAGAAGACTCCTCTCAGAGCTACTCACAGCTTTTTGGTATCTTCTCGGGCTGAAGTGGATTCCCTAAAGGAGGCAAAAAGGGAGCTTGAGCAAGAGAGGGATTCACTGATGTCTGACCTGGGTAAAACTCGGGCCAAGCTAAAACAAGCGAAGGCATCCTTGGCCATGTCGGAAGGACTGAAGAAGAAGGCAGAAGAGAGTTATATCTGCGTTTTCAGGGAGAGGCTTGACCTTGAGAATGAGCTGGCTAATTCTCGGGACAGATATGCAATGCTTGAGGAGTGTGTGGCTGAGGGAATGGACGAGATGTTTGCAAATATGAAGGCCCAGTTCCAAGTCTTGCTCCCAAGGCAGACCTTTTCCTGTTTAGCCAAGATAATATTGTAGTGGACAGAAAGATCGTCCCAGCTCCTAAGGATGATGAGGAGGTCCCTTTGCCCAACCCGAAGGTTTCAGGTGCAGAGGTCGGTCAGGCTCCTCAGAATCCCAAGGTTCTTCCCGAGGTTTTTAGTTTCGATCTCCTTCCTTCACCGACTGGTCCTATTCCGGCTGTGCCAGTTTTTTAGTATGACCCGACTCCTGCCCGAGCTGAGGACGTGGTTACTGGGGATGAACTTAATCCTTTGTAGTCTCCTTGTACTTTTTCGTAGTTTTCTTATGGCCCGGGATGTGGGTCTTGGATGAACATCTTTTGCAATAGTTTTTCAAACAAATTATTTTGTTTTAGTTGTATTTTAAACAACTTTTAATTTTCTTTCGTTTAAAGAATCTTTCTTTATTTTGATAATGAATATAGATCTTTGTTGAATTAGTTCTTAGCCTCTTCAGTCATTTAGTTGAAGATCGTGTCTTAGCAACTTTTAATGTTATTTCTTAGCTAAGTTAAAAGGTGATGTCGGTGAGTTTGGTATAATGATTTCCTTTGTAAGTTTCGACTTTGTGTAGTCGAACTTTGTCAAGTTACTTTTATACTTCGTTTTTATCCCGCCTTGATTTTAAGGGTCGGTTTCACGAATTTTTTATATAACTTCTTATATTAATTTGCACCTCGTCACTTCATCTTGCCAAGCATGCTAGGTCGGGCAATGATTTTTGTGGTTTATCGAGCTTAAATTAATGCGTTTTTATAGGAAACTTATAAAGAAAGAACGAATTTTTCATTAATGAAGAAAATGCCTTACATGAGTTTGCTACTAGGGATTTTTGCCTACCCTTATCCTTTGTTATGGTGCTTCATTAAAACCCCCTTCAGTAAAAACTCTTTTCAGAATAAAATTCTGAAGTCGGAAAAAAGAGTACACCAGGAAACAAGGTGTGCTACCTAACTGTAGTACTTCTTCAGGTTATACGCATGCCACGACCTTGGGAGTTCTCTTCTTTGTAGGTCAGACACTTTGTAGTAACCCTTTCCTAAGACTTCAACGATCTTGTAGAGTCCTTTCCATCTTGCTGTCATCTTTCCTTTGCTCGACTTCTGAGTCCCGATGTCATTTCGGATCAATATAAGGTCGTTTGTGGTGAAGCTTCTTTTGATCACCTTCTGATTATACCTTAGGGTCATCCTTTGCTTTATTGCTTCCTCTTTGATCCAAGCTTATTCTCGGACTTCTGGGAGGAGATCGAGTTCTTCCCTTTATGCTTAGGTATTAACTCCTTCATTGTAGTATGTAACCCTTGGTGATTCTTTAGCGATTTCTATAGGAATCATGGCTTCCATTCCGCAAGCAAGTCGGAAAGGCAACTCCCCTGTTGTAGAATGGGGAGTGTCTGATATGCCCACAAGACTCGAGGAAGCTCATCTGCCCATGCTCCCTTTGCATCTTGTAGTCGGTGCTTCAACCCAGCCAGTATGACTTTGTTTGCGACTTCGGCTTGTCCATTGACTTGAGGGTGTTCCACCGATGTGAATTGGTGCTTTATCTTGAGGCTGGCCACCAAATTCTTGAAGGTTGAATCAGTAAACTGAGTCCCATTGTCCGTGGTGATGGAGTGGAGAACTCCAAACCTTGTGACGATGTTCTTGTAGAGAAACTTCCGACTTCACTGGGCAGTGATGGTTGCTAATGGTTCTGCCTCAATCCACTTAGTAAAGTAGTCGATCCCACCATGAGGTATTTTACTTGCCCTGGTGCTTGAGAGAATAGTCCAAGGAGATTGAGACCCCATTTTGCAAATGGCCAGAGTGAGGTGATGCTAATAAGCTCTTTGGGAGGTGCCACATGAAAGTTGACATGCTTCTGGTAAGGCAAGCACTTTTTGACAAACTCGGCTGCTTCTCGTTGCAAGGTTGGCCAGAAAAAGCCGACTCGGATCACCTTCTTAGCTAGTGAGTGAGATCCCAAGTAGTTTTCACATATGCCATTATGTACTTCCTCTAAGACCTCCTTCACATTAGAGGTCAGGACGCACTTTAGGAGAGGTATTGATATCCCTCTTTTGTATAGAACATTGTGGACCAATGTATAATTTTCTGCTTCCCTTATGAGCCTTCGAGCCTCTTTTTCATCTTTAGGAATAATATCAAACTTAAGATAATTGACTATAGGGCCATCCATCCTAGGTTTTGGTCGGATATGATCATTATTCTTGAATTGTCATCTTCTTTTGCTATTGATAGTGCCTGGAGAGTTTCTTAGATGAGGCTTCTATTGTTATCCTTGGCTTGGTGCTAGCTAACTTGGAAAGGACATTTACTCGGGCATTTGACTCCCGAGTTATGTGTCGGACCTCTCCTTCCGAGAACTATGCTAGTTATTCTTGTGCTTCATCTAGGTATTTCTTCATATTGGGGTCTTTGCCTTGATAAGTGCCATTAATTTGTGAAGTTACCACTTGATAATCATTAAATACTATTAACCTTTGTGCTCCCACCTCTTTAGCCAGCTTCAAGCCAGCAAGCAAGGCTTTATATTCTGCTTGGTTATTAGAAGTAGGAAACTCGAACCTTAACAAGAGTTCTATCCGAGTTCCTTGTTCACTTTCCAGGATGACGCATGCTCCACTGCCAGCTTTATTGGATGATCTATCTATATATAAGCTCCAAGTTGTTAAACTTCCCTGACTTTTAGTGTATTTGGCCACAAAGTCAGTGAGGTACTAGGATTTGATTGCTATCTGGGATTCATATTTCAAATCGAACTCGGACAGTTCTACAACCCATTGTAGCATCTTTTCTGCTAGGTCCGTCTTTTGTAGAATGTGATTCATTAGTTGATTAGTACGGATCTTTATAGTGTGAGACTGGAAATAAGGTCGGAGCTTTCGCGAGGTGAGGATAAGAGCATACGCAAACTTTTCTATCTTTCGACAGTTCAACTCTGCTCTTTGTAAGGCTTTACTGACAAAGTAAATAGATTGTTTCCCATTCTCATTTTCTCGGATCAAGGCTGAAGCTATAGCTCAGTTTGCCACTACTAAGTAGAGGACGAGCTCTTCTTCGACGTTAGGTCGAGTGAGTATGGGGGGTTGACCTAAAAATGCTTTGAAGCCTTGAAAGGCTTGTTCGAACTTTTGGGTCCATTCAAATTGCTTTCCCTTTCTGAGAATTGAATATAATGGTAGGGACTTCAACGATGATCCTGCCAAAAATCTGGATAGTGCCGCCAACCTCCCATTTAGTTGTTGGACTTCTTTGAAACAAGTCGGGCTCTTCATCTCTAGTTTGGCTCTACACTTATTCAGGTTTGCCTTTATGCCTCTTTACATTTTGAGGGGTTTAGCCTCATCCCATGCTTTCTTATTGTGGAGAATACCTCTGAGAGGTCAGACAAGAGAGCCAAGTCGTCCTTAGTTTTTACGAGCATGTCGTTCACATACACTTCCATGAGTTTTCCTAAGTGGGGGGGGGGGGACACTTTTTTCATTAGTCGTTGATATGTGGCTCTGGCATTCTTTAATCCAAAAGGCATTACTACATAACAATAGTTAGCCTTAGGAGTGATGAAAGAGGTCTTCTCTTGGTCCGGTTTATACATCAGAATTTGGTTATATCCCGAGTATGCATCCATAAGGGATAAATACCAATAACTTGAGGCTGTGTCAACCAGAGCGTCAATGCTTGGTAGAGGATATGGGTCCTTGGGGCAAGCTTTGTTGAGGTTGGTGTAGTCTACACACATTCTCCATGTAAAACCCGGTCAAACCATAATTAATTAAATATGGCCAAAATGGTTAGAAATTTAGCAATCGAAATTTGATCATTTAAATATGATATTTGGACTCAGTGGATTTTTCTGAGTCAAAAAACATAGTTTTCTACATAAAAACACGCACTAGAAATTTGATCAGCAATACCGGCTGAGATCTGTCTGGTACTACAGTTGAGAAAATTAATTATGAGTGAGAAAGGTTAAAAAATTAAATAATGGTAGTTGATATGGTAAAAATAATGAAAACGCAAATTAAAACGCTAATCTTAAAGATTTTGGCTCAAAGTTAGGCCAAACGGGCCATATATGTGAACCGGACCCAAGTTGGGCCCAAGACCCAACATATATAAACCATAGTTATGAGCATTTCAGCTCATTAACCTTAGAAAAAGAGGGAGAGGTGTTGAAATGGAGAAAAGAGGAAGAAGAGAGAAAATTCTAACTCCATCAACTTCAAATCACCATAACTTTATCTTCGGTGCTCCGATTGACGAGCCGTTTACGCCCACGCGCTGCTCTTCTCATCCTCTTTGATTATATCTAGGTATTGGCTCTACACATTCTTTGCTTAGTTATTAATCTGGTTTGCTAGAATATAACATATATATGTTCTACTTTGTAATTTTTTTTAATTTGCTCTATTTTGTTTTGTTCTAAATTAATAAAACATTTTTTTTTGTGTGGGTTTAGGGTTCTGTAATCTAATATGTTGTTAGGATATATATTAGAGTTAAGAATGTCATCTAACAATGTGGGTGTTTTATTTATTATTTGGATTTAATTTAGTGTTATTGTATGAATTTGAGTTGTGAAGAGTTGTGACTGGTTATGATTTATGTGAATTATGTGTGATTTTACTGATTTGGTTTATTTGAGACTTATAAAATTTACGAGTCATGTTTACGTTTCGTCTTACGATTTTACGAATTATGATTTTACATCGGACTTCCAAGTCAATATAAAAACTACGAGTTCACTACCTTGATTAAAACGCTAATCTTAAAAGTTTTGGCCCAAAGTAAAACCAAACGGGCCATATATGTTAACCGGGCCCAAGTTGGGCCTAAGACCCGACATATATAAACCTTAGTTATGAGCATTTCAGCTCATTAACCTTAGACAAAGAGGGAGAGGCGCTGAAATGGAGAAAAGAGGAAGAAGATAGAAAACCCTAACTCCATCAACTTCAAATCACCATAACTTTCTCTCCAGTGCTCCGATTGACGAGCCGTTTGCAGCCACGCGTCGCTCTTCTCACCCTTTTCGATTCTATCTAGATATTATGGTGAGTATCCTACTATTCTCTGTCCAGTTTTTTTCTCTGATTTTCTGTTTTGGTTTGGATTTTGAGAAAATCTTGTGATTTTGGTTGTTTAGGGTGTTACACTCCACTTTTTATTCTACTTCTTTACCAGAACCACGTTAGCTAGTCACAATAGATACTTTATCTCTCTTATGAATTCGGCTTCCAATGACACTTGTACTTGTTCTTCCACGACTTGTGTCCTTTCAGGTCCGAATTTTCAATGGTTTTGCTGAATAGGTATGGAATCTGGGTAGACAGCGAGCTTATGAGACATCAAGTCGAGATCTATGCTAGACATATCGAAGATTTTTCAAGTGAAGATATCGGAGTTTTTTCGTAAGAGGTCAAAGAGCTGTGCTTTTAGTCCTCCTTCCAAATTAGCTCTTATATTCGTCGTCTTTTTAAGGTGATCTCCGATTTGGACTACTTCTACCTTTCCTCCAGGTTGAGGGCGCAATTCTTCCCGAGTTCGAATGTCACCAACCTTAATTGTGTTGATTTCTTTTCTCCCTGGGCTGCCTTTTAGATTAAGTCTTTTATTATAGCACTTTGCGCCAACTTTTGATTTCCCTTTATGGTAGCAATTCCTTCTATAATGGAAAAATTTATACACAAGTGAAGTGTAGAGATAAATGCTACAAGTCAGTTTAAAGTGGTTCGTCCTATTAGGGCATTGTATGCTGATACAACATCGACCACAATATAGTCAACGCTTAACGTTCTTGACTTAGTGTCCTTTCCAAAAGTAGTGCATAGGGAGATAAATCCAAGAGGTTGGATCGGCGTGTCCCCTAACCCAAAGAGGTTGTCTGGGTACGCCTTTAGATCATTTTCTTCCTGCCCGAGCTTATCGAAGGCGGGTGTAAATAGTATATCTATCAAGGTACCTTGATCCACTAGAGTTCTATGGAGGTTTGCATTAGCGAGGATCATTGTTATCACCACTGGGTCATCGTGGTCAGGCGTTATCCCTTGAGCATCTTCTTTAGTGAACGAGATGGTTGGTAAGTCGAGTGTTTTGTTATCTTCTCTGACTTGGCACACCTCTTTAAGATGTCTTTTCTGTGATGATTTTGAAATTCCTCCTCCCGCAAATCCGCCATTAATCATGTGTATGTGTCATTCAGGGGTTTATGGGAGGCGTTCTTGTCGTTTCCCCTTTTCATCTCTCTTTTTTTCCTCTGATCGTCCGACCTCTCAGCCAAGTACCTGTCTAGTTGACCTTCCCTGGCCAACTTCTCAATGACATTCTTTAAATCATAGCAATCGTTGGTAGAATGCCCATAAAGTTTGTGGTACTCACAGTATTCTGTCTGCCTTCCTGTCTTTTTGTGTTTAATAGGACAAGACGGTAGAATATTCTCAAATCCTCCTTTTCATGGCCTTCTCCATCGCACTTATAGCCTTCATTTTCTACTCCCACTCCATTGTCTCCATGCTCTTTCTCGGCCACCTCAAAGACCTCTAGCTCGCCGCAGAGTATCACCCACCTTCTCACGCAAGCCTCCTTCGCTGGCACCCTCCTTTGCCTCGGTGGGCCGACACCGAATTGAATAGTGATGTTGCGCTTCTAGGGACAGACGAAATGAACATTTATCATGTGAACTCTGGATAGTAACGGAACAGAGAATTAAAACACTAAGATTAACAACAGAATCAACCAATATCGTTGAAGAATCAGAGAAAGAACTATAAAAGAACAGTTTTTAATCGTTACAGTTATTTTCTTTCTTTTTTTTTTTTTCTTAATTTGGGGGACTTTTTTTGTGTAGGGATGTGGTGAAAAAAATAGAAAAGAACTCACTATATTGGATTTTTCTGCTAGGAACCGGTCGAGGTCCTCCTCCACCACCACCACCACCATTGATTTCGGATAGTCTGTTGTAGTAGTAGTTTCAGACTCTATGACAAAGGTTTCCATGGTGCAGGTTGGGTTATGAAAAGTTGAAAAAGTTAGTTAAAGTTAAAGATGGAGATAATGTAAAAATTTTATTAAAAAAAATTAAGATTTGGATCACTTTATCGCACATAACCCATCTTCTATGAATACAGCATTAATTTCCTTAGTTTATGAATACTTTTGTCAGTATTCGCAAACTTCATAAGTACTTTGGGTCATTTTTTCTGATTGTGATATTATAGTGCCCTCTTTGGATATCACAAATTAAATGAGAAATGACACTACCAAAATACTTGACTTTGTATTATTTGTCTCATTAAACGAAATACCTAACAAAACATTTTAAAATATATGTAAAAGTAATGATTTCATTTTATTTATTTTAAAAAATATCCATCATTTTATCTTCGGTATCTTATTTCTATTGTACCTATATTTGACAAAATATTTCCAGTAAAATTATATTGCTGGTATCTCACTTTATAAAGATTACTTTTTATCAATCCAATTGTTGAATTACAATAAATGATCATTTATTGTAAAAAACAACTGGATATAAATAAAATTATAATTACAATTCATTTAATTATTTACGATTTTAATTTTTATATTATCATCAATTTTAATATACTTAAAAATACTAAATAGTATTAAATCAATATAAAATTTTATTAATAGAATTACAAACTATATATACTTTTAATCCAAAATTAAATTTTGTGAAAAGAATTACACCGACGAAAAAAATTCATTAGTATATATATATATACACACACGTTTTTTCAGTTAAACTGCCTTTCATGTGCTATCCTCGGTTTGGTTTATTCTATTTCAGTATTTTTCTAGATGAAAAAAGAAAATTCTCCCTTCAACTTATCTTCTTCTTTGAGGGATCTAATCATCATTTATTATGCTAAAACTAATTCTAACTATTACAATTATTCAAGTAGTTTCAGGTGGTACAGCGAAAATAGACATCATTGAGTTTCCTTCCCTTCAAAATTTCTAATTCCATCTCTGGATATTCCTTCACGGATATCCTGTACAATTTCAAAAGGAGGTGGGCATTTTTCCTAACCTGATTTTGAGGGCCAAAATTGTGGGATGTGTACTGTACAGAGAGGGAAAATTACACAAATATAGTAATGGAAAATGGTGAGGCATTTTGAATGGCAGGGCTCCAGATTGGACGAAAGATGAGACTATACATACCTCATCACTTTACAACAATTGATACAGGTAAGGTGCCTCGGTCAACTTTCTTTGAAGCTGAATGCTGTAATGCATGAGCTAATTCTCACAATTCACATTGTCATGTCTTCAAGTTAGATTTGGTATATTCCGGTGAGAATCGGCAAATTCCCGGACAAGGCGCTTTAAAACTCTGCCACCCTTCCCTTGCATATGCCCGTAATTACTCTTCAATCCATTGGAGTTCTTGCTCTCGAGATAATCAGCGGCTGCATCGACAAGGGCCTTTGACCAAAGTGGCACCAAGGTCTCCGCTTCTCCATGATTTAGGTACTCAGCAGGAAGAGCCTGAACCTGCAAGCCACGAATTGTCCGGTTGAAAATACAAATCAGAAATAAAAGCAGAACAAAACTGCCTAATAGATGGTAAACAATTAGGACAGAGATGCATCAGATAACACCATTGGATCAGAGTTTCATGCCAATGGCCATGCAGATAGGCATAACATCAGAACCCATAAGAGCGTCGTTACATTTTTCTTTTGAAAGAAAATAGAATACTAGCAAACCAAACATTTCTATCTATGATCATGTTCGGTTTCAAGTCTCAATTCTAACTGCTGGTTTCCATATAGCAAGAGTCAAATAAAACAATAAAACATATTAAAGGAATAATAATAAATACATATGAGAGAGAGAGAGAGAGAGAGAGAGAGAGAGAGAGAGAGAGAGACTGCTGACTGTAGCCATCCATGCAGAGTTTGCCAGCAAAGTATAGACTTCAATGTTGTTCTTTCGGATAATGTGCAAATTGCAGCCAGTTGTTGAAGAATTGTTGCACATTTGTGAACCTATCATGTAAACATAATATTTTAATCTATTTTTCATCAAAATTTAAAAGGCTCCATGTATCTAAGCTAAAAGATCAATTAATATTGAAATCATATGAAGAAAGCTGGGGAGAGGGAAGGGTAAAAATAAAAATTAGAAAGTACATGAACCATTCAAAATTCTGGGTTATCAACATAAACAATGTCAGGTGAAAGGCATATAAAATTATCAAGGGAAGGATCAACTGCATAATTGCCATCAGCAAATTGAAGATCAGAAACTAAAACCACCACACACCATCAACCAAACCTTGCTAACCCATTCTTAACAGCTCTCTCACTCTAAACAGTATGCACATCAGCCTCAGTGGAAAAAAAAAATGGGATAGAGAACTCGTGCGAAAAAGTAGTTCCTTTATATTCTATCCCAAAGAAAGAAAATAGGTATAGGTAATACTTTTACATGTGACAAGATACTTACCCGGGACATTGCAGATACACCAAGTAAAGCATAAACCACATTGGATACAAGCCCCTCACCACTGTGAGAAATGACATGGATGGTTGTGGCGTTGAATGACCCTTCAAGAATACAATTAATATGTTCTAACAGCGAGACAAGGCCCACATCTAAGAAACCTGAACAGCAAAGTAAAAATAGACCACATTTAATAAGAGATGCATATATAGTGTGAAAGATACTCGGTCTACAAAGTTGGAAAAAAGCTCTTCAAAAGTGAGCTTGTCTCTAAAATTAGCATGTATGTATATATCAACTCTTGATTTAATTTGAATTGCATCATGATCTTCACGAGATCAAATCAGAAGGCACCCTTATAAAGAAACCTTGTTCGAAAGTTAATTATTATGGCAATTGTTTCTGAGATTAGTAGAAGATCAAGATTTATTGCTAATGCAAGTCAGCTACAATATTTTCATAAACGTAAGATATCCTTCGTTTTTTTAGAATTATATACTAGTCTTTATTCATACCATTCCCTCTGCGCAGAAATGCATTTACTTTAAAATTTACAAGTTATCATTGTGATCCAAGATATCAAACTAGAGGCAACTTTCAATTGACAATTACTTTTTTTTTTTTTCCCTTTTATCAGATGAGGCAAGATATTTCATAACAGAAAGATAATAAAAAGATATAGGAAAAAAGTGATCCTCTTTACAAAGAAAATAAAAGGCTTAGCTAATGAGTATTCTTAGAACACTTGTTAACAGAGTAGAAATAGAAATTTATTTCTTCCAATTTAATTAATTATTGAAGATTTTATTTTATTTTTTTTCATTTAAGCTTTCTACTTCTAATATTCTTAAAAATGACCTTAGTCAAACCCACAGAAAAAAAAAATGGAAAGCTTAAAATAATCTCAGATTTAAAAAGAAATTTAGAACAATAAAAACACTCGCAAACTTCCCACCAAATACCAAGTTGTAAGTGCATAACAAGGAGGATAACAAGCAGATATTTCTTACAAGACAAATATGACATTGCGGCCAGCGCAGCTCCGCGGTGCATTGCTGTGCAGCATATAGCAGCTTTTTGGATAGAAACTTCAAGAAGAGAACCACAGGATGAAAGGGCATCCTGAAATAAATCATCATACTCATTTTAAATATGCAGACTTCATTTCTCCCACATAATAAATCTCTGAAATCATAAAGAATAGATTGTGACCAGTTTTCAACTTCACTAGAATCTGGAACTAATGCCCACAAGATAACAATAATAATAACGAAAACCTTGTTACAGGAACGAATAAATGTAGATGCAAAATTGGTGTACGCCTCCACTAAGTCAGGTTCTTGGTCACATATGTAGGAGGAAGTTAGAGCCATTACAGAAGCTGCATGAGTAAACCTTTCAAATGTGGTGACAAATAAAGGTCCGTACTCCTCTCGGTGACCAAACTCCTCAATGACAATGGAAGCTGAAACATAATATTTGAGTTAGGAAATTCTTAACGGTTAATGGGACTAACTTGAGCAAAGTCTGTAACATTCCATAATCAGAAGAAATTTCATAATTATAAAAAGTAACACCAACTCCAGATTTCATGTATGATGGTGAGAAAAGAAATGAAAATATACTGACAGATCCTCTCATCTATCGCCAAAAATCAATTATAGATATTCTCATCTGATACATCCCCTACCATACATATGTACATCAAATTTTGATGTAATTAAGCAGTTTTGCATAATATTACATCACTTATCGTTTTAACTTTAAAAGGTAACTAATACATGCAACACCACCTCAGCTAGCTGCCTGGCTCATCTACATTCTAATGGTCACACCATCATTTAACAAATTGATGCTTCTTTATCAAATTGTTCTTAACAAATTATGGTGCATGCAGCATATCAGCAGTACTTTGCAAAATCATCGGTAAGATCTTAATAATTAATTTAACCAGTAAGTGCCAAAAAACCCAGAATATGGGTAATTTAAGACAATAAGGAACTTACCGGTTCTTATGTAATACTCATGACTTTGGTACAAAACAAAATTTGTTGAAAGCCAATCCAGCACTTTCGGCAATAATGTTGCAAAATGCTGACCTGCACATCCAAAATACCAAAGAAAATACTTCTCATGGGAGCCATTCATGAAATGTTGCCAGACAAGTCCAAAATGAATATAACAAACCTGAAGATTGAATAGCTAGCGAAAGAGCTCGGCAGGCTGCCATGGATAAATTACTACTCTCCATATGTTCAGAGCTAAAAACTTTCTCCAAGATGGGCCAGAAAACCCGTAAGAGTGAAAGTATGGAGTCATCTGCAGCAGGTTCAGCCACCGCAGATATAGAAAGATGATTGAATACAGTTCCCATTCTGAATTTACAGGATTGTGAGAACAGGATCAGAAAGAATAACCATGACAAACAATCTACTATGAATATCCCAATACCTAAAAAAAGACAAATACTGAAGAAAAGGCTGAACAAAATCCCATAAAATGAAACCTATTTTCATGAAACCACTTATCCTAAAAGTTTAAACTATTAGGTAGAAGCAGATGAATGGTTATATATATATTATCCGTCTCCTCACGCAATAGCCTTTTTTGGGTTTGAAACATGAACTATGCATGGGTTTATTTTTGCCTCGTGCTTAAATTCTTTGGAGCATCAAGGATCAAAACTTTAAACCTTTTGATCATAGAAGCTCTGATACCATATAAAATCACTTATCACAAAAGCAGGTGCAAGGTATAGGCATATGAATGGTTATTTAACATCCATTCCATGCAAGCACGAAATGTTTGAGTGAGATCTTAGACAGGATGGCATCGACAACTTGCAACAAAGATAACTTACTTTGTTATGAGTAGAATTGATTTCAACATCCCTTTTCACTGACGCTTCAAAGTCACCATGATGTTCTGTTTTACTTCTCTTTCCCCTTACCTTGCCAATATTATTACATCATATTCAGCAGCTAAAGGGTGTACGAATTTTATGTATTTTATTTATCACTGACCTAGCATTCTAGTTCCGGGAAATTTTTTACTTTTATTATTTGTTTAATGTACAGCACAAAGGAAGCTACCTGAATAATAAGGAATTGTCTGACTTCATACCGGTGGTTTTATGGGTTTCTTTTTGGGTGGTGAAGGTTGTGTACCTTCATTCGGACTTCTCCACATAATTATATTGTAAAAGAAAACTGATTTAATTGTCTTACCCAAATTGAGTATTTTTCAATTGAACGCAAGGCAATTATCTTATACAAACAGTAAAAATAAAAAATAGCAGGAATTAAATTAAAGTAATTAAGTTCCCCCGTCTTTTGAACCTCATACAGACCGTTCAAACACTGTAATGTAAACACTACCATTGTTCCTCGTAATATGTACATCAACTATCTTGGTCTACCCCAAGTACAAAAATTTCAGAACATCCCAAACATAGTATTCACTGGCCATACCTGTGTAACCCTCTAGAGGCAGCATTCAAAACTTGCATATAGGAAGCAGGGTTCTGCTTAAGAGAATGGCTGGTCTCTGGATCAACCTAAAAAATATATAAGATCAGATCCTCCAATTCATAGAGCAAGCTACATACAGAATCATCCCAAACAAGTTCCTTCAGAAAATTATTATATATAAAAACAGATTGCAAAATCATAGAGGTGAATCAACTCCAATAGAGTATGGTTGAAAAATCCATCTCAGTAGATCCAGTCAAAACAGGAATCAGAGTCAAAACCCAAATTAGCATTCAAGAAGGAAAGATGGGGCTCACAAGTTTCCCGATTGCTTCATAGCTAGAAGAAAGAAATCTAGCCAATAAGTTGCTCTTCAGTTCTCTGTTGGGAACAGAACTAAGGATCAGACTTATAGCATTCATTACTTCTTCCTCATCTTCCATTGATAAATGCCACTTGTCTAGCCCCTACAAGGATAGGCATTACATAAGTGGCCAAAGGAAAATACAATATTCAATATATCTTATAAAGATATCATACACTGAATTGGGAAGTTAGATAATGCTTCTGAAAAAAAAAATTAAAAAGAAAGAAAGAACACAAACTTCCATTTACATTAAGCTAACAATTTTTAGCTATGTATATACATCACATAGAAAAACTCAAAAGTGCTAAAAATGTAGAGAAATACCAACAGAAATCCAATCACTTGTTAGATCATCAACTCAAAGCATGATATTTTCAGTTGGATATTTGTGGCACTGAAACATGGAGAGTAGCTTACCTCCCCTATCCACATCAGAACTTCCAAATTTGAAGGTTCATAAATTACTATAGAAGCATCCTCACAGACTTTCCGCAGGGTAGACGCACAAGCATTCGAGGATAGAGGCTCTGAAATCCCTATAGCAAGAAATAATCTGAAAATAGAAAGTTTGCATCAGAACATAACATGTGAATATCAATAATGATCAAATCAGCAATTAGTCAATCATGTTCAACATAGTTATTTTAAGTTTGATTATACAAATGATAAATCTTGATAAGATATATCTATCCAACCTAAATGAGCATGTAATAGAAAATTAAAAATAATAACGAGAAAAGATCAATTATTCCATTAAATATGCATATACTACAACAAAGTGGAGATTGTGAGTACTCACAACAAGGGCCTAAAATTTTCCTTGAAAGAAGATATCCACTTAGAATAGGAACCAATCACCTCTGCTAGAGATCTGTATACCTAAAATGAAATTACACCTTTAGATGGACAAGAAAATAAGAAACACCACTAAGAAACAAATGTCAATGAGGAAATGAGAGAGTGTTCTTATAGAACGCACAATGCAGTTGAAACCCTTCAACCCATCTGACGGCTTTGTGGACAACATGGTCACAATCTGCATGACCATAGAGAAATCAAAACTCTGGCCATTCTGTATTATCACATCAGCGGCCTGAAACAAAGGATAAATTACCATAAATAAATTGGGTAGAGCGGCACTAGTATATAGCTGTTAAAGGTTTAACAGTGTACTAGCTTTCAATATCCCAATACCCTAAAGAACAAAGCCAGGTAGACATATAACAGAAAGGGACAACCACCACATGAGTAGGAGCTGAAGTATTATAAAAGCAAACATGCAAAACTAAAAGAAAAGCATTACACTATGCAAACATTATACTCAGTTTCTCAGTTCTTTGTTTTGCTGCATGCCAAATCAATAGAATCAATGCTGTCATTAAGATGCTAATATGGTATCCAATTGAAGCAGCGAGTGGCACTCACAGCATTAAGAGCAAACAGCTTGCTTTCCACTTCCTTCCAAGGGATTGGTAGATTTGGAGATGCCCACCCAGCAATAAAGAGCTGCAAGTTCAACATACTCGAACTGAAAAACCAGACTTCACTTATAACGAAAATGACATGATCTACCGATGATCAAGTAACTGTCTAACAAAAAATATGATTGAGGTATCTATGAAAGCATATCATTTACATTTAAATGAACCAGAACGACTGGATAACAGAATATTTCCCATTCAAAAATCTAATAAACAAATAACTTCCTAGCAAAGTAATTAGCAAAAATATCCAAAGTACTATACCACGCTGCTCAGAAATGAAGTTAGGAGATGAGCTAAATAGTAAAACCTTGGAATATTTTATAAACTAATTACCAGAATGAATGAATGAATGACATTGACTTCCTTGGCCTTCATTTTCATAGAAAACTACAATTTTGGAGCTAAGAATTTCATTTTAATACACTATCAATGTAAACAAGTTTAACATATACATCCAATCTAATAGGGGATGTAAAATAGAATCACAAGTTTAAGCTGAGAAGACATGAGCTGAGTCAAGCAGATCCAAAAGGACTCTGATAGGAATGTTTTGCGCAATTATAATTCTTAGCAGCTCTACTGAGACAGCCTCTGCTTTATACTCACAGGTATATATATATATCTTGGGGTCGGAAAACAGTCTGTAAGTATCCTAGTTTCCCTACAGAAGGAAGAATTACACCACAAAAGCTACATGCTGAAATTGAACAGCCCAAGCACCAGAATCCCATATTTCCAATGTTGGAACCTAAAGCTAATAACTTGCAGTTGGATCCTAACATCCCACCACAATTAGCAGTCTTAGAGCCCACGTTAGCTGGTGCACTAGCCCTTTGACTAGTCCCAGCAAACACTCCAATGCCAGGTATGACCACTCAAAGAGAGAGAACGGCGAAGGAAAAACTTTTATATGTCCTATCTAATCAGCAACTAACAAATAAGAAACAACAATGCCCTCAACCCACTTTAAATAAGGTCATTGGGAAATTCTCTAGATATAAGGTTAGTAATAAGCAAAATTAAGATCAAAGACCTCCCTATCCAACACCCTTTTGATTGCAAAACCATGTTTTGGGCTCACCATTTATCATCACAGGGAAGGTACCTCTGTTTCCCACACGGAACCAAAGCACCAATCCTCCAAATCTATTTCCAAATAAAAAAAAGTGGACCAATCAAAGCTTTCTCAAAATCAAGTTTAAGAAACAAACTATGTTTTTGTTAAGTGTTGCATTATCTACCACTCCTTCTCGCAAAAAAACAACATCCCAAGTATGGTTACCTGAAGTAAATGCACTTTTAGTTTCTGAAACAGTATCTCTCAAGGCTCAACATTCTATCCAGACAAAAAGAAAAATGACCACACTAATGGGTTTACCATGCACCACTTCTTAGGAACCAAAGAGATAAAAGTGAAGCAAGTACTAGCACCAATTTTTCCTCCACACTGAAACTTATCAAACACCTTCACAGGTTGTCCCCAGTGCTGTCTCAGCAGCCTTGATAAAAACCAGATGTAACCATTAAGTCCTGTAACCTTATTTTTCAACAAACACCAAAATGGCTCTTAGTCAAGCTCTTTTAATCCTACTTATACCCACATTATTGGAAAGGCTTCCAATTTGGATCATAGTCCTTAGCCAAGGCAAACTTATGATTCTGTCTCCAGCTTTCTTTATATCATAACAAGATCTATTCAAAATCATTCAGCAAAGTAGCCCGTTATGCCCCTTTTGTCCACTGGTCTGAGCCCCTTCTTGTTCCAACATATCAAGAATTCCAAGCTCAAAGGACTAATCAAGAAGTAAATTATTATTACACAATACTCTTACTATAGATGATAAAGATTATTTGGTTTAACAACAGTTCTCTCTGTAAGTTCATGTTAAATCCATCATAAATATGAATTAATGCTCCTCATAAGAATTAATCTCTGTGATCGTTGGGTCTTTGCTCCTCAAATATAAATGCTTACTTGTTTTTAATAAGACTAGCTAAAAAAATATCATTCAGATATCTGAGGTGGAATTTCTTCTCCTTCAGCTTGATTCTATTAAAGCTTCATCAGCCTAGCTTTGCTTTTACATTTTTGCTCTAGCAGCGTATACCTTCTTCTGCCTATCTTTTCTTTCCTTCTACTAAGGTTCTTCATCAAACACAGGGAAACAATATTTTATTTCTTTGATTGGTGGGTAAATATATCAATAGGTATGTTAAAAGATGATATGATATCTCTATTAATCTAGCTATTATCCTCACTATCTGTTTACAATAACCTAAAATGATCAAATAGATTCACAAGTAGTGAGTATTGCAGTTATTATATAATAAATAACTAATACCAGTGTATAATCACACCATGATCAAGGTATAAAACACACAACATAGCCCAGGAGATGCGGAAATTAACTCAAAAACGAATTAAAATCAATGGAACTATCCAAAATACCTTTTGTATAAATATGGAAGATCCTAAAAGGTGACATATATCCACAAAAAGTTCTACTAGATTCATCCTGAAATGGACAAGACCATCAGGCAACTCAATCACTCTTCTGTCATCATTGTATGTAGAATCATCCACCTGCCAAGTGCCAAAAGGAAAAGAAAGAAGACTTGAAACTTTCAAGAGATTCCATCATTACAATCAAGAAGCAATATCAAAAAAGAATTACCAGAGAGGGGAAAAGGCAACAACAAACAAAAACAAAACAAACAAACAAACAAACAAACAATGAAGCTGACTTCTTGAGCAACAGCTGTTTTATTTATGCACACAAAAACAATACGCAAGTAAACATTTGTTTCATATATGTACTTATGTAGTATATTAAATTAAAACTTAAATGGGACATATACCGATATTAATTTAGTTTACTTCTATTGAATTTAAATTGTGCCTATTATAATCTAGCCAGCAAATAAGGTCAACTACAGACACCAAAAAAAAAGGTCAACTATTATTAGCATAAATCTATTGTAAAGTCTCAGGCAAAAGTATAGTAAAATGCTATATCCAATAGTCTTTAAACCTGAAATATCAACTAGAACAGTAAAAGAAAATCATTAGTAGTTTGCAAACTTCCTTCACGCTATTTAACAAATAAAAGACTTTCAAGCTTCTTTTGAAAGTATTTTTTACCATCAACACAAGTTTGTCTACAATGGGAATATCCCTTAATAGAAACACATGGCACTCTCTTAAGCGTGCATGGAAGGTCAAATATTTTACTGCTATCATCTGTTAATCACTTAATCCATTTCTTCAATTAGGTGTGACCTCTTTGGCACCTCTCACCACAGGGATTGAAACTACAAAGTACCTCTTCAAGGGTTATTTCCTAAGGCCTTTTTACCACCTAGAGAAAAAGTTCCACTCCTCCTGTTCTAACTGCTTCCTGCAAATGGATTTACTCTGGTAGCAAATATTAGGAATGTTTTATATTAATGTCAAATACTACGGAGTATTGAGAATATCCTTAATTTAATTAGAATATTATGGCCCCAATTTGTCATCTTGTTGAGGAAGCAATTCCTACTATTTCTGATTTCTGTCATATTCCTAATGTGTTTATCTTTATTAGTCTTCTTATTCATGGACTTAGTTGTGCTTGCATTCGATCTTTTATTTTCCTTAATCCTGAATTCATAATTCTTCAACAGCCTCTAAGTGTTTCTGAGACCGAGTCTTCAGTAAAGCAGTGGCTATATGTTTGAGCTATGTAGGATCAACTGAACCCAACTTCCTTTTTTGGGTTAAAAACAACTTACGCAAAATATGGTTCAGATAATAAATAATAATATTGATGTCTTGCTTGCGCTATGATATATTTAAATTCAGCTTAAAGTGTTACATCCAATGTGGCTCCAAGCACTGAGAAGTTAGAAGTAGAGAACTCTCTTGATTTACGATGTCGATCCCATCAAGATAAACCAAAAATAATAAAGCCAACATCAAACCCCTATCCTTCCTGGGCTAAAAAAGGGGTCAGACAAGAAACAATACATTAATCAAGGCACGTAATGGATAATACAAACAGACTGAAAATAAACCTGAGATCGCAACAACAATGAATCAAGTAATGCTGAGAAGACAGGTGAAAAAGTTTCCTCCACATGTTTCCTATGTTTTGCACCATCCTCATCAAGGCAAAGGATATAGCTTGCAAGAGCGGACCTGAAACAAGATATATCACGTTCATGCTGACTGTACTAAGACATTGTCTTTAAAGGCACGGAAGATAGAATGAAAGGATAAAAGAAAAAAATAACGGGGGAAAAAATCTTAAAGAAACTAAGAAGCTCAAGTGTACAGCAAGAATTTCAAATCTATCAGCATTTCAGGATTTCAGGATTCATATACAAGACAACAAGGCTAAAATCCTGTAATCATTCTCATACACAGGTGCATAGCAATTAAAATAACAATAGATGATAAACTCGGCTTATATGAGTTACGACACATCAACTAGGTTGAAACAGCAGCATGATTTAGTATGTGAACATTATAGAGAAAATGAAGAAACTATGCATAACCAATTAATCTCAATTGGAAAATGCTCCAAATACTTTAGTGAATAAACATAGGCAAGCAACTCTACCACAGTCAACAAGAGGTAAAAAAGAAGAGAGAACAGAGAGACAATCAACATATATCACACATTCATATGTACAACAATTGACAAGTAGAGGCAGGTACTACATAAACAAATTGGAAGCTTGCTGAAAATGGCATTACCAAAACTGCAGTGTAGAGTCTGCAATCTCCCAATCTTCACACGGAAATGCCACGCAGCTGCTCGCATATTCAGTAGCTTAGTCACAATCCAAAACCAAATATCTAAAATAAGGTGCTTTATGCAAGTAAGTTTATTAGAAATATGCAAAACTCTAAAAACATGAGAAAGTACCTATGAAAGTTCCCAATTACAATTGTTACCAAATATTTATGACCATTATATATGGCTAGATTTTAATGGAAAAGCATCTTATGTGCAATACAGCATAGAGGTCACATTTAATAATTTCATTTACTGGAAGCTCATTAAAAAACAAATAAAAACTCCTTGATTCTTTGGCAACCAAATGATTGGAAAGGACTATTGCAATAAAGGATTCTAAATAAATTGTTGCAATTCACCTCAGGAGTGCATCTGCCAATGCAAGGGATTCTGGACTTGCTTCTACTATAAGGGACGGAGCCTAGCATACATTCAACAAGTATGACAAGTTAAATGAGACATGCATGAGTATAAAATGCTAGAAAAAATCAATAAACGTGAGCAACCACAAGAAACTCAGGTACTCTCATAACAGTAAACAGAAAGTTAAATAAAATGTCGCAGTTAGTGTGTAGTTGCTTTATCAGTGTAATTCCAACAGAAAACAAAAAGAAGGTATCCGTAACAAGTATTCAGAAATCCAAGGGAACACAAATTAGTGAAATTACTGTTCCATTACTTACAGCCTGCCCAATTTCTGACAACAAGCATGCAAGGCCCCCAATTATTTTCATGTCTCCCCTAGTAAGAGCTGGAAGGAGAAGTACTTCCTTTAAATAATGTACTCTGCATAACAGACCTTGAGGCACTCCCTAAAGAAAGGCCATGTCAAATTATCGGTCAATATATCACACGTCCTTAGAGACACCATACATAAAGATTAAAACTCAATGAAATATAAAGATAAGTTTCACTTAGAAAACTACCAATGTCCACCCTAAATGTTCCTAGAAATACCAGGCATAAAATTCAGAAAAATTTTAGTTACATGTGCAATGGAACCAACCTTGCAATTATAATAGTAACAATTCACTGCTTCTCTCGGCCATTTTTCAAATATGGCAAAAATTGAACAGTGGCAACCAAATTTTGAAATATACAACGAAAAAAAAAAATGAAAGGTAAGCCAGTAGAAAGAGTTAAACATGTCAAAGGGGAAAAAAGAATAGACTCAAAATATTTCGGTTGACTCAAATCAAGTATTCAACTATCCTAGAGATGTTAGGTTTGTAAAACTAACTGGTAGCCTAAATATAAGTGAACATAGACCAAATATGCATATACATTCAAGTGCTCCAAGTGAAAAGGTTTAAAACCAAATTACATAGCTCAAGGCTTTTGGGTCACACTAAAGTAATGCAACTAATCTCTAAGTGGGATAGGCAAGCTATCAATTAATATTACAAAGGGTTCTTTTGTTTTTCATCAAGTTCATATATGAATTCCTCAATCTGAAGTCTACCCTAGACCTGTTTCCTTGACTCTGATTCACTTATTATTTCATTTCTGAGTTTTGAAGAATTTGATATGGAAGACTTCACAGACCACAAATAAACTTTTATACATATAATTGATAGCACCCAAATATCCTTAAATTGGCCCATGAATCCATGATAAACATCCCTTACCATGACATGCCTCTAAGCTCTAATGAACCATCAATACAACAAGTATCTTCGACCTAAACTATCCTAAAGGCCCTGCAGCTTGAACTCAGTTCCTTGACTGTTCAATTTGAATATCGCCCACCAATATAACTGCATGACAGTTATAGGGGCTAGACAAATCTAAAATTTAGTAGGTAAACAGATTACAAGTGAAATGAGACATTACATCAATCACTTAGATTACGATAAAATGCAATTAAGGTTTTTCCCCCATAAAAAGCATGCAATTAAGTTGAACAGATCGAGACTCAAGAATAAACTCCATCAAAGTGGGTAACCATACCTCATGTCTACTCACAAGTTCAATGAGTACTTCAACGGCCAAATCAAATGAGGAAGGTACCTACACAGAGAATGTGGAAATTAATCAATCTTGAGTAGTAAAGAATACTCCATCTCAAGAAACAACTGCACAAGAACTGGATTACCTGCAATGAGTTGAACACAAAATTCAGAAGTGGGTGAGCTGGCAATGTTCCCTGGGAAATCTCCGAGAAGCATCCTGCTCTAACCTGAATACAAGGACATACTAGAATAAAGTAAAATGATAACAGAACATCTGATAGAGCTCCAATAGATGAATATCTAAAGCAGAAAATGTCTTGTCCAGCAAATAAAACCAAGGAGAACCATGCTTGCAAAGTGAACCACCTTAGAAGTATGCACCATAGCAAAAATCAAATGGGTTAATATGACTGTGTAACTGTGAAAGTACATACCCAGCTCAATAAGCAACGCAAAATTTTCCGATTCCTTTCATGCTGTTGCACAGAACCATCAAAACTTAGTTCAGATTGTTGCAGCAAGAAATCAAGAACCATAGGCGTATGCGATAGAAGCTGCAAGACAACCATAGTAGAGTGTATGGAACTAGAAGGTATAGTGAGACAGAAAGGGCAGAGACCACAAGGACATGCAAACATATTAAAGCAGAAGTCCCAAACCTCTTGTGTATAATGGCTTTTTTGTAATGAACTAATTTTAGAATCAGGTCGTTCATTATCAACAACTTCCTCTGGCAGGACAGTGAGCATCTCCAGGACGGCAATATTACCATTATCCTGGCTCTGCAAATTCTGCAGACTGTAAAAAAGCTGCTGAATTGGGTTTCCATGCGCAACAACTTGAAGAACAAGGGCAGAGAGTGCAAGACAAATCTGTGTTAAAAGCTGTCATGGCAAAAACAAAGAGCCAATCAAAACTAAATGCCTTTAGGATGAATCAATCTACAAGACAACTGAATGTTTTTAATCATAACAACTCTCCATCAGCAGTCTTGTGTCTTAAAAAAATAAAAATAAAAAACCTGGGGAGGCCCAGTGCTGAATCTCCTGACTGCAACAAGAAGGGCGTTTAACAAAGCATCCTTAGCTTCTAATTGCAGTAGATAACCCTCATTTTGTATCTGTAATATGAAACATATAACAACAATAATTAGTTTAAGTTGAAGCATCAACTGTTTTATTTTTGTGGATTTTTTTAATCAGCAAACAGCATAAAAATAGAAAAACCAAAAAATATAAAATTACAAACTGGGGAATTTGGTTTTGGTAGCTAGGCACCACTAAACCCATCACAGTGTCTTTTTAAACAGTCCAACCGTAGCCCTTGTTAGTCTTGAAAAAAATATTTATAGAAAATAAGAGTTTGGAACCTTAATCCTTCTACAAGTTTGACACCTAAAAATCATAGAAGCTTCTATCACATGACTTTGACCAAGTTACAGTAGCTGACAAGATCCATAAAGCCCAAAACCCCTTTTTTTCTCATTAAACCAACACACACACACACAACATAAATGAATGTGTCTCCCCAACAGCTCAAGTAGTATTGTTACACAGTAAACATAATTGCATACGACATTTTTCAAATTGAGAAGCAACAGTTCCCGTTATCTCAACGCCCTTATAAACAAGAAGCGCAAGGTGCACTTCACAAATGAATGCCATGTGCGTGCTTGATACGCACAAGCAACGACAACAACCAAAATCATCACACTTCACTCGAGAGTCCACAGTCCACACAAACCCTAAGTGCACAGCATAATCATCATAATCAGAATAAGCATAAAAGTAGAAACTTGAATTATAAGGATCATAAACCGAATGCAATCAAATCAAGTCTCCATCTCCACCTAAGTGAATTACGAGAGAGAAAGAGGGATTCTAGAGAGAGAGACCTTGCGTTTGAGAATCTGGGCAGCGAAGAACTCCACCTCGAAATTGGCGGGGAGAGGATTGTGGCGGCGATCGGCGGTGAGGATGGCGGTGGCAACGTCCCAGGCGGCGTGTGTTTGCTGGAACTGAACGAGCCACTGATTCGCTGCGACGCGGTTGCACGATTGGGTATCGTGGTTCAGCACATGGACAGCTTCAGCCACCTTCACTGCAAGTTCCATTCGTTCGCCCCCTCTTTTTTCTTTTTTTTCTTTTTTAAAAAAATAAAAGGAATTTTTAATAATTTTAGAAATTAGTAAAAAAAGAGAAAGGAAGGATGATGGCGATGATGAAGGGAGGGAGCGACGCCTGGAAATTGAAAGAGGAATCTGATGGAGAAGTGTTAACCGTTGTTTTATGGGTTCATCGGACGGCTATGGTTGGTGTTGTGGGCTACAAATTACAATTGAATGAAGCAGTGTGTGTGTGAGGGTTTGGCTGTGCTCCTCTGCGACCCAACATACGCCACACGCCAATTGCTGTATTCTCTCTCTTATTCTTAATTCTTTCAAGGGCGTTTTTTATTGTTTCTAGAACTGCCATTGGTCCGATCTTCTCCAATCTACCTGCCCTACGAGGGGTGAGGACCCGCTACTCCTCTCGATTTTGGACCCAGTAATAAAAAAATTAAAAAAAAAAATTTAAACAGTCTTAACAAATGACAATAAAATTTTTAATAAAAAAATATTTTTTTCTCTCATTTTTATTTTTATCAAATTGATTAACTTTTTTATTAATATTTTTTTCTAAATTAACAGAATAAACTTACATAATATGTTAAACTGTTGATTTATCCATTAAAAACTAATTAGGATTAACAAATTCTTTATTGTTAGAAATCTCATTGTCTTTTTATGATAATTGTCAAGGCTATTTAGTTTTTAATTTTATTTTTTATTACTTTTTTCTAATACATTAACTAAATATATTATGTAAAACTAAAAAATATTAGTAATTTTTAAATTTTTTTACTTATAAAAATTAAATAGATGATATATTAGTGATTAACGTTTCACATAAGTATATTTTAAAAAAAATCATTAACAGAAGGATTAATCAGTCTCACAGAATTAAATATCAAAGACTGAAAAAAAAAATTGTTTTAAAAAACTTTATAATCTTTCAAAAAAAATTATCAAAAATTGGGTTGAATATTTACTCAATAAACTGATAATGTATTTATTTTTAGTAGAAAATGCAAAAATGAAGAACTAAAATAAATTAATACATTCACTTATTAGTAAAGAAAACATCTTATTAGAAAAGTTACTAGTCATTGAAAAAGTATATTGGGATAAAACATTTATTTTTATCTATGAAGTACAAACACTTTTTTGAGTTGTCAAGTTTGCGTGTCGAACATATATTTTGGACACAATACTTATTGATATTCATCTGACACGCGTGTCTATTTTGTCAAACAATAGATATTTTAAAAAATTCTTAACATATCAGCATGTCCAATCTTATTCTTAATATATATTCTTGAAATAAATTTAGAAATAGTATATATTATTATTTATTAAAATAAAAATATTTTAAATACTTTATATAATTAAATAAGATATTAAAAATAATTAAAATTTTATTTATGTTTTAAGATTAATAAAATAACAAGATATTATTACAATTTATTTAAAAAATACTTTACATTTTATATATATGTGTTATATCAAAAATAATATTTTCGATAAAGATGTTATTGAATTTTTTGACAAGCCAATGTTCAACAAGTTAGACTTTGATCATTGCCAAGAGCCAAAATATTTGGATCAACCTCCAAATATATGTTAGAATTAACTTTGGATTGGAGTCAATGAGGTACTCCGTTAGGTACTCTCTATTAATCAATTGACGCAAATATGAAAATCGAAGAGGCAGACTCGACGGAGGTCAGCTGATCGAAGAAGAGGTTACTGGTGTTGAAGATGGTAGACAGAAAACCAAATCGAAGGCAAAAGTTTCAATCTCTAAGGCAATTTGTTAGTTGAAAAAAGAAGTGAATATTAACTACATAGAATTCATCGAGGATGGTCAATCGATGAAGGAGAGGATTTTGATCGACTAGGACTCATCAAGAAAGAGTGAAGCAATCGAAGAAGTGAAAAAGTTAACAAGTGAAGATGGTTAGTGGCAGTTACAGAGGGCACTCAAGGAGAGCGGAAACAGTTATTCAAGGATTAACACACGTGGAAGTTATATCTGAATTTGATTGAAGACTTCTATAAATACGTGAAAGATCGAAGGAACAAAGGTTGGAATCTTTTCAGAGAAAACACTCACACTCACTCACATCCTCAGCGACTTTCTGAGTCAGTCAAGAGTCTTTTTCTTTGAAGGGTTCCTTCCATATCTTTAATTTTCATTTAAATTTCCTGTAACTTTCTTTTCATGCAATTTATCTTCCTTGCAATGTCCTCTCCTTTCCTTTAAATTCAGCAACTTTTACTCTTTCCAGTCTTTACCTTTTAATTTGCCATTTATTTTTCTAAACACTTTTTCTTTTTGTAATTTGATTTCCCTTTTATTCAAGCCATTTAAGTTTTATTGTTCATTTCGAATTTCTGCAAAGCTTGGTTCTTTCTTCTTTTTCATTGTCAAAGGCATAGATTTTGATGCAACTAAAACTGGTACCCGCGAAAGAGTAGTAGGTTTCGCTCCCAGACCATTAGAATCGAACCACCATCGAGTTGCTAAAAATCGACAAAACAATATGTGTGTCCTCGTGTCATATAATATTTTAAAATTCGTGTGTCGGTATATCTCGTGTCGTGTCATGTCCCGTGTACATGTCAATGTCCGTGGATCATAGATTTTTATAGACTTGTGCAGTTGTATGTTGAGGGAAGCCCCAAAGTGGTCCTGAGATTGGCGTCGTGCACTAAAATTGTTTCTAAGATTTTAATTGCATCAATTACATTTTTAAAATTCGCAAAAGTTCATTATGTTAGTCCTTGACCCTTTTTTCATTAACAGCATGCTGACGTGGCTTGATAACGTAGATTATTAGTGATATGTGTCACTTCATGGTTTGGCCACATGTAATGATATGATGACGGGTCGATCAGTGACATGTGGTAAGCTAACATGGATGGGTGTGCTACGTGTCACAATACTATTTGGCATGTGTCAACTTCTGCTATGTGTCACAACATTATTCGTTTACATGTCATCCACTATGTCATCATTATAAATGTACTAAATTGGTCCCTAACTTTATATTAAATGACTCATTTTAATCTTTGAAATTGAATGTTGTGCACAAAATTAGTCTATTTACTAGTTTTTCTTTTTTTTTTTTATGCATTTAAAATTCTCAATATTTTTGAATGTACTAAATTTAATTACAGTCACGTTACACATACAAGCCTTTTTGGCAACCAAGTACAACCAAGTTGGCCCAAGCTCAACAAAAACCAACCTCGGATTAGAGTGCGTGTAAACACGCGCTCCCACAACTTTTCAATAGCGCGAATTTTATTATGAAAAATGCTTCTTCTCCTTCAATCAAAACTGCAACGCTCAAAATTCAAATAACGGTCAAAATCTCTCAAAAATCTCTCAAAATCGTCGTCAAAACTCAAGAAAATCTCAAAGTTAAATTCAAAATCTTCACAAGAAACACAAAAACAGAAGACGAAAGATTATTGAAGATACTGTTCACTAATCGTCCAATTTTCTCACTCTTCTCTTTTTCATTTCTATCACAAAATACTAGATAGTCATATTTTTGTTTATTTCGTAGATTCATTTTATGTTCTTGCGTTAAAGTACATATTATTGTTCTCATTATACTATTCATTTGGTGATAATTATGTTAGGTCAGTGTAAAAATATTACGTAGAGTTTCTCGTATAGTTTAACCTATATTTGCATGTGTTTGAGGGATTTGAACGTATTTTTGTGTATGTTTGAGTGTTTGCATGCTTCAAATTGAGTTTATCTATAGTAATCAGTAATAATTTTCGGTATATTTCATGTGAATTGAGATGTACTTAGTGTTATTGTCCTCTTTTTACTGTAACTAGACAATAGAATATTGTTCTTGTACTTCTGATATTATTTTGTACATATTTGAGTGGTTTGCATATGTTTTTGTCCATTTTTTAGAAATTTTGTTCATGAATTTGTTATAACTACCCATAGAATTTTGTTGTAGTACTTCTGGTGTCATTTTATGCCTGTTTGATTGAGTTGCATGTCTTTTTGAACTCACATTGTATGATGTAATCAAAAAATAATAACGTTATATTTGATTTATCTTTCGGTGTATTTTATGTAAATTGAGGTGCACTTGATATCCTCTTTTTACTGTAACTAACCCATAGAATTTTGTTGTAGTGCTTCTGGTGTCATTTTATGCATGTTTGATTGAGTTGCATGTCTTTTTGAACTCACATTGTAGGATGTAATCAAGAAATAATAGCTGTATATGTGGTTTGTCTTTCGGTGTATTTCGTCTAAATTGAGGTGCAACTGGTGCTGTTGTTACCTATTAACCTTTTTTTATTCCTTACAAAAAAAATGACAATCAAAAAAGTTGCTAGGAGGACATCGCCAAAAAGGAAGCACCAAAATATAATGTAAGCATATATATGTTGGAACAACTCAATTTTTTTTGTATAAATAGTTTATTTACATGATTCTCATTTATTTACAGAAAATTCATGATTTGAAATGTTTCACAAGATCCATTCATAATAAATTTCACAACATGAGCGATGATAAGAAAGTTATTGTTCAAGAATTGGGATTCCCTGGTATAATGCATATTGCCATAAATGTGTCACATAAGCTCTTAAAAGAATTGGCATATTCAATTGATCTGTATAATAACACACTGCACATATGGTATGGTGTATTCCACATCACCTAAAAAAATATAGGAGTTGCCCTTGACTTGAATGCATCTGGTAAAAATTCATTTTATAATCTATTCTATAAATCAAATTTTGGTGTTTTATTAAATTATTTATGTGTTATTAAAATATTTTTGCTACTTTTATAGGACCACGCTACTCAAATAAAATTAATTTAAGGTTTAATTACTCTGTTGGTCCCTATAGTTTTACAAAATTTTTAATTAGGTCCCTATACTTTTTTTTCCTTTTAATTGAGTCCTTGCACCAATTTTTTTTTAATTGAGTCCCTACACTTTTTTTCCTTTTATTTGGGTTCCTGCACCAATTTTTTTTAGTTGGGTCCCTATAAAATTAAGCCAATTATGCCAAGAGAGACCTAATTGAAAAAAAAATTGATGCAGGGACCCAATTAAAAGAAAAAAAGTATAGGGACCTAATTAAAAATTTTGCGAAACTATAGAGACCAACAAAGTAATTAAACCTTAATTTAAAGATATTAGTGAGGAGCAGAAGGAAGTTGTTAGAAACTTCCAATACTTGACTTTGTGGCAATTGACAAACTCTTTGATGGATATGAATGTTGATGGGGAGGAAAATCGACTAAAATTTAAGAGGACATTCATCCTCTACATTCAGATATGCTTCTTGTTGCTGACAACGATAAACAAAATTTTTCCGATTCATATGCCGCCCATTCTTTATGTGGACATAATACGTGAATGGAATTTGGGTGGTCATGTGCTCAACTTCCTCATCAAGAGCATCAGAGAGCACACATTGAAAAAGAAATATGTTGTTGATAGTTGCCTCTTTACTCTGATGATTGTATATTTTTATGAATTTACACATAAGAATAAGCCCGTGCATACAATTTCTGGACCACTGTGGGTGTGACATTAAACTAAGGAGTTGCAGGTTGAAAAAATAGAAGCTGAGATTAATGATGATATGGTAACTCAACAGAATTCTTTCTTTAATTTCAGTGTATTTGTTTTAAATATATTATGTAAACTAATATTTTTTCTACTTTAGGGCATCTGAAAAGAACACATTTGAGAGAACAATCAAAAGACAAAAAGAAGGAAAAAATGAAGAAACAAAAGAAGCCACAAAAGAAGAAGATTATTTCTTCGAAAAGTGAAATTGTTGCTGAGTCTGAGTCTAATTCTGAACATGACTCAGATGAGATACCAAAAAGAAGAAAACAACCTAAAAGAATGGCAAAGAAGTAAGAATTATTTTTGGTGTATTTTGTCAATTTTATTGCGTTTATTGCCTTATGATTATTTGCTTTTTAAAGTTGGAATCCAAAAAGAGAAAGCACATTATTGAGGATTCATCTTCCGAAAAACAAACTGAATATATGATGATTAGTAAGATTCAGAAACTATCATTGGAATGCTATGTTTTGTTTTTTTTATCAAAATTTTATTTATTAACCGAATTTTTTCATGTATTGTCAGAAGTGAAGAATTGGAGGAAATAACAAAAAGAAGATTTAAGAAAAAAAATTCACAAGCTTGCAAAAAAGTATGCATTGCTTTTTCAGTGTGTTTTATCAATTTTTTTGTATTTGTTTTCCTGATGATTTTTTATTTTTCCAGGATGGAATCCAAAAAAAGAAACTGAATCTGATGATGAGTAAGATTCAAAAACTATCATTGTAATGCTATATTTTTTTTGTCAAAATTTTATTTATTAACAGAATGTTTTGCATGTATTGTCAGAAGTGAAGAAAGGAAGGAAATAAGAAAAAGAAGATTGAAAAAAAAATACAAGTCTGTAAAAAAGTAAGTGTCACTTTTCGGTATATTTTGTTAGAAGTGAATAAATGCAAGAAACAAGAAAAACAAGATTAAAGAAAACAAATGATAAGCCTGCACAAAAGTATGTGTTATTTTTTGGTGTATTTTGTCAATTTTATTATATTTTTTTCTGATGATTGTTTGCTTTTCCATGATTGCAGGAAAAAATAACAGGTATTTCAGAAAGCGAGTTCCACTCCACAGAAACTCACTATGATTCTTCGCAAACATAGGATTCAATATCTAAAATTCTTTCTTTGTTAAAATTTCCTAAAACCGGATGTAATTACTCTAGTTTTACTGAATAATGTTTATTTTGTCCTTAGAATACCATATGTAAATTTGACAAGTAAAAAAGATTCTATGTTTCAAACACAGACAAGCTATCAGAGTAGTGTAAATTAACTAAGTGATAACATATAATTTCTGTTTCTCTTACCATTTTTTTAATTCTTGTGCTACTATATTCTACTTCTGATTTCATATTTTTTTTAGGAAAAATAAGTCCTTCAAGATTTTATTCAAGAAAAAAAAGGCAACAAAAAAAGAAAAAATTGCAACTATGTAAGTTTTCATACAACAGAAGTTATGTTTTTATTGAATGTTTGAGGTGTAGTGGTGAGATGATTTTGGTGTAATTCAAGTTCAAGGAACAAGAAAAATCATTGAATGAACCAGCTTCTGTTCAGGAAGCAATAATAGATAATAATCCTAAAGAAAAAATTATTGTTCTTCGAAAACAGACTCATTCTCAATCAGAACCATTGGACATGTGAGTTTTTCAATTCACTTTCAATGTTCTATTCATTAAGTTAATCATTTGAACTTGAATGTTTAATCCATATTAACTTTTTCATTTTTGTCTTCATTAGAGTTCCACTTCAAGTATTTGCTCCTCCTTCGGAAATACCTGCCTAAATCCCTCTGCAAACTCAACAAACTGCTGCAAAATCTCCCATAGAGGAATATATAGAAGAAAAAACTATTAATGCGTAAGTTGTAACACCCTAACTATTAGTACGTCATGATCGTACTAAAGATAAGGCATTACTAATCTACTTTCTTTATTTACTATTTAATATTGAGCCTTTAGTTCGATATCGCGTTTCAATTTTTAAGAAAATGTCTAAAAAATTTGCTTTTATTAATTAAAAACCATATATCATAGATTCCCAAGCAATACTACTCACATAGTTATTAGTAATAATAAATATTATACAAAAGAATCCAAAAGAAACTTAGATACAATTCCTATCCCTCTGTATAAAATAAAATCTTAAATAATAAAGGCGAGGAAATTCTATGAAAACAACTCAACATGTAAACTTAACTTAAATAAAACTCATAATCACCCGCAGCTTCAAACCGAGTCTCCGAACCTGTGTCACTGAAAGGGTGGAAGATTCTGGGATGAGAATAAACCATTAGTTCTCAGTAGGGAATATGAATGCCGTAAAAGTAATGAAATAAAATGCAAATAACTAACTTTACTCAATAAAACTATTTTGTTAAACCTTTGAAAATACTTTTTATTATTACTTTATTAACTTGTTACCTTCTTTAAATTTCCGAACTTAAACGAATCTCAATCACAACCTTAGTTCCCAATCACAGAGAAACAATAGCACAAGAAACAAATCAACAAACAAACAAATTGTAATAAGACAAACAAGTCAAGCAACACATCACAGAGAAAATATAACAAGCAAAACAAGACCAAATGCAAATGCGCAATCAATATGATGCATGTCTATCCTAAGCAGGCCATGAGCTCATGCGTCGGTTGTCTACCCGTAACTCGACGTTATTCGGAGTGAACCCCGAATATGGTCCCTTTACTGTGTCAATTAGACACCTTGGTATCACGGTTATCCGTGTCAATTAGGCCTCATTATAATAACATTTTGAAAGAAAGGGAAGCGGTGTGGCGGTGATGGAAGGCTAAACGTGGCTAATTGAAGATTGAACAAGTAGTGGAGGGGGGTTTTACGTGTGTGTGGGTTGGGTAGAAGGGATTAGGATTAGTAAAATTAAGGTTTAAAATTGGGAATTTAGGGTTTGAGTTAAAACCAAATTTAATCAATATGATTAATTTTAAGTAGAATATTATTTATTTTTCAAATTATAAATTATTATTATTATTTTTTAATTAAATACTCTAATTTAAGACTAGAGATAAATAAATATATTTCCTTTTAGTACATAATATTAATCAAAACCTTTTTAATTATTTTAATTTAAATTGTATAAAATTTTCATTTATTAAAACTTTAAATCCTCAATATGAAAATACTCAATTATTTAGAAAATTTTATTGAATTTTAAACTCAAAATATCATAAAATTTATTTTAATTACATTTAGAGAAATAATTTTCTTTAAATAAAATTATCAATAATTATCATAAATAAGCTAATAACTCATTTTTTTTTTATAAAAACTGGGGTTGTTATATAAGTATTAAATTCCTTTTCTAATAGTTTCAATGTATTTGGTTTATCTTTCGGTATATTGCATGTGATTTGAGGTGCACTTGGTATTGTTGTCCTCTTTTTGTTGTAACTAGGCAACAAAATATTGATTTTTCCCATTTTGAGGGACTTTGTTAATGCATTTGTTGCAACTAACCCATAGAAATTTGTTGTAGTACTTTTGGTGCCATTTTATACATGTTTTATTGAGTTGCATGTCTTTTTAAATAGTGGTGTATTTAGTTCGTATTTCGATATATTTCATATGAATTGAGGTGCACTTAGTTTGGTTGTATTAATTAAATTCCTTTTTTATAATCCTGTAATTCTCCACAACCTCAACAACCTACTGTAAAGTCTCTGACAGAGGAATATATCGAAAAACAACCTCAACAACCTCAACAAGAATCTCATGAGGAAGTAGCTCCTACTAATTTCCTACTAATGTATAAGTTCTACTTAATATTTTTTTAATATTTTTGTATATTCTTAAACTATTTTATGCGTCACCATGCAGTCATCCACCCGCTCAAGACGTGAATGATGGAATAATGATGGTTGCCAATGCTGCATTGAAGAATGACTTTCTTGCACCATCATTTAGCCTTGATTTTACGCAATCAAGTGAAGAAGCTACACTTACTCAAGAGGGTACACCACTAGCTGACATAAAAAAAATCTCAAGATAGCCCAGTATTGATGAAAGAGTTGGAAAATTTGGTTGATATGATGAATACTGGGTTTACAGTAGTATTAAATTATGCTAAGGAGAAAAGTTTTAATTTCCACCAGAAAAGATACAGTCTACTTTGAACTTCCTTGACAAGTTCCAAACTCCGGTGAGACAAAAGGAAATAACAGAAAATTTTAAGGAGAAATACTTTCATTGGGTCACAAATATCAAGACTTATGAAGATAAAGGCACTAATGAGTGGGAGACGATATTCAAGCTGAACCATGAATCTTAATTGAAAATTACCAGAATGCACTTTACATCTTTAAAAGCCAATTCATATATCAAAAATCTAGTAATATTGGAATAACATTAATGATTTTGTTATGAGTTGTTGTGCCATATATATATAATAAGTTTGGAATTTTTGTTTTCGTAGGTTATTTTTGCAATGTGTCAAATTCTGAACAGCAAAAAAATTGAAAGATTTGAAAAACTCATATACTGTCTCCCTCTTAATATTGTGATAAGCTGTAGTACATTAAAATTTCGGTGTATTATTAAAATATATTATTTGCTGTAACTATTTCTTTCGGTTTTATATAAATTTTGTAGAATGCGGTGTTGGCGAGTCATAAGGCAATTTCAATCATCCAGAAACTAACAAGCCCTTTCAAATTGAAGATTATAAGGACTACATCCCATTTTTAGACAAAAAAAAGCTTGCATCCCATCCATTTGTAAGTTTTCATTTATAAAGATTCTTAAATAATTCTTTCATTAGGTGCCAATTAAACTAAAAAAATTATTCTCTCTAGCCAAACTTCGGATATTTGTCCCAGTTTGCTATGCGAACCATTGGTGGATATGGATGACGAATGTTCAAAAGAAGAAATTTTATATCCTTGATCCATATAATAAAAAATCTCCTTCGGAAGCCAAAACAGAACTTAATAAATTTATTGTAAGTTATTTATCTGATACATATTTTTGTTTTTTTCTATAAATTCTCTTATCTATGTCTGTTATTATCGTTATATAAATTCGGTATAGTTCTGTTTGAAATAAGGTGCATTGGTAGTTGTTTGTGTGACATTATCATTTATTCATTTCGGTATAATTAGGTGTTAAATATAGTGTTTCTTATATTTTTTTTAGGGCTTCATAATTTCAAAAATAGGGTGTTTGTTGGAGAAAAACATTTGATGGACAAGGATGAGGGAGTCGAAGCACCATACGTTAACATCATTGGACAGAATACAAGGTATCAATCTTACTATCTAAGAAATTTTACTCTGTTTTCTCTTACTGTTCTATTTTATTGTGTTAATTTATTTTTGTTTTTAGCTACGATTGTGCAATATATGTGATGAAATGGCTGGAGATAATTGAACCGAAAAAGATCAAAAAGAAAAAATATTTATGGAAGAATTAGAAACAGGTAACTATCTTTAAAAATAAATAACTCTCTATACTAAATTAACGGAGTTTAATAAAAAAAATTCTTTAAATTGTATGAAGAAGTTGATCATTTCAGAGTCGAATATGCTTCACTCATTCTATTTGGTGAAATAAATCAACTCAAAAATAAAGCCATTCAAGAATCTGAAGCCATAAGGTTATCCAAGCCATCTATTGTATTATTAAGTCCTTACTGTACATTGGAATCAGGAGATACTGATAGTAAATAGTTTGAATATTGTAAATTATTAAGAATTTTTATACTGGTTGTGTAATGAATTATCTGGGCAATGTATAGTTCAAACAAACACATACTTTGTATCTTTGTAAATATTCAATCCAAGTTTTTCATAATTTTTCTTTGCAAAATTAAACTTCTATGAACCTGCTTATGCTGTATTGAAATGATGTTAATCTAAATGAATCCAAGTTCAAAAAAATTGCAAAAAAGAAGAATAAATTCTACAATACACTAAATTGCTTACTGAATACACCAAAACTATTCAAATAAACACCGAAAACGCTTACAATTTTTTTTATAAATTTTCATCAGGAGATGCAAAATATCTAAATATTAAATTATTTTTACTTTTAAAAAGACTTTTTCTAAAAAAGTCACTTATTTTTTTAAAAGCTCACCAAATAAGCCCTTACTCGACCAAACTAAGCCTAAACCCTTTCACTCTAAATTAGTCTCCCATAAGCCCATAAGAGTGATAGACATAGTTATCAGAATTGGACCGGACTGATTGATTCAACCGAAAAACTAATGAACCAGAAGTCTAGCCAATTTTGTTTGCCTCCTAGACCGTTCCTACATACAACCTGGTCAATGACAGTCAAACTCGCCGAAAATGGATGAGTTAGCGCAAACCAGTGGCAGTTCGAAGGATTGAACTGTGGGCCCATAGGTAGCGTTTGTTTTGAGATATTAGGACTGAGACTGAGGGATTGAGACTCAATATTATGTTTGGTAGTGATGAATCCATATTTGACGATAAATTTTAGATTGATTTGAGTGGATTTCATCATATAAACCCACATTTATTCATCCAAATAGCATACTTTTGTGTTCTCTCCCTAAATTGAGCTTAATTATGAAAACATGCTATTTTGTACTTAATTTAATCAATTTTATTCCATTATTATTTCATTCGATGTCTTGATGTATTTTGAGTGATTTCAGGTGTAATAGGTAGGAATGGCTTGACAAGAGTGGAAGAGAAGCATAGAACTGGGAGAAAACATGAAGAAATCAAAGGAGAAAAACAAATCAGCACCTATGCCCACGCACAGGAAGAAAATCAGCAAGTGTGCGTACGCACAAGTCTCAGCACGTGACCTCATTAATGCAAATCGCTGGGGGCGATTTCTGGGCCTCCAGAGCCCAATTTTGGGGCTTTCTGAAGCTGATTCTTGCTATATCAAAGGGGCCATCATCCCATGTAAAAGGGGAGAGAAATTAGGGTTAGTTTAGCATCATGTAGGTCATTTTCTATAGAGAGAAGCTCCTCCTTCTCTCTAGAATTAAGGTTTCTTAGTTTAATTTCTTTGTAATTTCTCTTTTTAATTCTTATTTTCATCTAGTTTCTTCTACCTTTCTTTATTCCATTGTCTTAATTTCCTTAGTTTACCTTATTAATTTCTCATTTTACTTACTTTTTTGTTTAAGAACAGTAGAACACTCTTGTTACTTTGATTTCTATTTAATGCAATTTATGTTCCATTCTCTTTTATTGTTAAATTGAGTTGCTATTCTTACCTTTCTTGCTTGATAGTTGTAGAATTTATTGTTTCTTGTTATTTTATTATGCTTTCTTTTTATGCCTTCCAAGTGTTTGATAAAACGTTTGGTTGGATTTTTGCATAATTTTTCACACTCTTAGTTGAGAAATTGAGTAATTGGGTGAACTTGAGTGGTGGATGTCCATTCCACATTGTGTGAGGATTGTTAATTGATTTGGTTTTCACTAACACTAAGCCTTCCATTAATAGAGTTGGTAAGGACTTGTGGATTGAGATCATTTATGCCCTTTTGACTAATTCTTTATGTTAGAATTGACTAATTGGGATTAATTCCACACAATTACCATGTTTGTGGTCCATAAATAGGATAGGAATCTCTAATTCCCCAATTCCTACCAAGAGCTCTTTTTACCATTTAATTCCTTTTTTTGTTACTTTACTTGCTTTCTATTTAATTACTTGCCATTTTAATTTCTTGCATCTTATTATCAAAACCCCCAAAATCTCACATAGCCAATGATTGATCACATTAATTACAACTCTTAGGTAGTATTTGTTTTGAGATACTGGATAGAGACTGAAAGACTGAGACTCAGTATCATGTTTGTTGGCTTAGAGACTGATACTAAAATTTCTGTCTCTGTCTCCAAAATTTCAGTATTTCAGTACCTCCAAAAAGTAGGGACACAGGAGACTGAAAATTTTAAAGACAGAGACTGAAACGTTAATAACATTTTATACCTAAAATACCTTCATTTTAATTAATTAATTCCAATTTTATTTTTTGTACAAATTAAATTAGAGCTTCATTCTTATTTTAATTTCTATCTCCTACTTTGCACCAAACAGAATACTGAGATTTATTTCAGTCTCTGTCTCTAAGTCTCTGTCTCTCAGTATCAGTCTTTCAGTCTCTGTCTCTCTACCAAACGCTACCTTAGGGAAGACGATCCGGGAGTTTAAATACTCTCGATTATTTTGTATTGATTGTGACATCTTTAGAATTAAAATTTGATTGAGAGGATCTATTGCCGGTTTGGTCTATACTTACAACGGAAGTTATTTTGAGAAATCCAAATTGGCATAAATCCTCTCTTGTCAGGTAGACAGTGAAACTAAAATTTTAATTTCCATCTCCAAAATTTCAGTCCCTTCAATACCTCCAAAAGTAGAGACACAAAAAATTGAAATTTATGAAAACAAAAACTGAAATTTTAATAACATTTTGTTCCTAAAATACCTTTATCCCACCTCTCACATTTTTTCTTCTCTCACTCCCTCTCCCTTCTGTCAACACACCATCACTCATCATCACGTCGCCAGTCTCCTTGCTCCACTGCCACCTTCCCTTTATCGTCCACCTTCCCTTTATCGTCGAAGTGCAGTAGCGGCATCGTCATTAATGGCATCCCCAACATCGATAAACACAACAATATCATCTTCACTTTCTTCGTCCACCACCGTCGTTGTCTTTTTCGTCATTCTCAAACTAAATCGGAGTTATGAGAGTGTCAGCACTTTATTAGTGGCTGGCGGACCGCTACTCACTATCCATTTCCGACGTGGTTGAAAAAGAACTGCTAATAGACTATATGAGAACCTGAGTTATGGAAGTGCTAGGATTTCACCTTTTTTGTTGAATAATTTTTATAGTTTTGTTTTGGCATTATTTTCTTTCTTTCATTCTGATGATAATGATTATACAATAATGATAATTCTCAAAAGAAAAAAGAAAAAAAAGAAAAGAATGGAATATAATTTATTTTTTATTTTTTAATTAATAAAAATAATTAAGTAATTTTGTTTATTTTAGCTTCTATATTTATCTTAATTTTAATTTAAAGTCCATTTATAATAATAAAAAATGTGGAAAGACCTCGTCATTGTCACAAGCATATTAATTTATATCTCAATTAAAAAATGCTGGCGCCAAGGGTCGAGCCTTGTACTTAGGCAAGAGAAAAATCTTTTAAACTTTACCTAAGTTTAAAATAACAACCAAGTGCTAAATTCTCAATTTAATTTTTTTTTCAATTTATTTTAATGGATGTAGAGCAGGATGACAATGGGTTATAGGGCAGAGACCTCCTTTTTTTTTTACCAAAGATAGGAGACTCGAACCCACAACCTCTTAATTAAATATGGAAAGACTATGCCATTTGAGCTATAACTCATTGGCTTTCCCACTCCTTATTTCTATTTAAAACATTTTGTCTCTCATTCTTGTTGCATTTTTGTAACGGACTTCAATTTATTTTTTTCTGTGAGTATTTATGAATATTAAATTAAAAAAAATTATGATAAAATTTTATGCAATTCAACTAAAATATATCAAATTAAAGATAATTCATACACATTTAATTTAATAATATAAATTCAAAATTTTGCCACATATAAATTAAAATAAAATAAAATAATTTTTTTTTAACATAGTAACATAATAAATCTTGATCAACGATCATAATTTGATAATAGTAGAGTTGGCAATACCACCCGAACTCGCAGGTACCCACCCCGCCCCTACCCGCTCGGGGCGGGTAATTACCTGCCCCACACCGGGGCGGGTTTTTAGCGGGGCGGATTCTTGGGAGGGGCGGGGCGGGGTCGGGTTTAGGTAATACCCGCCCCTACCTGCTCCGCTATATATATAATATATATAATTTTAATATATAATATGTATAATATATGTAAAATAATTAGTAAATGATTAATAATATTGTATCATATTTAAATTTTTACTTTAATTTATATTATGTATGTGATGATGGTTATATAAATTTTGAAATTTAAGTTTATTTATTGAATTTTAATAATTATAGGGGCGGATAGGGGCGGGGCGGGTACCCGCAGGGGCGGGACGGGTACCCGCAGGGGCGGGTTAGGGTTCAACGTTTTACTACCCACGGGTAGAAGAGGGGCGGATTCTATGCAGGTTGTTGTACGGCGGGGCGGAATCGGGTAGAGCAAAAACCCGCCCTGTTGCCACCCCTAGATAATAGTACTCTCTTCTTATAATAATACCAAGGTTGCGAGAACCGGACCGGTCATTGAACCGGTCAGGTGACAGGTTTAATGGTTCAATAGTTCAACCGGAGTCTAACCGGGGTTGAACCGGTTTCATTAAATATATAATATAATTATTGAAAATTCAATATACAATTTTAAATATACAAATTCAATAAAAATTTCAATCCATCATGATCATGTTTAATTCTAGAAAAATAGAAAACTTAATATTGAACAACACTCTCATTCCTGTTTAATACAAGGGTATACTCTCATCATGATCCTCTGCAATATTCAATTCACAATCAAAAGAGGAAAGACAAGCAAATGGCTAAAAACAAAAACAATGAAGGAGAATCAAATCCGTAAACCACATTAAAATAAAGGAAATCTGTCATATGACTTGTAAACAATGGAAATCTGTCAATAATCAAATACCAAATAATCATTTACTAGCTTACTTCTTTATGGATGAGAAACTCACTTCTCCTTTCTATTCATTGATCCTATTCAGACCTTCAAAATGTTACTCCTTATTGTCACACCAGCCATTAAATCTATCCGTTACAAACAATGACAATACTACAATAAATTACATAACTTAGTTAAAGAAACTATTTCTTCCCTAACCCAGCCACAACTATTAAAAATTCCAGCCAAAACTTGCCAGCTAGTTACTGAAAACTAACCATAGAAAGATACTGAGCAGGCACAGAGGGCGTGATCGCCTGCAAGAACTGCTCCAGATTGCTCAATCACTTCTCAGCATTATCTTATGGCTGTGGGTTACTTTGTGATTGTTCCATCTGTAATAATCAGAAAATCAAAGGCCAGAAAATAACTTCAGAAAACCATGAACAAATAAATAATTCAGCAACCAAAATTATGAAGCAGCAAACAAATTCAAATAACCTCAGCAAATCAAAAACCACAAAACCATGAAGCAGCAAACAAATTCAAATAACCTCAGAAAATCAAAACCCAAAACCATGAAGCAGCAAACAAATTCAAATAACCTCAGCAAATCAAAAACCACAAAACTATGAAGCAGCAAACAAATTCAAATAACCTCAGAAAATCAAAACCCAAAACCATGAAGCAGCAAACAAATTCAAATAACCTCAGCAAATCAAAAACCACAAAACCATGAAGCAGCAAAAAAATTCAAATAACCTCAGCAAATCAAAAACCACAAATCATGAAGCAGCAAGGAGGAATAATAGAACAAGTGAATAACAGAGTATCACCGGCGGCGAGTAACGGCGACGACGGAAGAGGAGGCGAGCTCGGCGACGACGCAACAGGAGGCGAGCTCGGCGACGACGCAACAGGGGGCGAGTTCGGCGACGAAACAGGACGCGGTGGTGGTTGCCGTGCTCAACGCCGTCGCTGCTGTCGCTGCGGGATGCGGTGGCGATGGCGGTGGAACTGTGGGTGGTGAACTGCTTTTTCAGTGATTCTTCTTCTCTTCTGGCTTCTGGAGTTATGAGATCTGGGTGATTTCTGTGAACATTAGGGATTTAGGGCTTCGTTTACTCGTTTAGGCGTTTAGCCCCCTTTTTTTTTTTTTTAAACTCCCAAAACGACGCCGTTTAGCATTTTTATTTTCAAACCAAAAACCGTAAAAAACCGGACAGTTCTTCCGGTTCACCGGTTAATCGCCGGTTCGACCGGTTTTTTGACCAATTTTTTGCCAAATGGTTTCTAACCTTACCCGGACCGACTAGGTGACTGATTCCCGGTTAATCCGGTTGAACTGGCCGATTCGGTTTGGTTTTTAGAACCATAAATAATACAAATTTAAATAATTAATTGGTGTAAATTTAGATATTATGCACATCATTAATTTGTTTCTAAATAAAAAAAAATTAAACATATAGAGATTTAGAATTTCACGTTAACTTTTATATATATATATATATATATATATATATATATATATATATATATATATATATCTAAAAGATATTTTAGTAATTTTATGCTAGCAGGAATTCCTCTGCCCTTGTTTATTCGTGGGGAGGGATCCCCATCCCTATAAAAATTTTGCGGGTTCTCATTTTACTCTCGTTACAAATTTTTCCTGCAAGTTTTCGTGAATTTGGATATTTTTGCCATCTCTAATGTAGAATAGTAATAGTACTAGTTCAACCTCGTTTGAGTTCTTTTCTTTACTTTAAAATCATTGGTTAAATTATTATTTATATATAATTTAATCATTATATTATTCTACAACGGATAACATTTTAGCGCTAAAAATATTGATGTGGCACATTATGATATCAATATACATATTTCTCTTCTCTCAACTTATTTTAGAAAATTATCTTTATAATTATATATAAAAATTAGTATTCAATGTATAATTAGACTAGTTGTCAATTATTTATATTTTTAATCATTTTAATTATATTAATTATCAATCATTATAAGCCAATGAGTTATAGCTCAAATGGCATAGTCTCCCCATACTCAATTAAGAGGTTGAGGGTTCGAGTCTCCTATCTTTGGTAAAAAAAATAAATTATCAATCATTATAATATAATTTTTAACGAAACTAATAGCTCAAATGGCATAGTCTCCCCATACTCAATTAAGAGGTTGCGAGTTCGAGTCTCCTATCTTTGGTAAAAAAAAAAAAATTGATATTGATATTAATAATAAAAAATTAAGGTTTAAGATTTTTTTTTTGGCATTTGGTCAAGTTCGCCGCATCCCCGACGAACTCTATAAAAATGAGTGTTCTTCTTACTCCGGCGAACTTCACTTCAAATATATCAGATTGAGTTTGAAAAGTTAACAGTGGTAACCATTATCATCGTCTCCAGAGTACATGAGAGTACATCGTATTTTATTTTTGGGAAATAGTTATTTTTTCAATTTATAATTAAATTTTTTTTTGTTAAATATGACTTATTCCGGTGTACCTGTGTATTTTTGGAGACGATGATAATGGTTGCCATTGTTAAATATGGCTTATTTTTTTTAAATTTATAATTTAAAAATCATCCTTGAAGAAGCCAGGTTTGTTGTCAGTGTATTTTTGTGTACTCCTATATACTGTTTGGAGATCTATATACTATTTTAGAGACGATGATATGGATTAAAAATGTGAGTTTTTAAAAATTTGAGTAGAGTTTGCTAGATTAAGGTGAACTCTATCGTTTTTATAGAGTTCGCTGGGAGTGCAGTGAATTTGCTCTCAACAAAAAAATCGTTTTTTTTTTTCAAATAATATATTTCATTAATAAAATGAAATGAAAGGTCCACTAGGGACTACCCATAGGGGGCAATTTTGGAAAAGATCCAACAAAGACTATGAATGTAATTGAATTACATTGATTAAGTAACTTTTCTAATTCCTCAGAAGAAGTTTCGTTCTCCTCTCTCTCACAAAGAACACCATACCCAATTCATCTTCTTCATCTTCTTCATCTCTTCTGCATGGATCAGTGAGCCGCTTCAACACACATCCAAGGTGTTCTCCGCTCTTTATTGAAGATCAATTTATTTCTTGCTTTCCAGATCTGCCAGCACAGGTTTGCTGCTAGCTCTATATCACTTGAATAGTTATGGCTTCTAAGTTTGGTTGCTTGTATGAACTTTGACCATCACTTCCATAGTTCCGTTTGTTGTGCAGGAACTTCAAGCTCCGCGAGCCTCCATGCTTCCACTGAGTCCGGGCAGTCAAAAATACAATGACCTACTGATTCTTCTTCCATTTAGCAGCGAATACACATCGGGTTAGAAGAAGCAATTCTGGAATGCAGCTTTTGGTTAACTGGTAAGCCTTCATGAGCCATCTTTCAGATAAAATTTTTGAATCTAGGTTGGCTTTTCATCTTCCATATGTTCATCCAAAGCTCTTGTTGCTTGCATCGATCAGGGAGAAACTCCGCTGGAGGGTGGTAGAAGAGGAATGCTACTCAGTAACATGACGCTACAGAATATCCGCTGTTGTTGGTCCGCATCCAGGTTAGTTTATCATCTCCTTTATAGATAGGAGTATTGATGATTACTTCAGTGATTTCTGGTTGAAAAAATTTTGCTATTTTATCCTGGTCCCAAGTTTTGTTAGGTAAAATTAGTTCTGAGACCCACTAAGGGATTCGATCAGTGTTTTGATTAAAAATAGGCATAATTGCAGTGTAGTCATTGACCCATGAATCTGTATGAATGTTCACCATATTTCTCCTACCAATTTTTCAGACTAGTCCTTTTTCCAGGACTTTCCTGCCTTCCAAGACACTCCTCCAGCCCCATGATGGGTTATTCCCTGTCTTTGCTCTCAGGAAATTTGTGAACTTGTAGTATTTGCTCCTGTAGACTTTATTAAGCAGAGAATTCGATTTAGTAAGTAGCCTCCAGCCTTGTTTTGCAAGCATTGCAAGGTTGAAAGCCTTTAGGTCTTTGAAATTTAGTCCTCCTTAGTTTCTGGGTCTACATGTAATCTGCCAACTTATCCATTGCATCTTTCTCTCTCTATTTTTTTGTCCCCACCAAAACTGTAAGATAGTGCGTTGTAACTCCTCTAATAAAATATCAGGCAATCGAAAACAACTCAGAGTATAGATGGGAATTGCTGTAGCTACTGCCTTTATCAAAATCTCTCGACCACTAGGAGAAAGTAGAGCTCGTTTCCATTGTTGGAGTTTTTGGCGGACCTTGTCTTTAATATAATTGAAAGTAGCTCTCTTGGACTTCTGAATAACTGACGGTAACCCCAAATACTTATTTTGATTTCCAACATGCAGAACCATAAGAAGATTAGACAATTGATCTCGGGTGTGAAACAGTATATTTTTGCTGAAGAAAACAGATGACTTGTCTAGATTAACCACTTGGCCACTTATACCCTCGTAGGTCTGTAAGATACTTAGTAAGCTTCGGCAGTCTCCTTCTGTAGCTTTGCTAAATAAAATTGAATCATCTGCAAAAAATAGATGGGTAATTCTGGGCATCTGTGATTCAGTCTCAAACTAGAAAGATCCTGTCTCTGTTCTCCTCTCTGGAGCAGATGTGAGAGACCCTCTGCACAAAATAGAAATAGATAGGGAGAAAGAGGGTCACCTTGACGCAACCCTCTACATGGTTTAAAATAACCATGTGGTTGACCATCCACAGTAACAGAGTAAGAAACCATCGTCACACATTCCTTCATCCAGTCCAACCATTAATCGCAAAAATCCAACTTTTTCATCATCGCCCAAACAAAAGACCATTCGACTCTATCATAAGCCTTACTCATATCAAGCTTTAGAGCTAAGTCATAGTCACCATATCTCTTATTTTTTAGGAAATGCATAAACTCGTGAGCAATAAGAACATTTCACTAATCAGCCTCACTTTAACAAAAGCACTTTGATTGTCACTAATCACTCTATTCATGACCATTTGCATTCGGTGTACTAAAATCTTAGAGATAATTTTGTAAAAAATACTACTAAGACTTATAGGCTGAATATGCTTCATAGTGCTCGCATTATCAACTTTGGGAAAAAGGCAGATATGAGTGTGATTAAAAGCTTTCAAAATTTTACCTCAAAAAAAAAAACTTCGGACCGCTCTGATCACATCATCCTTAATTGTCCCCCAAAAGTATTAAAAGAATTTAGCTGTAAATCCGTCATCCTCAGGAGCTGAAAAGGGATTGATAGAGAAAACTGCTGACTTGATTTCCGCATCCAAAACTGGCCGAATCAACCTTTTGTTTGTGGCTGCATCAATTTTCAGAGGCACATGTTGAATCTCCTCCTCCGAATCAGCCGGGTTGTTAGAGGCAAAAATATTCACAAAGTAATCCTCTGCGATTTGAGCAATTCCATCCAGGTCTGTTGCTGAATTTCCTTCTTCATCCTCCATAACACACACCTTATTCCTCCTTGATCTTGATTTGAATTTCGAGTGAAAGAATTTAGTATTTCTATCTCCCCAATTTAGCCATTAAACCCTGGATTTTTCTCTCCAATACCTTTTCTCATCCTCCACAGCCTCTTCAAGTTCTGCTTCCAATATTCGAATCTCTGTGGGATTAACATGGCTTTTTTTTTCATATTTAGCAACCAGCCGTTCCTTAATGTATGAAATTCGGACTTGGGAGTTAGTGGAGGAGTTCCTTTGCCAGTCCACCAGCCGATGCCTGCAGTTTTTTAGCTTTCCAGCCAACTTAAATATTGGAGATCCAGATATTTCTATTTTCTATGCTTCCTTGATTAATGCTACCACCTCCTCCTTTTCACACCATCTTTCTTGGAAGCGGAATCTTCTTTTAAATCTCCTATGTTGTCGATCGTCACTTAACAAAATAGGTTTGTGGTCTGACCCAATGCCGTCTAAATGCGTCACAAATGCATTCGGCCAAACCACTCTTCACTCATTAGTGACTAGCACCCTATCCAATCTCTCCCGTATCAGGTTACCTCCAACTTGACGGTTGCTCCAAGTGAATTTTCCTCCTTCGAAGCCCATATCCACCAACTCACCCTCATTGATAAAGTCATTAAATTCTTGAATTGAGGATTCTACCTTGTTTCTACCACCTTCCTTTTCATGATGGAATTTGATTGCATTAAAGTCCCCTATTACAATCATCTTTTCGTCCCCAATCTGAACTCTTTGCAGTATCCTTTCGAATTGTTCTCTTCTTATTTCTTCTGTGGCTAAATAAACCCCAATTGCATCCCATTGTTTATTAGATTCCACATGGTGACACTTGAAGTGAATAAAGAAACTTTCTTGCTCAATAACTTGTAAATTAATGCCTTCCTTCCATGCGACTACCATGCCTCCTGCCTGACCCACCAGATCCACTGTGAAACAATTTGTAAAACCTACCCTCCTAACAACCCTCTCCACTGTCAAAGCATTTTTTCTAGTTTCACATAGAAACAATGCTTCGGGAGAATGGGATATTGTGATCCCTTGGATGTTGTGAACTGTCAGGGGGTTCCCTAAACCCCAACAGTTCCACATCAACATCTTCATCCCTCCTTGGGTGCCATATGTTGGGTGGCACCTTCTCCCATGCTTGCTAATGTATCTACTACTTGACACTGTCTCTTCCTATTCGTCATGTCTTGCAACCCCATATTGCTCCTCTTGGATCCTGAGACCGATTTGAGGGTTGGTTTCCTTCGGGCTAACTGTTTCAACTTCAGCTCGCTGCCTCCATTACCCTCCTCACTTCGGCTTGTTGCTTCGAAGGTGAATAAACTGTTAGAATTTGCAGCTTCTATCAAATTCTCCCCCTTCTCTTGTTCTGTTTTCTTCTTTCCAGTCCTGGGTCACTCTTTCCCACTTCCTCCTGTTCTCCTCCCCCTTCTGGGATTTGGTTTTCTGGTTTGAAACCTACCTCAGCTCCACTATTTTGTGAATTGCCTTCTTAAACTGATAAGCTAGCAAATGCACGTATTAGATTTACTGGTGTAGGCTTCCTTGACGTTTGTCTCCTCTCCTCCTCCTTTTTAGGTTTGTTGGGGTTTTGGTTCTCCTTTGAATTTTCTATTTTCCTCCCACTTGTTCAGCTCTCAGCCACGAACCCCACTGTTCTTCCTTTGACTATCCAACCGCCGTATCCTCTAAATTCTGCTGGCAATTTCTCACTTCATGACCAATAAAACCACAATAATAACAAAAGTTACCGATACATTCGTATTTCAGGTTCACTTCCACTACTTTCTGATTATTGCCTGAAATTTTAATGGATCTTCTTAGTGGTTTTGTGATGTCTAGCATCACTTTTGCCTTCAGCAATCGGTCCTCCTTACCCCTTATTGAAAACAGATCTGTCTCTAACATGCTCCCAAGTGTTTCTCCTACTTTGCTGCCCAGGTTTCTTGTTTTGCATTGTTTTGGTAATCTCCATAGCTGAACCCAAGTTGGAACCATTGCAAACTCCTCATCTTTAATCTCCAAGTCCTCATTCCACCTTCGTAGATTCAAAATATAGTTTTTGAAAAGCCAATGTGCACCTCTTTCAATCCTGATCAAGTCCGTTTCATTGTCGAAGAAGAATTGGAACAAGTCCCCCCCATGATCTATGACTTTGAAACCTATCGGTTGGCTCCAGATCGCATATAAAGCTGCCTCAATAGTTCCTGGACAAATTTTTCAATCTGAAAACAGCCTGCCTACAAGACTCCTTGAGCATTTTTCTATCCCATCCTTTATGTCCTCATCATTGAACAGAAGGACTGTTTCTTCATCTGTCACAGTAGCATTAGTAGCATGAATTCGACCAACAGCATGTGCTGCCATTGTTCCCTAGTAGTCTTCTATGAGACGGCCTCACAATTAAGGATTCTCCTGAAAAAACCCTAGCAGAGCAGAGTACACAAACAAACCCTAGAAAATAGGGCACATTTTATCAAGTGGTTCCACAAAAAAATCGTATTTGAGGAATTAAAGTTTAAAAATCGTATTTGGGAAACTAATAAATTTTTTTATTTTATTTAAAAAAATCCAAAAAATTAAATATAAATTTATGATTCTAATTGCCATAAATATGATACTAACATAAATAATTTTGTTAAAATACTCTATAATGCACGTGTGTATTTATTAGTGACAAATTGATATCGATATTAATAATTAATTTTTATAATTACTTTCGTATTATTAAAGGTTATATATAGTGTTTCTTTTGTGGTTCATGAGTCTAAGTTTGAGAGCCAAAGTATTTTGTTTAATTTTTTTAATTTATTATTCTTCTTTGACTACATTATAGAATAAGAATGTATTCTTCGTTTTTCATCAAAATTGATTTTTTAAGGTACAAATTACAATTTTTTATGCTATTTTTTTATGTAGCCAATATATTATTATTCTTTTGATAATTATTCTTACGCAAACTTATTCTTTTCGTCTATCGAGCAATTGCTTCCAAGGAGCTTTATAGGCTAAGTTCAAATTTCATCCCTTTCATACTTTTTACGTTCACCCGAAAATCTTTGAAGTGGAGCATATAATGAGATTTAATTTCCTCAATTCAAGTTCAATCTTGCTAGAATTATGACAAATTTAGAGATGCAATTTCAAATATTGGTACTATATTTATTTTTTTTAACTTTTCGTAATAAAAATAATTTTATAAGATATTGTGATTTTTTTCAGAAACTATCGGCCTTCTGCTGCATTAATGCAATGCCATTGATGAAAATAAATGCCAATTTAGTTTCTCGATGTGACTATTTTATACCTTACTGTATTCTATAGATAGCGGATGATGAAACTTATTTAACAAAATGATGGTCTACATTTTCACGGATTCTAAATGTTCGAGTTGATGATATTATTTCAGTTGGGTGTCGTTAATAGAATGACTCTAATCTATACGTGTCTAAGTACTAGGATAGCTTAAATATTATTTAAATAATTTAGTTCTAATATTAGTAATTAATTAAATTAATTTTAAAAAAATTTAAATTGTTGTCTCAATTTATATATTACGACTATTATTTTTGGATAGGTTATTTTTAAATTTTATTATATGAAATTTTTTGTTTTTAAATTTATTTTTAATTCTTATTTACTCTCAGTATAACTAAGAAAAAAATAGTTAAGTTAAAAAATCTGCTAATAACAAATAATATCTTTAATGACAATTATTTTAATTAATTATGTAAAATTATTGTAAACAAATAATAAAATAATTAATAGTTGGGTTAAAATTTTATTAACAATAGTATTTATTGAAAATTTTAGATGTCCAATAATATATTTAGTTGGGTTAAAATTTTATTAGTGTGTAATTATAGAATTATTGTGTTAAAATTTTATTATAATATATTATCGTATAGTTAATTACACGTATAATCGTATGATAACCTATAATGAAGGAATAGTATATTAAAATAAAATTTAATTGTCCAATAATATATATATATATATATATATATATATATATATATAAAGAAATAATTATTGATATAAAAAAATATGTTAATAGTTAAAATTTACGACTATAATTAATATATATCAAATTAATTTAGTATTAGTTAAAAATTTATTTTTCTATCTTAAAGAAATCAATTCTATCATTATTACTATTAAATAAATATACCATTATAATTAATATTATTTTACGTAATTATAATACTATCTATAATTTTATTATTTCTATTATACCACTATTTTCATACAAATTTATGTTTTTAATAATAATTTATAAAAATTATCATGATTAATGAAAATGACCATAACTTTTTAATATTAGTACACGTACACTAATATTAATAATAAGAAATAAAAAAAATCTTTAAATGATTGTAGGCTCAAAACAAGAACTTCATATATATAAAGAAATAATCGTAATTAAGAAATAAATATATCTTGAGAATAAAAAAACTATTAATTATAAAAAATAATTATAATAAAAAATAATTAATATATATAGAATAAAAGAATCATTAAATAATTATGGACTCAAAAGAAAATAATCATAATTAAAAAATAATTAACCTATATGTGACTTAAATATATTTACGTATAATTAATATATATATATATATATATATATATATATATATATATATATATATATAAACAAAATAAGTAACTATTAATTAAATAATTAATATATACATATAAATAAATAAAAATACTATTAATTAAAAAGAAATAGTATATTTTTAATTTTAAGAATTAAATGCACATAATTATAATGATTTGTTCTGAAATAGATAATCAAATTAATTGAATATTTCTATTTTTAATTTAGAGTAGATTAATCCTATACAATATATATGTCCCCTTAATGTATTATGTGATTATAAACTTTTATATCATGAGGGAGTTTTTGAGAATTGCATGATTAATATTGTGTATAGAGAAGTCTTTGATAAATTGATATGATCAGGTAATGTTTAATAAATTTGTATCTCTTTATTGTTAATTGTATTTTTTATATTTTTTTTTGTAGTTGGAATTAGATAGAAAATTTTATATAAATAATATTTAAATTTTATTTGATACAGAAATAGATATACAATTTATAGATGTGCAATGATCAATGTTAGAAACAAAAAAATGTGTACGCATATTTTTTATTGAAATTAAGACATTGATTTATTGCATATTACGCCCTTTTCTTTAATTAATCCAATTATTTTGTGAAATTGGTTTTTTTATTGAAATAAATATTGAAAAAACTTTATTTTTTTAAATAGGCATGGGTCAAAACGTTTTCCAAAATGTACAGCACCATGTCTTGTAAAGCAAACACGAAATGGATTTAAGTACCATTTTAACACTGACGCCCACGAAATGGCCTATAACTCAGGTACGGCGGACGCGAATTAGGCGATCACACATGTAGCACACACGAAATGGAGGCATAGGATAAAGACAAGTGGGCCAAACGCGAAATGGAGCCAATTCATTGGTATTCCACACGAAATGGAGCAACTAAGTTATACCCCTCGCGAAATGGTATCTGGATTTTGCTATATAAATGGCCGTGGCTACCAGTGTGCAGCCATGGTTGGAAATCATAGTTGTGCTACGGTGTAATCCATTTCCCACAACTCTCTTCCATCTCTTCATTTTTTTTTCTAAATTAAGCTAGTTTGCAGTTTGCTGTGCCTATGGCTTCTGAAAATGTCTATGTCATCGTATATCCGAATGGAGAAATATCTTATACATCTGAAGGTATTACATTTGTTTGTGACGATCCACTATGAATAATGATCCTTCCCCAAACATCATTGCAAGAGCTGAAAATTTTGATTCTCATGAATACTGGGATGGTCGAAAAGAAAGAAATTACGAAGTTAACTTACAGGATGCCAGTTGCAGTTGCCAACTCGTTTGCATATCAAAAAATGCAGATTAAATCTGACCAACATATTTTGATAATGTTTTCTTATCATTGTAGCATCAGAAGTATCTACTCGTTGAAACTATGTGTGAATCTCCAAGATGTTGGTGGAAGCTCCTCTAGTTCCAATAATGTGGAGCAGGTTGGAAATTTCGGTGCGACAGATTTCATGTCCTTTTAGGAAATCGTTAGAGCTCGAAGTCCCACCTTCAACGCCTTTATGATGCCGGGACAAAATATAGGAAATCGTCATGCACGTCCCTCCCCTTCCAACCGTGTTGCATCCCATAAGGTATTGTTGATGGGTTGGTAAAGACTTCTTATGAAGATGAGATCGAAGATAATAGTGGTGAAGAAGTAGAAGTGTTTCCCAAAACCCAACCGCTTTACCAAAAGAGGGATCTTTCAAATCGTGCCGAATCGGTTGGTATGGCGGTGGGTGGTAGTGGATCTAGCGGGACTCTAGGCCACTATCTTTCTTTAAATCTTGGTGCAATGAACTCAATCACTGCCGAAGACAGACCAAGCAACTAGCTTTGTCGGGTGAGATGGAGTTGGAGGTTGGGTTGAAATTTCTGAATAGAAAAACTGTGATGCTTGACGTAAAGAACTACAACATTCGTAGAAGTGCGGAATACAAGGTGGTAGAGTCAGATCAAATTTGGTATGTATGTCGATGCAAGCAGTTTGGGGACCAATGTCGTTGGATGGTACGGGTTACAAAGACAAGGGCCTCCAGATTTTGGGTTATTCGAAAATACGAAGGGCCTCACAGTTGTTTGGCAAGATTGATGTCACAAGATTATGCTCAACTTGATAGCAACGTCATCTGCCAGCATATATTCCCCATGGTTCGTGCAGATGTGACTATTTGCATAAAGGTGTTGCAAGGATCAGTCGAGCCAGCATATGGGTACAAGGTTTCTTACAAGAAGGTTTGGCATGCAAAGCAGAAGGCAATTGCAAAAATTTATGGTGATTGGGAGGAGTCATACGACTAGCTGGGAAAATATTTCAATGCACTGCAAACTTTTATTCCAGGTATTCTTTGGCAATTGAAAGTTATATTATGGTAATCTTTAGAGTCCTTTCGGTGTGGTTCTAATTAAGCATAGTCGTGCCAGGTACAATTGTTGACCTACAAACGCGACCATACTATGTCGGCAACACATTGGACTGTCACAGTATCATGTTTCATCAGGTTTTTTGGTTGTTTCCATCTTGTGTTAAAGCTTTCAAGCACTGTAAGCCACTGGTCTCAGTGAGCAGAACGCACTTGTATGGTAAATACATAAGGACCCTATTGATGGGCATAGCGTAGGACAGGAATAACAACATTCTGCCCATTGCTTTTGTAATTGTCAAAAGGGAGAATACTGACTCGTGGATAACAACATACTGCCCATTCGGCCCTGCATGAAGGAGACATCGTATGGTCGGAGAGATAATACAGCAGTGTCACCGATAGATGCGGGTCTCCTTCCCACAATTGTGGGCTGTGGGTCAGTATCGGATCGTGGAAGGGCCAGTCCAAGATCTGTATGTGTCTGCAGTGATGGCTGCTGAGGGATGAAATGCTCTAAACCGTCAAACAAGGAAGAGAAATTTGTCCAACCAACTCTATCCATGGAATCAATCAAGTCCTGTGTTCTACCCCCCTTGGGATGAACCACCAACCTCATAGCTACTCTGGTATGGCATAACCTGTTGCATGGAAGATGGCTGAGGGGGATCTCTTGCCACAAATGGTTGAGGGTAGTAGTAATCTCCATGGAATTGAGCTTGTTGCGGTGGACCTTGTGCTCCAACCTCTGGCTCATCAAGTGGTCATCTTGTACTGGAAACTCTGCCTCTTCGTACCCTACCCCAGCATCACTGTGGTGTCTTTCTTGGCGTGTACGTTGGCGCCTATGGTCTTGTGGAACAGCAGGTAACCT